>NC_135064.1:23712368-24021732 GCF_051401765.1 Calliopsis andreniformis
CCATAATTTTGCACCAAAGAAATACTCGCCACTTTAATATAAAGAATATTTATCAAAGCGTTCCATCCACAATCGAGTATACACTGCAAGTAGATAAATAATTAACGCCACTGCGTCGCTAGAAAATCGTCTATGGAAGCGAGGGGGAGACCTCTGGATGGAATCGCGAGAAGAAAGCCCATTGGCAATGAGATTTCTCATTGCTAAATAAGGGCAGAGCCGAGGCCGCGTTGCGGGTCGAGAATTCGGAAATCAGTGGCGGTGGAATGTCGCTTGCTCGCAGGTGTCATACTGCTCGCTTTGTAAACAAGCCTGAAAACGCGAGCGATCATGCGCGGCCGAGAAACTTGGAAAACAAGGGGATCGGGCGTTCTATTAGGATGTTCGGTTAATAGCGAGGAGCACCGAGAGCAACGTGCGTTTTCTGGTTTACCGCTGCTTTACTTTCAACGACACCATTAGCGTCGTCGATTTGCATTCGCACGGCCTTTAGAAGGCACCGGATGGAGCTCTAGATAAACAGTCGGCGTAGAATTGTAAAAAAAGAAATGAGGAGCGGTACACGCTAACACAAAATGTTTACCAACGTTACGTCAATCATCGCTTATTAATTCCGTCTTTGTGCTCATATTTAAAACAATATCGGATCAATGAAGACGGAGTAACATGCACTTGAGATTATAATCGAGCTGATGCATATGCAATGACCGCTTCGCTCATTTTTTCTAATCCAATGTCATTTGCTGTTACTAATTATCGATCATTAGGCAGTCAAACAGTTTCTTTCATTCTATTTTTTATTCTATTTGTTTTAAGATTAGATTCAATGAAAAGCGGTTGTTTTTGTGGAAATTTAAGGAGAAAGAATAAATTTTGTTGGAGAAATTTGATAGTAGAGATATTGAGTATTAATGAATGGAAAATTTTGTTTCTGTTATTTTTGAATAATAAAATTGCTGTTAATATATACGTTTCCGCTTTGCGTTAAACTTGCAATCTCGCCTACAAACACGCCTTTCACGTCTAAAATTCGCGAGAAAGTTGCCTGTGATAAAAATTGCTCATTAGAAGTACGCTATAAGCTTGCAGGACGTAAACAATGGTAAAAGAAGCTCGAAGATAAAAAAAGGTGCAGTGAAACTCTCTCATCGAGTGTGTTTTACTACCAACGTGCATTCTAGCACTGCGTCTCTCACAGCAGGTAGCGCTGGGAATCCCAAGTAAAAGCAAATTGTATCGAAAAAGCGTAGATAACTTTACAGAAATTCCTCTAAAGAATGTTGACATTTATTTAATATTAGAATATTTGTAAAAATATAAAAAAATACCAAAGACTATTTCTTCTTACGAAAACCAAAGGAAATCCATGATCCCTTTTTTTGTTCACCGATCTGCCCTATTCACTCGTACCCCATAAATCAAGGCAAAAGAAGCCATTCCCTTCTCGTAAACTTTTTATCCTCAACTCCACGAATCCATCGAGTGAATCGAAGCCAGTGGATCGCGAAAATAAAAAAGGAGCGATTCCGATAAGCTTAGTCAGCGGCAAGAAGCGCAGGGGGGCCCGATAGTAACGAAGCCAAAGGAAATTCGTGTATGGGGAACAACGGTATGGCGAGCTCCATTGAGTGTAAAGAGCCAGCAAGGTAACGGTTTCCGGGCAAGGATGTGGCACAGCCTACATACCTTCGGCCGCGATGTAGGAGAAGGAGGCAGAGGAAGAGAGGAAGGGAGACGCGTAGCAGGCGGAGAAGAGAAGAGTAAAAGAAAGAGGGAGAGGACAGCCACCGACGGCGGTGGAGAAAGATACGACACGCCGCGGAGGAAAGAAAGGAATAGGGGCAAAAGAAGACGGTCGAGCTACTGGCTAACAGCGTTGCGCCAGCGAACAGATCTCAGCTTTCGTACATCTTTCGTGTAGATCAGGGAATGGGGTGGCAAGAGATTCAATTCAGGTATGTGAGGGGTAAGGCTAGGTTCATGTCAGAGAAGAGGAGAGAGTGAAGTTTTCTGGATAGAAACGGGCGAAAATGGTTGTATAGTCTGTTTTGAAGGAAAACGGGGAAATATTTGAGATAATTTATGTAGTGGATTACTTCGTCGATGGTCTATTCAGTGTAAGATGACGTTAGGAAATTCCTCAGAGAAAACCAGTAATACCAACAAACTAGTAATTTAGTATTGGTACTGGTACTCCTTGACTTTGCAACTATGTAAGAAACTCCTACCATTGCATAAGGAATGCATTCTCACATTTCTCCTGCTTCGTCACACATGTCTACTTCGAATGAACTTAAATCTCAGACCCACATAAAATAACCAATTCCTACTACTAAATTTAAATATTCCCAAATTCTGAGCTCTCGCCACTTATCAACTTAGTAGCCTCTTATCTACGCATACTTAACGCAGTCACGGTCCATTAAAAGCTTATCTATTGATTTACTTCTGTACTTTAAAACACCGATACAAGCTTCACAAAGTAGCTAAAAATGTAAAACAAAAAAGAAAGCAATAATCCACGTACAATCTACAATAAGAACTACACTTTTTTTAATTCCAACGTAAATAAAAATCTGACGAAAATCTGACCCTGTACCCTGGCCCACGTATAGATCCATAAAACACTGTGAATGAATCCCCATTAATGAATCCTCTCATCAATTTTTCTGGAAGGCAATTCCAAGTTATCCCCAGCCGAGGAATCGCGCCTCGAGTTCCGCCGCGCCCCGTGTAATTACACGCGCGAGAGAATTCGAGTGTCGGCGCGGCGGTCACGCACGAATTTTGTCTCGGAGCGGCGCGTGGTCACGCAACAACCACGAAGGAAAGAACGTGGCCGCTGCGACCGCGAGGGGAGAGGGAGAAAGAGAACGACGGCCACGGTGTGCCGGCTGACATGTTTCTTATGCGCGCGGGGTTCTGCAGTGAAAGGAAGTATAACGCGCGCGGCCGGTACATAGTTACTTAATCTCCGTTTGACAGAAACGAGGTCATTTTTATCGAGGCCCTCGCGGAGCCGACGCGGCGCGTTCCCGTAAAACGATTCTGATCGCGTCGCGAGCGCCACCATCGACGCCGTAAATTACGTCCACGCACCATGCATCTTTCTTCCTAGCGGCGAACCGGGAATTGTCGATTTGATTCGACGTTATTTATGTCGACGTCACGCGTAATTACGCGAGAAGTCCTTTCCTGGCACGCTGCGATAACTATGCTCCCCTGTGAGTGATTTTACGTGCGGAGGAACGAAAAACTGAGGAAAAGCGTACGGTTCAGGATTGGCGTGCGTTTGGCGTGTCTCTTGATGTACCTTAATGGAGAGGAAGACTGGGATGGCTGCTAGAGTCTGAATGACTCATATTTAGGTTTCTCAGAACCAGATTTTGGTCGTGGATGAAGAATGTTATGGTACAATAGACACTGCTAACAAAAGTAGAATAAATCTTAAATTCTAGGAATAAAAGTTCTTCAAAGTATCAAATGTATAACTTTCAGATATAAAAATGTTTAGGTTCACAGATTTTCGGAGTCTTCTTTTGTATTACTCCTATTTCTGGTTTCCTATTACTGCATCTCTGTATTTGAGGTCTGAGAGTTTAATTAGGGTGATTCCAACTTATGATAAGAGTTAACACTTGTGCACTATTCATTGTCTAAATCTGACTTACACTTACTTCTAATCTTCACTACTTCTTTAATAAGAATTGAGTTTCTGTAAAATATTCTCCAGTATTTATATAAAAATCTATTTCTCTATAATAATTATTTAAACAGTGTAGCAGAGTCAGAATGACTAAGGATAAATGGAAGCATTGATTCTAATATTCGTCTCGTTACAAGAAACACTCGAAGAGGTTGGAATTTGATGCACGCCATCCTCGAGAAAGAACTCTATTATAATAACGATTGCGGTAGATTCTCTCCTCTTTTTTCGCGGCCGCCATTAAATTTGCTCGTTGCTGGAGGTAAGGGCCGACGAGTGCAATACACAAGAACACTTTCGCCGACGTGCTTGCTTTTCCCTCCTGCCGATCTATAAGTGCGTGGATCCCCCTCCCCCCAGCAGCTCTTTAACCGAATAGGAGTATACCCCCACCCTCGCGATCTTTCTCCCTCTCTCCTTTCCACCGTCTCCGTTTCCCTACGAATCTCTCTGTCACCGTTCCTCCCTCTTTCCCTCCCTCTTTCCCTCCCTCTTTCCCTCCCATTCACGCTCACTCTGTCTCTCTGCTTCCGTCTCTGTCTGCTCGACGGCTCTCCTTTTCCCGTCGCTCCTCAAGAATCCGGATCTAGTCTCAAGGTTTACATAAAGGAGCTTGGACGAGAAGCCCCCCGTCTTTTCTCAGCGCGCTATGATTAGCTTCGTTCTCCTCCGAAGGATTTTCTATTATGTTTCGTTCGAAGACCCGCGCTAACGATCCTCCGGGGTTTCCCCGCGAGACCGCAGGGAGAGCTGAGGGTGGCGCTGCCCTCGAGCTCGATGGAAGACAACTCCGAGCATATGCTAAGCGATTTCGTGAAGAGGAAGCTGAATTCGGGGCCAGCTCGGCTGGGGAGTGAAATGCAAATCGAGGGGGATGATGGACTGTTGAAGATGAACACGATATGGGCTCAGGATGAAGTCTAAGCTGTGGAATATTCTTGGTATTCTAAGCTCTGTAGTGACCTTAGCGAAGTCTTCGTTTGAATCAGCAGAGAATTTAGATCGATGGCGACCATTTTGATTATCTGATTTCTGAGTAACTGTACGTACCTATTCTAGAACAGCTGTACGAATTTTTGATTTCTTGAAATTTTAGCTGATCTTATATTTAAAATTCGGTTCACGTCATATTTAAAATTCGTTTGAAGTACTGATGAAGAACGCTGCTGACGTAATAGGCTCGAAAGGACTGGGGCCACACCGGAAGTCTTCCGGTTCCCTGGATCGGTAACGAAGCTACTGAACGACTCGCTAAATGTTACGTCGTCGCTTTTTTACTGGGTGTTTCACAACGAGCCAGGTATATACGAAAGAAGCAACCAAGACGCGAACCGTTAACCGAACGAAGGAAAACGAGCTCGCCTGGCCTCTGGCATTGCAACACAATAGCCAACCACTGAATATATACGTACGTATATTTAAGTATATACGCATATATAGAGAGATTACTTTCTCCACGGTGCAATCGCGATACTGAGGGGCCATGTAAACGTTGGTATGTGCTCCAAAAGCAACTCGATTTTAATTGAGTCTGAGGAAGAAACCTGGGCAACCTGAATGTTATAACTTCGCTTCTTTTTGTGACTCACAGATGCATAAAAATGCATAAGATATTCTTGGTAAGTTTGAGGATTATTCAGATGAATAATTTTAATTTTAAATCACTTTTTTAATGCACTTTACGCAGGTCTGTCAATATTTGTCTCGATAAATAAATGTATGATAAGTAAAGTAACTTATATTGAAAAGCAGTTAATAATAATGGATATCAGGTTCGCGACAATAGCAGCAATTGGAGCAATTCGTTATCTAAGGTGTTACTGATTACTTTTAATACTTGAATAACAGAGTTCCAGTTCAATGCAAACAATTAGATAAGTGGGACACTTATCGAATAATTTCAAACAATTTAAACACTGATACCAATTGTGCAAGAAACTTTTGATTAAACTAAATTATTCTAGCTTTTTTACTGTAGGCAGTTTTACAGACAAATGAAGTTACATTTAAAGTATAATTGACACAACATTTTAGAGTATTTTCAAAAGTATACGTATAGTAGAAAGTTCTCAGCTGGACATAACCTCTTAAAACCCACAATTTTTCATTTTTCTCCGCCCTGTATCGCTAACATTGAATTAAACCGATTGTGAGCCATCGAGTGGCTCGCTTTCGCATGTTTTGTGCAAATGACGTTATTAATAACACTTTTGTACGAACAGGTCTGTCCGACATTAACAGTAGCTGGCGATTATCTACGCGGTATCAGGTTACCGTGGATGCCTTTTTCATTCCCTCGAATTATTAATTCGCGAAAAAGAAGCAATCACGACTAATGCATTTCACGGTAGATATGTGGCACACGAATGGCCATTTATCGACTGGTTCGACAGTGTTTATCGCGCGGGTCGTCGTCGAAGGCTGACCTCTTTGAAAACGAAAGGAATGTATCCAGTGGTCAAAAGCGACAGATAAAACTCCTTAATTTCGTGGTTATAAATAGCTTGATAATCAGTGTTCCCCGAAAACACTAAATCCGATGTAAACAATGGATTCACCTCGTTTTCGTTATGCATTCCGTCTTTTTAAGACGTTATTTCTCTGTCAATTCTTTCCTCTGAGTTAATGGCATAGAATTATAATTTTCGCTCTTCTTTCTTTCACGAGAAATCGAGAACGGAAGCAGCGACTCTGCAGATGCATAATGATGCAACTAAGCCACTGATTATGGTCTAATAGCAACGCGGATGAGAGATTCAAGGGATCGCTAGTGTGACACGAGTTGGCGCACGATTTCATCATCCTATGCAATTGCTCTTTGGTTTCATCGAGTCAGCTGCTTTAACTCAATCAGAACTGATCTTTGCAACGCTTCGAGGAATTGCTGTATGGATAGTGATAGTATTACCTTCACCCAGCGATCCACACATTCTCCAAATTTTGCGTCGAGTACATATAGATGAATTAGCAACGAGTCAGAAACTCAGGCTCAACTCAGAAACAGTCTATACGAAGTCATCAATGCTTTTAACCCTGTGATTATATGAAAAAGTGACCTAAAGTCTGATTTTCAACAAAAATAAGTGTATCCCTTAATTAAAGTCTACAAAATATAACTTGTATTTTCAGTAAAAAGGGATTTAACTAAAGAAATTGTTCACTTTGAAAAGGAGAATTAATTAAACTCATATCTATAAGACAGAAAGTATTAGTATTTGTTAATTAACCATGGACGAAGTCACCTAGAAACGAATTGCAATGGCTAGCTAGGTAAGTTGCGAGATCAATTCGTGGTCGTCCAACAACCGTGCGTTTACGATGGTCGGTTATTCTGGCACGTCGACGGCCAGTTCAGCGTTGCACAATTAAGCTGCTCGATGCATGATCGTTAAATCAACTGAGAACACTACAGCCCACGTTTCTTCCTCAGGGGTCCAAGCTTATTGCCTTTTGGGAGGCTGTTTTTACGGATTACTCCCTGTGGCCTCAATTGCGTTCGACTTGCCAGCTTACAGTACCTACTGTTTATGTACTCCAAACGGACGCAGACTCCAGTTTCGTTTTATCCTCTTAGCCATTATATGAAAGTCAAATTAATCTCGACTGGTTCGGAATTTTTCTTCGGAATGGGGGAAAAGCAAATGGTTGACTCTTGAGCTTCGAGTTTATCTCAATGTTTAGTACAGTGAATAATGGAGAAGTTGGGTACCACAGATCATGGCTAGTTATAAATTATTTAGCTCTTAGTGTCTATACCAGAGTAGGATCACTCAGGAACTCCAATATATCCCCAGCATCGAATTCAAGCTCGCAAATATCTTCGAATTTCTCAATCCTCACATTTTCTAATACTGGAACATAGAATTCACAAATTTTAGAAGCTTTTCTATGCACTTCTTTTCAATTTTCTAACAATTCTAATTCTTGGAAATCCCCATTGGAACACTGAGCAATCCTACCTTGGAATGACAAAGGTTAATCGAGGTCTTTCTACAATTCCCTGAAACTTGTATCGACTTCTCTAAAGTGTATGAACTAGCACTTTTCTCATGGGCTGCGAACGTGTTAATTCTCACCATTCAAATTTCCTCATAAAACCAAAGAAACCTAGTATCTTCAAGCTTCCACGATCACGTGAATCACATCAGAAGTGAGAAACCAACCAATCCTCATCACCGCTGAGAAATTCCTCATCAGGCTCCCAGATAAGGAGGCGAGCAATCCAGATAAGACTACACAGAGGTATCGATCGATTCATGTCGAATCGTGTCCGCTCGTCCCCTTGACACGGGCGCATTTTCCGCGGAAAACGCGTCGAGGAACGCCGTTTAACCCACTGACACACTATTTGCCTTCCTGTCACGTCGGATCAAACGCGTCGGATGTCGAACGACAGCGACCAAGCGTCCTCCTCGTCCATAAGCTGTCGATCGTTCATTTTCCTCCCGTTCCCCTTCGCCTAGGGCTGTTCGTCGCGAGAGACAAACCGGAAAAAGGTTATCGTTCGCTGTTTCGTTTACGATGGCAAATTCCAGACCACGCGGACAGAACGCGACGGCTCTCTTTTGTGGCAATCTGCAAGGCTGCCACGGCTTTGGGGACTTCCCTGAGACACCACGATGCAAGTACATGCTCGTGAGTCAGATAAGATAACAAGAGCTGAACGATGAAGACCGCGAGCCTTGCTTTCCGGGTGACGATCGTGTTTCGCGAGCGGCTGGAATTTGTGTAACGCGATGCTGAGTTTTCGCCATCCTCGAAACGCAACGCGATAACGCGGTACATACACTTCCTGGTTTGGGGGATCTGGTTGCGAACAGTGGCTCTCTGATGCTTTTGTAAGGAGATAGGGGAGTTTAATTTTGAATCTGAAATGGGGGCAATTTTGGGGCTGACACCTGCTGAAGGTACTTGCTGATTTCTTAGCTTCAGGACTTTTCTGTTTTGCGAATCAGAATGATGCATCAGATTGAAAAGTCAGAAGGGAGTTCTTTTTATACAGTTCTTTGAGGTAGGCAAGTTGCTATTTGACAATAGCAATCATCTTATTTTAATTAATTAATTATAATACCTAGCAGTACCTAGGTATTAATGATTAATTCATTTCTGTTCGACGAAATGCAAAATAGTTTGAACAAACAGAAGGAAGAACGATAACTTTAGGAATCAGTGAATACAAAATTCATAATCTACAGTACATTTGTTTATCTGTGTCTCTAGAAATAGGACTTAGGTAGTTTGTACGTAACAGAGTGTTCATTAGTTACAGACTCATGGCTATTCTCCACACTACCGAAGCAAAATTCTCACATCTAACTCCATTCCTCTTACCATCAAAACCCAAACAAATCATTAATACGAAAATTATTCTCAAAAGAAGTTCCCCATCTCCAGCAATTCGTTCCCATCATAACTACCAACACCACATCAACTAAAACAAATAAAAACCCTACTTTCTTTATATCTCCCTATCATTTTCCCATCAACCCAGCTCCCGAGCAATAAAACTCAGGCGACAGTAATTCAGAGGTCCCAAGACCACCCAAACAAAGCTTCGTATAGGTCTCTCAAGACGATGCGTCTCAGAAAATCCCATGCTCTAACACACCAAAGACTTCTCTCCAACACGCTTCCTCTCTCGTGTCCAGAATTTCTCCTCGCTCGGGGGACGCTGGTGCTGCAAAAATCGGGCTAATTCGATGCAGTCTCCGTCGAGGGATCACGGGAAGCACGGAGCGAACAATTCCAGCGCGATCGAGCGGCCTCGCACAATACGTGAGAAGCGGCAACGGGTCGCGGCGCGGCGAGTGAAAGTCATTCGTCGGTAATGAATTCGGAATTTCAGTAACTATGCAGGGTTTCGAGCCCGTTCGCTCGCTCGAAGTGGCGAGTAACAGGTTCGAGAGGCGAGATTCGAGGGGCCAGCCAGGTGGCAAAGGGAGGACGAGCAGAAGGAGGAAAACGTCGAGCCATCGGGGAGGAGGAAAAGAATCGAAGAAAAGGAAAGGCCCCGCGCGACAGGAAAGGGAAGAGATAGAGAGAGGGGGTGAGAGGGGGAGGGAGGGAGGGAGGGAGAGAGGATGCAGGTGACAGGGGAGAGAGAAGAGCATATGTAGGATACAGGCGCGCTCGGGCGCGTGCGAACGAGCGTCTCCGCTGCGCTCGCACGATCGCTCGCGGAATTTCCGGCCTAAATCGTTCTCGCGGCGCGCTCGTACGACCTTGCCAGGATTTCACTCGAAGACTCGGAAACAGAGATACGGGCCTGCGCGCGCAACTCGAGCCTGCGAGGAAATTCCATTTCACCATTATAGGGGAACGTTCGCACGATGGGATTGCAGTTTTCTGATCAAACGGTGATGGAATGATGAGTAGGCCAATCGATCTTTTTATGATTTAGAAAGCGCGCTTTTTTTTACTGGAATTCGTTTCAGGTTATGGGAGAAGATTACGCGGAAGATATCTGCAGGTGTATGCGGTGCAGTAGAAGTGTTTCATTTCATTTGATTTTTTGCGTATGGGCGAGGCCCATGGGAATATACTAAATGTACCTACTGAAGATTTATTCATTGAAACTATATAAGTTTTTTAAAATTCCATTCATGTTAAGTGTGTCACTTTTTCTTTTAATCCTTGAGCCTTAATTGAGTATAAACCGCTTTGCTTTGCTCACACTGGATAACTCATATAAGCCATTCATTATAAAAGTAGGTAGCTTTGTTTTATAAAACATTTGATTTAATATCCTTTTGACTTCTATTTAAAAAAAATGAGTTTTTTATTTTCAATTATTCCTTTTAAATTATTTTCTTCTAATCATTCTAACGATTTTAATAATCATTCACCAAGATCCAATTTATTTTCTCCAATACAAAAACTCTTTCTCGCGAGAACTCATTTTCCCTGATCAAGAGCTCAAGCATCGTCTCATAATTTTTCTTCGTATCACTGAATGTCCCAATAACAATGAACAGCTCAAACAGTGTCGTTGGAATACCGAAGTCGTTACTGGGATCCACACAATCACGTTTTTCGAGCTATCAAGTCCACGACCGAGGATTAGAAAGGAAGCTGTTCGAATGGTAATCGACAATTCGTCAGGCTTTTCGATAACTGTATTCGCAGGACTCGAGCACTGATATATCCGAGGTGGAATCTCGAGGCTGGCATTCCGAGGAACGTAACGCGCGGTCGTCAAACTTTCCTCGGGAAGAAGGGACCTCGACTCGCGGCGCCCCGTTGTCGTGCCGCGACTTCCGGTTTTACACTTATACTTCTTTTATTCGTTCGAGACACCGCGCTCTCGCTTGGGTATCGATCGCTTTATTCAACGCGGAAATGCGCCGTGCCTGCACAGGCAGCTCCAAGGATGCGTTTTCTTGATTTGAGATTGAAACTCGTGGGGAGAGAAATCGTTCGATTGAATTCCTTTCGGTTGGTACACTTTCCTGATGAGATAGGTGAAAATTGAAAAAAGTGAGTGAGAGAATATTGTAGCTAGCGATTCGTTTAGTAATTTGTCTTATTTTGTAAGAGGTAAAAGAGAGTTTAGGAAGCATGGAATTTAAGAAGTGTCGAACTTGTGAAATTTTTAAATAAATGGGCACTCAATTGCCACATTCGTGGAGACTTATGACTTATGATTAAGTAGGTATTTTTTTAGTTCTATAATTGTCCTGTTTTATAGAATCTTACTTCAAATCTCATTTTTTGACTTAATAACAAAACTATCAAAACACTTAAAACTAAGAACATACAAAAAAATACAGACATCCAGATGCATGCTTTTTCGTAACCCTATTACCTAGCTCGAATTGATCAAAGTACAGTAAATCCAATATTGAAATAAATTAGTTACATAATTATTACGTTACAGTCGATTTTCAACCGATCCAAGAATAGACGATGACACGCAGATTTTTCGAAGTGATTGTGAAACTGTAAAAGAGTGTCTATAAACGACAAACTAAATTCCGTTTTAGATCCTCCAACTACAACCAAGGCTTAGCAGTAGCTCGCAAATCAGAGAGCGTAGAAAGTTTGGGCTAGACGACAAGCATAAAATACAACGCTTTTAACGGCTGCGCCTTGGCACCGTGAATTATTTTGATCCCACACTTCAGAGGCTAATCGTAACACCAAAGCGACTACGCCTGCAGACTTGAGATTATCACTGGAATCGATTCATGATCGCTCATGCTCAAAATCGCTCCATTTCCTTGAGTTGCAGCCGAGCAACACCTTCTCCGCGAAAAATTTCATGCATGATTGCAGGTGTCGCTTGCACTCCTTTTCCAACATATGTTCCATAAATGTAAGAGATACAAGAATGTGTACCTACACGTTGGAAATGTAATTATGCTTGGAGAATTTAGAGTTTAGTGACAAATAGTGAAAAAAAATTTTGAGTAGAAATTGAGTTAACATAAGTCTGGAACATGAAACAGTGAATTGAATTATTTTTCAAAAATCTCTACGCGAATTCACGCTTATCCTTCTCTGATTCTATGCGAAGAATTCAGGATAAAGTAGTAAGGAGAACCAGGCAAACACCAGTTTATTTGATAAAGGCATTCCAACACTCCGCGAGACATTCGTTTATTTTTAGTGAAAGCATTCAAAGTAGTCATCGCTCAGCAATTACAAGCCTTATACGATTCACAATAATCTGCAAAACAGTGTCTACACATTAGTCATCGCACTTGTACATCCAGACAGCAAGCATTATTTGTTAATGATCGAATAAAATTAATTATATTCGTTCTGTTTGATAGAATATTAATTGGACACGAGGACGAAGAGAACGTATTCTTATGCAACTGTATTTATCCTTTCTATGCAAAAGCCTCTGTGTTATATTACAGGATATCCTGTGCATAAGTCTTGACTACTATCCTGGTTTTCTGACACTATTCCTTTGCACCTCACCAGTAACCACTTTCATCCTTAATTACATGTATTCTTCTGGTATGTGCAGAGTTACACTACAGATTCACTAGTTCGTTTATAGACAGATATATGTATATATAAGCAATGCTGTACTAAAATTAATACGTTCGTTTCCGGGTCAGGAATTAGCACCTTTATGAATCTTTACTCGAAGTGGCACACCAATCAACTGAGATGTTTCTAATGTCCTGAATATATTTAAATTTTTTACACCATTTTTAACATATTCAAAAACTAAACCTAAATGGTCCAACGCTAAACCTGTATGGTCCAGTGTGCCGTGTGGCAGCCCTAGAAAACAGTGTACCACTTCACAGTTAAATTCACCTGAAACTTCACCCGAAGCAAAAACTAAAATTCGACACGACAAAGACGCCCTATCAACAATCCATTAAAACACTCCACAGAATCATTGCAACCCACAAACCCCCCTTCAACGCGCGAACACCAAAAGCTCCACAAATCGAGCATCGAAACGTCACAAAAGAAACGAACAGAACGTGCATATCACAGGAAACCACAGCGCTACCTCCATGACACCAATATCCCAGCGATGTTGACGAGGTAGTCGCCACGGGAGCAACTAATCGGGTCGACGAAAACCACGGGAACGATTGCCTCGTCGCGATCGATCAGCTGGTCCTTCGTGCAGGGCAGAGATAAAACAGGCGGAAAGGAGGATACCGCGATGGGAAAGACGACCTGTTGGGACAGCGTCGTTCGACTGGAGGCGCGATCGATAAGCGTATTTTAAGTCCCCTTCGCGTCCCCTGTCCGCCATAATTAATGACAACGAGGCGTCCGCTGGTCGTCGAAGCGTCGTCGATTATGGAACGCTCCGTCGACGCTGGACGCTCCGCGTTTTTCAAGAACGTTGCTCGAGAGAGGCGCCTCTCGTCGAGGAAGGAAGTTTGTCCTCGATTAATTATACCGACCACTCGAATCGATGGCTCATGCCACGGGTCACCGAGCAGGCTGTCGCTCGCGATACTGTCGACGGCCCTCGTAAAGACAATTTTCTCCCTGGGGACCTCCTTACGCTCCTTTCCTTCTCTCTCGTCTTCCTCTTCGTCCAATAATAGATACCGCTACTTCTGCGCGGGGTATTTGATCATTCTAACGGCACCGTGGGCTAATGATTATCCCAAAATCTGTTTAACGGTATCGAGCTGACGTAAACCTCTTTTAAATGTCTGCTGCTTGGGCGCGATCGGAGGCACCTATTCGTTTATTCATTTCATCTCTAAGCCTAAGGTTTTCGGATCTCTTTTATGACAATGATTGACAGTTGCGATTTGATTTATGTTTTGGAAGGTAGATGATGATGGGGAATTGAAATTGTTGGAGAAAAAAGTACAGAAGTGAGACTCATGAAGCAAGAAAAGCGAATATATTTTGGGTACTGTTGAGAGTTAAAAGGAATATTTTTCTATTTCAATATAGAAGGTGTTTTCCTAGACATGTGTTCTCTATTTCCTAATCCCCTATAACAAAGTCTTACAACTATTACCTACAAGCTCCCAAATCCTTACGTAAGCGCCTCGTAACTCTCGAACTCCCCCTAATCTCAGATCCCTCAACCTCCAACCTCCATCACCTACCCATCAAACCCCGTCATCGATCACTCACTGCATCACCGACCAGCATTCCTCTAAACACCTTTAAAAATCGATGTCGACAGCTTTCGACATCCCCGTCGAGGTTCGCCGAGAAAAACGGCGTGGAAAAGATGACCGAAGGTAAATCGGCCTCGTAGGGTTGAAATATTCATGCGTTCAGGAGGGGTTCGCTGGTGGAGCAGGATGGCAAGGGTTCGCGCAGGCCTCGAGGAGAGCAGTGAAGGGGGGGCCAGAGAAGAGGGAAACGTGGAAAGAAACCCTCGGCCGAAGGAGGTGGTTCAAACCCGCAAAGAGTGGCGAAGTAGGGGGAGCAGGGGGTGTACAAGTGGCGGGGATTAAAACGGGAAGAGGGACAAACGGAGGCCTTTGGCCAGGGACGCGAAACGGGAAAAATCGAGAAAGGGAAGGGGGAGGCAAAAGGGGACGCAAAAGACACAGAGGGATGGGCGAGTGTAAATGAAAGCCAGAAGGGCTTCCAGGGGGCTGGAAAACCTATGGCTATAGAGAAAGCTCTGTCCAGGGCGTAGGGGAGGCCGAGTGGGCGGCGGAAGGGAAAAACGGGAAGAAGCGTGGGCGGCAGACAACGCGAGAGAGAAACAGCCGTGCATATTTCATGCAAAATCGTCCTCACGTTCGGTCGGAGGCTCGCGTGCAGCACGTGCTCTCCGCGCCGATAGCTCCTGTCGGCGTCGTACCGTGGAAAGCACTTGTGCGCGCCTTCAGCGAACTCCATGCCTCGAGAGACTCTACTGTAAGCAAGAGCCCCCCGCTCGGGTGCATCAGAGAAGAGCGAACTTTACGAGACTCTCCACGAGCCGCTCCTTCCCTGGATGGAGCCTGCTGCTACCTGACCTATGTTACCGGTAACGAGGACTGCTAACCAGGGAGGGGAGAAAAATTGTTTTTAAAGCGCAAAGTTCGACAACGTGCTCTAGGAGAACCGAGAAGCTACCTGCGATGGGGAGCTGCCCTTCTAGGGGGGACTCGAGGACTGGATAGTTCCTTTGTAACCGCTGGTGGATGGGAACTGGGTTAGCCAGGAATGTCAATTATTCGAGCTTCTAATCTGTTTCGTTAGTGTAGTATTTTATGTTGATGTACTTGAGTTAGTAGTTTTATCTGGGTTTCATTATGTTATGTAAATTTTGGAAGTGATTGTGATAAATGAGATTTGGGGGATTAGATAGGGTTTGGAGAAGGTGGAGATGGTGGGAGGTGCTTCATTCAAATGTGATATTGATTTCAAAGTATATTTTTTGCTATTTTTTGAAATTAGATTGAATGATAAATTCTTTATATCCTGAATTGACCAGCAATGAGTGGTAATATTATCTTCTTATACAGTACATTAAGATTTTTTTTATTGTAAGCTAAATTTGATGTCCTTGAATGTTGGCAGACTTTACTACTTCTAATTGTAAGTGCCAGTTAGAATTCTCACCATGTTCGGTTTTATATTAGCATTTTAATGTGGGTAGTATCTACTTATAGAAGAATAAGTTATATTGGGTTCTTCGTAATTTCAAATGGTTGTCTATTCAATCGAAGTTCATTTTATATAAGCACATCTGTGATTTACGATGAGCCTACGGTACACAGAATGTATTAATATTAATTCAATGTAGGTATAATAAATAGTGAGCGGACGTCACAGTAACTTCTAATTCCTGTCATCAAAAGGTCTTGTAAAGTTCAGAAATTGCTTCCAAAACTTGAGTCTCAGTAAATAGAATTCACGAGCACCTTTACTCCACTCTAATACCAAAAAAAATCTATAGCACAAGGTATCTTCGTATACCTATTCAAAAAAATGAATTAGTTAAAAAATAATGTTCCTAGGATAATTTCTCCAACAATTAATTAGGCTACCATCAAAAGCTAAAAATAACACGCTTGCGATCATCCAGGTACGTACATCGACACACATGTAACTCGATCAAAGCATCAAATATTAATCAGCTAACAGGATACTCCACCGAACCGGTTAAATCTACCGCTTTAATGAATTCCAGTGCCCCCGACAGGCACCTAGGATGTGTTACACGCAATCCGAAATAGTACACGAGTGATCGATCTCAATTTCCTCTAAAAATACCCATACCATTATCAGTTTTCCCAACGAAAACCTGTTTTTATCGACCATTAACGATTTCAATGATCGAAAGCTCCCTTCTAAATTTAACAATGCCCATTTCCATTCCACTAGTCAGCCCATAAATCTGATTTACCGCCCCGAGTTCCCCGGGATTCTTTCCTGCGCTAGCAATTAGTAGCACTAAATCCCATCACTCGAATGGTTTATTATTCATGAGCCAGTGTCGCGCATACTTAACCAAAGCTTAGAAGTAGCTCCCAAAGAACAAGCAGGGACCGTTACTCCAGTCGCCAGCTATTTATCCTTCCAAAAAGGAAGCTCGCAGAGCTCCCCTCGAGCGAGTAGCCTACACTCGCAATCGCGTTACCTGTAATCGTTATTCCGCGAGAAGACTGATCAGTCAGGGTGTAGATCGCGATCTATGGCGGTCAGTGTAGCCAGCCAGTTGGGTGTCTCGTTACCATTTGAATCCGTCGACGTCTCCGTCAGATAACGACATCCGTCGCGTGCGATCGTATCATCGGGTAATTCCTCGATTCAATCGTAACACTGGAACCTTATTTTCGGTTTCTTGAGACGATAACGCGAGGGGGATGAGCTCGTTTGAACAGAACAGCGAGGCATCGAGTCAGCGAGAGCGAGAATGAAAACGACAAGCAGGGACTCGAGTCCTACTCGAATCTGAGATGATATCGGCCAGTCGACGTGGATAATTTTCTGTGTATATATCACACGAACGAGGGGAATCCAGTTTTACAGGTTTAAGATCGTTCGATGGAACCGTTCCCTCGTTGGGACGAGTCCATGATACACCATGGGGCTAAAGATAGGACTGCCGTTCCAAATTGCCGCGAGACCCGCGACCGATACACGATTTATCGGCGTGAGACACGCTGATAACTGTGTCTAGCGTGGATTTTGTAAGGTGGGACCGCTGGCGGCAGCTCTACGATCGCGACTCCGAAGAGTGAAGACTAGACGGTCAGGTGTTATAAAATTTAACGACAAGCTGATGAGGGAATTAGTAAATATAGGACAAATGAGTCTTTTCGATTGATTATCTTCGCCTGTACAGAGAGAAGCAAATTGTTATTGGTCTTTCTGCTGTGCTATTAATTTACACGATTACTGATAAAGTTGGGAAGCGTTATTTGCTAGGGCTGCGTTTACATGATGAAATCTGGAGGTGATTACCTGGTCCTCTGTGTATCCATGATGTTAATCAATACTGAGAATTTGAGTTAATAGTATACTGTTTTATGATGACATTTCCAGGATTGGAGGATTTGAAAATTTGGAAATCTGAATATTTGAAAATTTGAAAATTTGAAATTTTGTACATTTGAATATTTGAAAACAGGAATATGAATATTTTAATATCTAAGCGTTAAAAAAGTTAAACACGCAAGAGCAGAAAAAACTACTTTTAGCAGTGACGAACGTCTGACAAAGATAATCTCCACTAATGCGTACAAATTACGAGTTCCATACAGTGTGCAAATATGATACTAAAAAAAGTAAGATTAGAATGAATGGACTTAATGTTCACACGACGCTGCGGTGTACAATAGTACATATACGGCTCATCGCCAAAGCCGACGTAAGTAAATACAAAAAAAAATCAGTGTAGACTAGAGTAAGATTACTACGTTACGGAATTATTACGAAACATACTGTCTATTACACCACTTTCTTTTCAGCTCGACATAAATATCCTATAACTGCGTAAGATGATACAATTACCCTCTCTAAAGTGAATAAATAAACAATTTCTGGTCCAGAGGACGAATCCAAATATCAGATTCCAAAAAAGCGGGTAAAATATAAGATTCCACGTCATGAATAAAACATCAGTCGAGCGTGCTCAGCTCCAGCAGAATATTTTTCCATTACTATTAATGCAGCATAATCGTAGGCTATTAATTCAACGTTATCGTGGAGTAACTTTTCAATCGAGCTATTTTCTAAGCACTGTTCCAACTCTATTATTATCTCCCTATCGATAACTAAATAACGGAGCAGAGTGAAACTGATCTCAGACTTTCAACTGCCACGTGAAATCGACTCAATCAATTAATTTCACCCGATCCCAATTTTTCTCTCTATTTATTTTTATTTCGATGATAATTGCTATTTCGTTATCGACCATTCGAGTACAATCGTTTCCTCAGAAACAAGGTACACTGGGGAAATCTTATCAATTATCAAACATCGCGACGCAAATGGAAATAGCGGCGTCGACGATGATTATCATATCGGCGAATCGACGTTGACAAGGCAACACGGGAAGATAAAATACCGAGTAGCAACAGGCTCGAATTGGCCTCAGAGGAGAAAGGTTGCAACGATCGACGAATCCATTTCATGCAAATCTGTCCGCGGTAATTCCATCGCCCACTCCTTTGCGTGACAATTTTGAACGGCCAGCTTTATTTATTATTTCGTGTGCGGCGACAGCAGCTCCGCGGAGCAGGGGCACATTTTTCTGGCGTCCATGGCCTGAGCGAGCTGGTAAGAGGGAACCAACTGGCAAAGGTCTTTAGAACCAGTTTTGCCAGACGTCTCTCGCGCGTCGCGACGACAGAATTTTATTCTGTCTGTTGACCAATTGAGACGGTGCACCGGCTCCTTTTTCTCCCTTTCGCCTCCATCTCTGCGTTAATTTAACATAACAATAAAACTGGACGCGCGGTCTCGTCGATGCCAATTTACGACCGAGGACCGCGGCAAGACGAAAGCTGATCGAGGATGGAAGGTCACCTGACTCGGATCACGATGTAGAACGAGTCTGAATTTGCGAGCAGACGATTTCAGAGAGTCCATGCACGATTCGTTACGTCATCTGGGGTCCACTTTGCTCTGGTTGGTGAGGCTTATGGAGTGAAGTTTCAAAGATAAATAGTTTTTGATTGGATGAAATCTTTTGGAAATATGTGGCCCAAAAATGATGGTAAGTTCACTTTTCTAATAGAATCGTTTCACGTTTTAGTAGGATCACGCCACCCTTTCTTCATTGAATGAGATGATTTTTCTTAGAAGTTTAAGGAGGAATATAAGAAATTAACAGTGTCCAATTTCTTCTTGTACTTTAAAGTTCATCTACTGTATTATGTGTGAACCACAGCAATTTTTCAATTCTGATAAAAATTGTTGCAATTTTACAAGCAACGTTATACGAAGAACCAACATATGAGCGAAAAGGATTCTATAAATGAATTTTATCTGAACTTTGAACCTTTAAAACGGCGATCAGTCGTTTCGAGATTCGACTGCCTTTTTGCGGTTCCTCGCTCGTAAATCATCACTTCGTCCGCGTAACTATGTCCCGACAAAAACTCATCTATTACAAGTAGTCGTTTCTCAATTTATGCATAACTATTTCTATACTCCAAGTAGAAGCTAATTGCAAAACAGGTATCAAAGATTGCTTCCTTTCTATCGTCCAGAACCTGTTCTTTTTCGTGTGTTAAACCAAAGGCGAAAGCAACGATTTAATGTACACAGAGCGAAGAAAAATTACTGGTGTACCGTATGATCGAAGCCATACAATATTATCTGCGACGGTAACTCAGGAATTATACAAGCTATCCTCGCGGAGCATGAGCTGCGGACTAGATACACGCTGTTGCTTTACATAAACGCATTAATGATTACATGTGAAAGCGTCGAGTGGAATAAGAAGGATGCTATCGCTGTACGACTTCCTCTAATCGCTTTGCATACTAGCACGCCCAAATGTTTCTGCTACGATCTTCCTCAAGATAGGAAAACCTGGTTAAGCTTCACGAATTTTTGAAAAGTGAATCGCAGAGATGGCGAAACAATGTGTACTAAAATTGGTAGTCTCGAAGTTTCACTATTCTAGAAATTATTAGGGCGCTAAGTGTAAAACAACTATCTATTACTCATATTCCACGAGAAGACCCCTCAAAGGCGTTAGGAGCAATGCATTCCAGGGACTTCTCATGAGACGCGAACAGTACTAAGCTCCGTTGACAAGATGAACCCCGAAACCAATAGATCTGTATTGTTGCCAGGGCTCATCTTGTCAGCGGAGCGCTATACATAATCATACAGAAAGAAATTTTCATACATATCTTCAAAAAGAGGTTGTTTACTTTACTATCTTCTTCCGAAATAGGAAACACGATACTAAAATTATTATTAGTCTACACTTCATAAGAAATACTAAGTCTCTCCTAAAATCTCTACTATTAGAATTACCAAAGATCCTCAGTCTCCCTTCAAACCATTTAACCCTGAAACCACTAATGCTACCACGCTATCCCCATTTCTATCTCTAACTCCATTTAGATTCCAGTTACAGAAGAAAAACTGTTCGCGTGAAAAAGGTCTGACGATTATTTTCGGTAGAGTAAAGCATGCTCGTGCGGAAGGAGCGCGTAAACGCGCAATATTATCGGTCACGTCAGCAGGCGTAACGCTACGTGAATGAACGGCGAACGAAAAAGGGAGGGAAAATTAATGGCGAGGAGCGCAACACCCGCATATCGCCTACATGCGCGCAAGGCCGCAACGATAAAGATACACCTATACAGCAGAGGCGTCCCGCATTCGGCCGATTGTGGGTCCTCGTCGGTGGGTACGCGGCTCGTTACGGCACGTTTCCATACGGTCATAAAACGAAGTGGAACGATCCTGGGATAGGGCAGTTCTCGGCCTAAATCCTGTCATACGATGTCCGACACCCTTCCAGAGGGCAGACGGACGCCGAAGGGAGAATCGAATGTGTTATCAATGGCACCCTTTCCCTCTTTTTCTCGTATCCTGTTACGCGGCTATCGTAACGTCCACTGTTTTATACATTCGTGCGAGGCCAGGCCTGCGGTTGAACGTGGAATATCGGGAATCGAATATCGTTTCGTGTCTGGCAGTGTTACTGTTTGGGATTGAAACGTTCGCTGTAGTTTACATACGCGGAATAATAATCGATGGGTTGGTTTGGAAACACTGTGGAAGTTTTTTGCTGGAGATTGAGGATCACTTTTTGGTGTTGAATGAAAATAAAGTTAGGGGGAGTAAGTTGGTTTTGATAATAATAAATTGAGTTCCTATTAAATTAATGCACATGAATTTGTAACTTTGAAGGAGTAGGTACCGTTCGAATGTTAAAAGTTTTAGTAGTCATAGTGATATTAAAAAATTTGAATTTATGTACCATTAGGAGTATTCTGTATTTCTATTTAATTCTACTATCTGTTCACTGCTTTTACAGTTCCCCATTTATCTTAGTATAAGAGAATTTCAAAGTTTCCTGTACCACTATCATGTACAGTACAATAATTACTCTAGCTGCAAGAATTTCTAACTTGAAAATTCGTGTGCATTAACGCCCTGTCTTTAATCTCCACCCTCCCTTCGCTACGTTCTGGACTTCCGATGATTTGCATAATAGCTAAAACCGAATGCGAGATGAACTTTCGTGGAAATGCTCCTCCCCTACTGTTCCAGGAGCGAGAATTTAGATGGCTTCCAGTAACTCTGATTTCTGGGACCACTCGAAGCCTCCGAGAGCTCAGGTTTCATCAGATTCGAAAGAAGATAATCGTAACTCGTATTCTGCCCTGAATACTCATCGAAATTCGCGGAATCGACTGACGTGTCCTCGTATGGTTTACGAGCTCTAATTAACCGAACGGAAGCGCGTGAATATTTCCATTTCCCGGTGCAAGATGGCCGCCGAGGCGGAGGACTTCCTCCTGGAAGGGGAAGTGCTCGCGGACGCGAATCAGCCAATTATTTCAGGGTGACCCGCTTTTCATTGTAATGCTTAGATTCGACTGCTAGAACGTAAGTGGGACACGCGTAAAAGTAACTGTTACAGCAGCGATGTTTCGTGTCGGTGGCGGCCGCCCGCTGGAATATCGCCTTAAGCGAAAGAAAACGTCTCGGCAAGTGCGTGCACGCGCGAGGAGGAAGCGACTCAGGGAAGACGACAAAAGGCTGGAGGCTTCCGGTTGCCGCTGGATACAAAGAGGCTTCTACGCGCTAATTATCATGGACGATAATGAGACCAACTTAACAATCGTTCCCATGTGGAAGGTTCATGCTTAAACGTGACGCAAGTCGACGAATTTCTTAATCGTTAGAACGAGAAGTCATTGCTCGAAGGACGAGTAATTGGATCCACGTGTGGCGATCGTTTATATCGTGACCTCGTTAAGTGTCCACTGGGCTGGGCTACTTGGTGATCAGTTAAGGGTTCGCGATCGTATTTGAAATGGTTTTTGACGTTAAATTGGCTCAATTCCTATGAAAATTAGGTATCCTAAATATTAGATACTATTATTAACCCTTTGCACTCCTATATCGAGCAAGACTCGACATTAGTTTTCTTTATAGATACTCCTATCTTGAGTCACTCGATATTTTGAAATTGTCTTAAAATAATGAGGACTTATTGGAAAGAAAATTGAATAAAACTGGAAGTGCAGAGGATTAAAGGTCGACGAACTTTAAATAAATTGAATTCCTATTAAAAAAAGCAATAAGCACTAAAACCTAGCTCTAATATTAAACAAGAGATAAGACTTGTAAAAAGCTACTTTGCAATATTTTATACTTCACTGTATTCCGTAGTACTCTTACTTTGTCCCCACGCATGTGACAAGAGATATTGTTATAGATCTACGCAGAACATACTCAACACCTACACAAGATATTGGAGAAAGGAGACTACATTCGCTACAGAAAGCAACATGCTCCAACGATACAATAAATAGCGTAAAATATTAGATAAACGTTTATGGAACATTTTACATCGATTTCCGGTGTAGTATTCTTCCCCTAATCTTGTAGACAAGAGAACAAGATGAAATCAAGTCGATAGTGTTAGATAGAAGACCTCCCACTCCGCCATCCACTTCTCGTATCTCGTCCAAGAGGTGCTCGAGCGTCGAGTCGATCGTTGAAACGCATTTTCCGATTACGTTCCTCGAGATCATGGTTTCCTGGTCGATTATTCTCTCAGCAGCGCCCCCGCGGCGCGCTCGCGAAAACCGAGAGTCGAGTGTCCCCGGACGGAGCCAATAACGCGCCGTTCCCGAACGAAATATACATACAGACAGATCAAGAAACCGAGTGAAAGGCAACAATGTGAAGGCAAGCGTGAGCACGGTCTACGTATGCTAACTACACGCGCAAAAGGCCGTCGGGCTATCACTGAAATGTACGCTCGAAGCTATCGTTCCCTATTGCCACAGACGCATCGTCGGAGCGACACGAATGGACCGAAACCTATAGGAACGCTCTCCTTTTCCCCTCTGGAATCAATTAAACCGCTACTATCAGCGTGACGCGAAGGAGTGGCTCTTTTCTCTTCTCTGCACTTCGCACAAATGAAATTACATTTGAGAAAAAAAAAAAAAAATCATCAACCTCGAAGTCGAGAAAGTGACGACGGTGATGGACACAGTAATTACACTGAAAAGAGATAAAAGGGTGGTTGAGGAATGCACTGTAACCAGTGCAAAAAGAACACAATATGGTGCACATACGAGTGCTGATTGCAGTGAGCATTATAGCTACACATGAAATCACTGGGACTGGCTTGCATGTGCGCAGGCACGTTTGTATAGGTGTTCACAGCGAGGTAGAAAACGGGCAACGTAGATCGAGCAAGACACGGGTCGGTTCTCCCTGGATACGTCAGTCGCGACAAGGACGTCTGCTAAATGAGCGAATCATACTGGAATAATTGGTCCGCGCTCTTTGTGAAACCAGTAATAAAAAGGACCGAAAAAGGGACAAAAAGGGGGAAAAATGTACGCAGAGTAGAAGGAAAAATTGTTCCAGCATAGGATGCAGTTACGACAGTTACGCTGCTTCCCTTTGTTGGTCTCGAGGTAAAACGACGAAGAGGAACACGATGTTCCCCATGTAATAGTTAACTGAGCGCGATCAGCGAAATTCGAGCTGCGCTTTTTGCCCGCGTCTTAACTCGGCCGTTCATAGAGAACACGACGAACTTCGAATCGGGTTGCTCGCTTTACTTTCCTCCTCTCTAAGTGTAATAATCGAGCGGCCGCGTGAAAGTTTGTGCGGTTAGTCGTTTACATCGTGTAAGACAGATAAAATTTCGCTTTTAAGTTTCCCCTGACGGGATCTAATACTTTCTATGCTCCCGAATTCCGACGCGTGTTACTTCGACGGATGCTTGCGCAACTTTCGACCTCGTTCAACTCTGTCTTGTCAAAGATTGATGGATTTTTTTGTTGCTAGCGATGCTGTATGGGGTCGTCGTTCCGGATAAATCACTGTGGCTCTTCGAATCAGTCTTTTAAGAGAAAGTTCCGAGTGGTCATTCACGGTTCAAGTGGTATCTTAGGTATGGGTAAGTGTTGGTTTTATTGACCGACTGTAGATGAGTTTAAATTGGGCGATCATAAAAGATGTGATCGTAAATTGAGGTGCTCGATTGTAGCTGCGTTTTCCGGGGTCGCGTGTGAAGTTGATGGCGAGGTTAGCGACTCTGTTCTGAGGTTTGAAGTCTGGAAATTGGATCAATAAAAAATTTTAAAAACTCTGAGGGTCTGAGAATTGAACAAAATTGGAAATAGGAATATTAGACCTTTTGAAAGTTTGAAAATTTAAATATATGAATATTTAAAAATTGCAACAAGCTGTTTATTTGAAAATTTCAAATTTTGAAAATTTCAAATATTTGAATATTTGGAAATCGTACTTTTTATGGAAACCAATACGAAGAAGGAAGCCCTCTAATTAAGACAAACACATAAATTCATCCGATTTTTCTTATTGCCAGATTAAATTACCATAACGTTACGTTTAGACTCCAAGGTTATTAACTGTTATAGTCGACAAGATTTACGAACAAGTTCGAAACTTAATAAAATAGTCAATAAAATGATCCGTCCATAGGGGCACAGTGTTTACACACGACGAATTCACCAGAAATATCAAATAATTCTTAATCACCAACCTCGCGAGGACAAGGACAAGAGAATCCCAAAACAAGCAACCAGCTACAGATGGAAAACAGACAATAACCACGGGAGACAGAGAAACAGGTTGTCGAGCATCCTGATCCACGAAAGACACCACACGCTGACGCTTCTGGCGACCCATCGCACAGATCCTTCGACCCAGAGCTTACAACACAAAAACAGACTACAAAACACAAACCCTGCATCTACATCACACTCCATCGTCAACAATATCAGAAGCATATACCCTACACTGTACACAGGTGGTTGGGCCCCAACGATAAACACGATAGAGCCACGTCTCCATGACTCCACAGTAGGGCAACGAACACATCCAAGCAAGAGAGAATCTAACGACCTATAAATAAGCAAAAATCACGACTGGTAATAAAATACCAAGGTGTCACGGCCGACCATGATGGCTGACCATCCATTCCACTGCGCGTTTGGTCAGCCGCGTCGTCGCCGTCTATCGGAGCCGAGGTGGACAAAATTCTGCAGGACCAAAGTGCCCGAGGCGACAAAAGATGAGGACGAGACAGAGAGAGAGAGAGAGAGAGAGAGGTAGAGAGACTAGAGAAAAAGGGAGAAGAGACGGGATTTCCGAAGAGGAAGACCGTCTCCCAGAATAGCCAGGCGATAAACCACTGTGCGGAAAGGGGAACGGTTTGCGTGAAGAGGAGAGGAGACGGAAACGGGGGAGGTACGAGAGGGAGCGTGAGAGGTGGAAAAAAAGCAGAAAGGCGGCTCGGGTGTCGTTTATTGCGGATCGAGAAAATATAGAAGCCGTTAATCCCGCGGAGGCTGCTGTTGGCCCGCGGTGACAACGGATTAAGCTCGCTGGGTGTATACACGCATCAGCCGCGCGGAGAGCTTTAACTGGAATCTCTGGCGTCAGAGGAGCACGGGATACGAGGGCGAGGCGACACTGTTCGGCTTATAGGAGGACCTACAAGTAGAAATTTCCTCGACCGTGTAACAAGAGGTCGTCGAGACGGTTTCGTTGGTTTTTGACGCTTTCTCGGCTAATTCTGCTAGAGTGGAGGACTTAGATATAAAACAGTTTCTTTCCTATGAATTCATCACTGTTCTCTATATCTCGGATAATTAGTTTTCCAATTTTTTTCACTTTCATATTTGGTGATTAACCTCGAGAAGATATTTTCTCAGTTTCTATGTTAAGAAGAGTCAAACTGTGACTTTTCTGAACGCTTATCAGAGCTTTTTGGTTCTCATTGTCAATGTTGTAATAAGGCTATGTATTTTCTGAAGAAGACATTCGTGTATTGTGTACCTTTAACCCTGCAGAGTTTGAATTATATCTTATTACCTAGAGTAATATTTTATGCAGCGTGTTAAGTTGTTTAAGGGACTAGGCATCACTCATATTCATGAAGAAAAAAGCAAACTATGAGTTATTGGTTAACAAAATATTTGAAGCTCATTTTCAGTCTCACAGGGGCGTCTGGAGGTTTGACCTCTCAGCCCTGACCCACATCCCAGGGGTCCTATGTCCCTAGTCTCCTCTCTCATTTCAAGTCCTCTTATCCCTAGTTCATAGTTTTTTCTTCTGGTCTCTATGTTCATCTACCAATCCCCTTGTAAATTCGAAAACCTTATCTTCTTTAGGGTCGCGATATCAGTAACTACATTTCATGATTTTCATTACAAAATGTCTCTAAACCCTGAATGAGTTTCCAACCTCTTGAACTAATTTCAATGAGTTCAATAAAAATATCCCTCGAATCTGTGAAACTAAATGCATTAAATCAAATCTCAAGTGACTATTAAGAAACTAGATTCTGGAACCCTTCGAACCCTTTTCGACTTCTCAATCCCTCATAGATGCAAGCACAATTATAAGAAATCTGCCAACACAATTTCTACCCATTTCGCAGAACACCCGATGCTCAATTTCTCTCTCTGAAAAAAGAAGCAGACATAGAAACAGCGGGCGCGAATAATCTCCAGGTAAAAGTCTTTCCGGTGACTATACGCATTTGATCCGACTATTTTTAGAATCGGACAACTCGACTACTTTCTAGACTGTCGACAGTTGATTTTTCAAGGATCCGAGCACTGACTCAGCCCGCTTCCAGGAACGCGTCCTTAGAATATCATTTTCCAAGCGGCTGGAGGCGAGAGCGGCCCTAAGGCGTTCGCATCTCCCAGCTGCAGAGCGCAGCTACGCGAAAAGGTCACCGAAGGCGCATCAGTCTGATCGAGCAGCTTCCAGAATCAAAGCCAGTCAAAGGTCAGGCTGAAACGCGGTCTACGTAAAACAGTCAACTCTCGTAACGCAACTAATTCGTACCACGTTATAAGAAGCTCAGAATTAGTGTAAATCAGAATAATTCGTATCATATTATACAGAAGAGAGAGGAACAAAAATACTATTGTCACATCAACTAAGCGATCTAAGGTTCAATGCACACGAGCGATACTTTGACGCACGATTTCATTGTGATCGTGTTGTTCTTTGGTGTCCCAATTACAAACAACGAAGACAGACATGACAGCAACGAGATCGTGCGTCAAAATATCGCTCGTGTGCACTGGCCTTTATAGAGACATTGAAATATAAAAGTACCGTGTTGTTATAGGAGGGTTAACTGTACGGTTAAACAGAATCGGCTACGTGAAGGAAGCCCTGATAAAGCAAGGTTCGATTCCTCTCCCCGCAACAGGTGACTCCGGAATAAAACGAAGCCTGGTGAACCAGATAATTACGTTCCATCCGACCGTCTGGGGGAATTTCTTTCTCGTTAGCGCGAGTCGAAGTCGTCGACGGTGTCGCAACCCGCCTCGGCTCAACGACTTTCGCCGTGTACCTGGTCGAAGACCACGGAAACAGAGCGACGTTCGATCGACCAGACACTGAGCCGCTGACCACGCCCGAAAAAAGGGAACACGACAGGAGACACGTACGGGGGTCGATCAACTTTCCTCTGCCCGTCACCAAAACCAGCGACGAGGAGCCATCGGCGACTTGCGTCGACGCGAGCAAGGCCACTTTTTTCGCCACTGAATAAATAATCTAACCCGCTGAGACGAGCGCGAATTTTTCGGGACGACTGGCTTAAAAATACCGTCTGGCTTGAAAACTGCTGGCTCTGTATCGAGCATAGGAATTGGAGTTAGCTCAGGGGGAGTTTGGAGGCACGAGATCAAAGAGCAATTACGAGACAACGGATATGTGTAATTATTGCAGAAGGTCGAGCTGTTTATCTTGCTGGAGGAATCAATATCCTGGGAGATCAAGGCCTGAGTGACGTATTAGGCTTGATGAATCGATTTCCTGTTTCAATTAGGATTATGGTGTACTGAATATGTATCTACGTCTTAGATAAGGCTGAGATAAGTCGTATCGGGAGTGAGAAGCAGCGAGTCTTTTGAAAAATAGCGTTCAGTGTTTAGCTGGATTTCTGCGTAGGTATGAGAAAGACTGATGCTCTGTTATGTGGATCTAAGAACTGAGACTGCTATAAATGAAAACTGACAGTAATAATCGATATGATGATAAGAATCGGTAAACAAGTTACAGGAGCTATTTCGCGAGGTCTTTAAAAAGACTTAAAATTGTTCTATTGTATCAAATTTAAGTGTCAATCAAGCCTTGACATCAGTTATAAAAAATAATTACAACACTACAATATAGTACCTAAAGAATGTACATTTTTTTTAGTCTATAAATCTCTACAACTAGTTCACAAATATTCTGCAAAGCAACTATAAAAAATTGAGTCCCTATAAACGTTTTGACCCTCACCATGTCATTTAAGGGTTCAACAATCTAGCCACTGGCAAATAACCGTCCTTCATCCGTCATTCTTTAACGAATTTTACATACTGCTATCGTCATCGAAAGGATGATGGACAACTGCGAATATCGTCAGCGCGAAACCCATTGGCTATTCAAATTAAAGATACAGGGTACATAAACAAAGTCACATGCTCGTGTGCTCGCAACAAAAGCATACGTTAAATTACTATAAACAATCGATGATACAGACTCATTGTGCCCATTATGGTACAATACTGGTTGAAATGGAGCGCCAAAACGATCTGCGATAAGCGAGCCAATAAGGGTCCGATCACGTGAACGTCACGCAAGTAGTGCGGTTTAAATTCAACACTATCTTTGATATAGTTGAAGCGTATCTTTACGAGGGAATCTTGGAACATTTTCTTCGCACAATTTTACGAGTGCTTTGTTACATCGGAGTCTACTTTTTAGTTGAAGACAGACAAATCGAGGTTGCCATAATACCCCGAGACGAAGAAAACGACCCTTAACTTTGAGGATAGAGGACTTCTAATGTTCTATGCAGAACTCTACTTATTCATGTTTTTAGTGCTAGATAACAGATCAACTACTAGTAAATGTGTTGGTAATAAAGAAGATAGTCCAAGTGCAAAATAAAAAAAATTCACCTTTTAAAATACAAATTTTATAGATTCCTGATTCAGACCTTTTTCATAATTATCGACTACTATATGAATGAGGAACCAATTTAATTACAAAGTAAATTCAAGAAGTCCCAACTGCTTTGAATAGTATTTTCCGTGTCTCTAGATGCTTTCAAGCATCTACAGCGATGCCGGAACTAGCCAAAGACCGACAGCAAGGTCCAGCAACCTCGAAATCCGATCCGTGGCGATGCAACCTTCGAAAAATCGATCACGACTGCCTCTCCATCGCGAGAGTCGCGCCAAGGACCATGGGACAGCGTTTCGCGGCGATTCGAGAAGGGACCGAGCGAGCAACGAACGAATGGTCGCGCGTGCACAACAGGCGAATCGACGAACGCCGCGCAAACGGGAGAAAATGGTGTATAACCTTGCTCGAACGACCTCGATCGCCTTCACCGTAGTAGAAACCTTCGGTGCTCGTCACGTATACGGACACGCGCAGTATCGACTACGATCCAGCGATCCTAAAGCGAAAAGATCTTGCTCTCTTATGGGTAACGCGGGGGGACCCCTCACGATCATGTTCGACATAGCCTTTCTTTCTTTTTTTCGTGACTTTGGAGAAAGAATTGCCTTCGACTTTTTCTTGGAAGTTTCTTTTCATCTTCTAGGAGTTCAAAGTAGGAAACGTAGAATTTTTTATGGATCAGTGATTAATTTCGAAGGATATTGTTTGTAATGTATATCACTCGTTTTTTTGGCCTCGAATTCCACATGATCTCACACTTTCGTATTCAATAAAAAAATAGTGAAAAAAAATCCTACCTACATGTGACCTTACTTCAATTTTCGAAAATTGTCACGCAATGAACAAGCACCCTACTGCATCACACCTCTCCATAAATATTCAACCCGATGTCACTCTTCCCAATAAACAATTCCGCGGATCAAACGACGAAAATTTCCGCGCAGACACGTTCACTCATATATCTGTCGACGCGAAATTTTGCATCGCTGCAGCTCGATGCGTTCACACGTATCGATCCGCATTGCATCACACTCCGGAAGCTCGACAGTTTACACGTCAAGTTACACGAGGGACGAGGTATCCATAACAAATCGTGAAGGCATCCCGCGACCAGTGCAACAAATAATACACCCGAATCTTCCGAGAAGTATGGCTCTGATGTGTATCTTTCTGTTATATCGTCGGCGTGCCATATGTTAAAGGACGGTTCATGGAAGAAGCGAGACTCACGTGTGGCTCAGCTGGCGACGACGAGGTCGATTTTTTATTTGCTAGCTTGCGGGGGTTGATCAGAAACGCGGAGTTTGTTGAGGCTCTGTGGCTTCTTAGAAAGATTGCACAAGAGTTGCGAAAGTTGATGCTCGGGGTCGTAGAAAAGTTTTATGTATCGTGGCGAGTGCTCTGAGTGACTTATTAGGGACTTGAAATGGCTTTTGTGGTGCTATTTATAATGGTTCTTTCGGGAGACGCGGTTTTATAGAAATCTCTTGAGGCGAAGGATTATTTGATTTTTAACATTTTCAAGGCTGGTGGAGAGTTCATGTAGAGTGGACTTGTTTGACTACTCAGGCAGACAGATTTTTACGAACGTAGTTCTAATAATAGATTCGGAAGACATGTTGTGGTATCGTAAAGTGGACTAACAGAGAATATAATAGTTTTATTGTGGGGATTATCGAAGTCCGGTAATTAAATTAGAGTACACAAGGCTTGTAAAAACAGATTGAACTGCCGAGATATGTTTTTATCACTATCACTGGATCATTAATTACGTTTTATCACTGTGCTTATATTGTTACAATAGTAATAGCATAAGAGTATTATTCTAATACCTATTTACACTCGCTTACTTCCTTATAATATTTGCTTACAAAGTAAGAAGAAACTTCTGAACTTTTACGTGAATCATGGCATTCCAATTTACGACACCACAGATTAGACGAATAAACAAGAGATAGCCTCGTTTCTAGATTCTAAGCCATTTGAGACATATTTCGAACTACGTTAAAAATAATATTGTCTTCGATATTTTTAGCCCCTACACGAGAAATGAAGTGATGTAACTCGTTACTGAGAAACACAGGTACATCGAGGCCCAATTCGTGTCATCCATATTACGACCTAATCGGTTATCGCTAGAACTCCTATAATCTTTGGCACATTATCGATTCGCTGCCACAATCGAACGCGGAGAAGTCGAAAGCCTTGTACGGCGACACGAGAGCGTGTCAACAAGAATGTATAAATAATAGAAAGTGGAGACTACTTACCCCTTCGTTTCCTAGGAACTGTATAGTAGGGTTCTGGCTGGTCTTGTTCTGCAACAGAAAATAATTTCAAATTAGATTTGCTCTTCAGGTTGTTGGATATAATGGTGATAAAATATTAACAAATATTTCTATTAGTTAAGGACAGTACATTTTGTGCTCCAATTTGGATCTCCTATCACCTCTTAAAATATCGAAGACTACATTTGTTACACCCTACATATCGCCTATTATAATGTATAAGACGTATACATTTATATTTTCCAATAAATTCACCTTTTCACACTTCGAGTCTCAATGAGTTAAGTCTCGATAAGTTTAACGAGTTCGTCACTCTCGAAAATTGCCAGCAATTGTCACAGCTCTTCTGTCGGCCTGTCGATAATCGCGCGAGTTAACGAGGAAAGCGGACGACACCGAGTTAACGAGAAGAAATCGCGGCGCTCGATGACGCGTATTTGCATAACACGCGTTGGCACTCTCTAAGCGAGCAGAAAATTCAGGTCTCATTCGGCGCCGGGGAAATGGAAACGCTCGCGCTTTCCACGCGCGTGCCTGCGCTGGGATCTTCCTCGTTACGTGCCCTATCAGCACGCCTATCGACACGTGCATATAATTTGACGATAAGGCCCTCGATAACGGGAGCGACGTCGCTTCGAGCGATGATTATGCCGCGACGCGCGGCGAATTTCATGAAATCCTCGGTCGACGAAAAAAGGGGCTGTGGCGAAAGTGAAGTCAGTGGAATGCCACTGTATTATGTACAGGGTGTTCTGAAAGTGAACGATCGAAGTCAGTTCTACTGTTAGTACGCTATTTCGTGATTCGAAATTAAGAGGATGTATTTATGAGACAAGGTTTGAGAAGAGAGCAATTTTGTTTCAAGAGAGTTTGCTTAAGAAACTGTAATGATAATAAGATGGAGATGTCTACTAGCTACAGTGTTGTTGTTTTTTTGAAATTCTTCTACTTCAGCAGGTTTTAGTGTTTTGGAAGAGAAATTTAAGTCGCTGGTGCGTAAACTAATAGATTTTTACATTCTATAAGCTTCTAATTGACTGTAAGTAGGGAGCTTGTATCGGGACAAGACCACATGCGTCTATACCAACATCTTGAAGGCTTTCTAGAGTCGATGAAACATGAAACTTCATCAAAAGGCCAAGTACTCAAAAAATACTTGAATACATAGTGCCAAAGCTTGATCGTTTAATTTCAGGACACCCTGTACATAATACAACGCAGAGTTCCGGTCTTTTAGAAATCGTGAATATTAATTAGGTGATCGATCGATCTTTTTCTTTCCAATTCCTACACAATCACTCGACAACATCAAAGTTTGGTCGCATGTCGTTTCCAATTGAATTCACCATACGTGTGAATGAAAATTCGCTGGCCTGGACAATTCATCGGGTCGAGAGCGCGTTTTCTACGCTGTGTTTCTGCGGTTCGTGAAATCAGACTGCGGCATGATCTTGTAACGTAATATATTTGCCGCGTTACATTACCACCGGTGCATGTACGATGATTTTGCGTGCAGGCGCGCACGCGTGCGAGCTAGCCTTCGCGATCGTTTGAAAAGGGAAAGTTGTTGGTAAGAGCTTCGTGTGCCTTCGATCGCGAAACACGACGAAGACGCTCGTAAAACCGAGAAGCGTTGCTATAATTGATATCCCGCTTACGATTCCACTTGATCCAGGCATTAATTGTAACTCTACTTGAAGGATGACTATGTGCCGCTGATTACCTTTACCGAGGTAATGTAGTTCTTCATTCATCCCAGTGGTTACTATAATGCGAGCTGATGGATTTGTCTCTAATCTTTCGGGGAAAAGGTGAGGCTTCTTTTCTTGCTATTTAGTCATGTACATAAAAGAAACCTATAGTCATTTGTTCTCGTAGAGTCATGTTTCAACGATAGATAGGAGTTCAACACTAAGTGCTATAATTCTTGGGGAGAAATAAAATTCTATAGATATAATAGCACCCTCTTGATGGCTAATTTTATTGTTTCCAGTAGACTAGAATTATGAAGTCGTAGCTCAAGTCTCAAACAAAGTTGGATTATACCCATACTGTTATTAAACCATATAACATTAATTCTAAATGAGAGAAAGTGGGAATAATTGGAACCCAGTTAATCAAGGTTCTATTATACACATAAGTATAGAAGTTATATTAATTTTCTAAAGCCAGGTTAACGTGAAAACTACTGATCTCAAGAATCTATAATAACACCACTTCAATCGTTGCAAAAAAGATCAGAAGGTATGCAACTATCAAGGTCCACAGATCCTCCCTTTCCAGTACCGCACTTCAAATCTCCACAGTTCATAAAAACAGCTATCAAAGCAACAAATAAAAGTTTCACCTAACTCTGCACAACTGTTTCCCGCGAGTAGCAAATATTTTCGCCCGAGGGTCAAGAAGTCATCAACGCAACAACAGTCCCAGTAGTATCCGACAGCGGTCCACGTGTAAAAGCGCAAAAAGTGTCGAGCGCAGAAGAGCATTTTCAACATCTCATCTGACGCTGCGGCGCGAATCGACCTCTTGCAATCTCGATTCCCGTCCTTCAGAACTAATACCAACGCGCCGCTATTAAATCTTACGGCTGATTCCGCCGCTCCTCCGTCGCGCGTCAAAATACATGCGCATGCATTGACGTCTGTGATCCTCGCGTTTGAGCCGCTGTCGCGATTTAACGAGGTTTAAAAGCAGCGGGACACAGGCTGGAGGAGAGCTCGTTCGAGACAGAAAAGCGAGCTGCCGACCGACACCGTCATCACAAAGGAAGAAAGGGAGGGAGAGGGGAGAATGACCAAATAAATTAATGACGCAAAAGGCGATCCGTGGTACGACCATTAAACGCTTCAACGTGAAACATTAACGCCTCGCAGACTGCCTCTGCATACATTATATACCTTGGAATTTTACGAGTTCGAGGGGAATAGCGAAACGAGATTTGAGGATGAAGATACAATGCTAAGGATTTTGGACAAAGATAGTTTATGTCCTTTAGATAATTATTACTTTGTATTTTGGAAAAATTCAATCAATTCACTAAAATTAATATAAGTAGTATTCCTGTATTAGCTAATAGAATTCATTGGTATGGAAAGAAAACGAGGCCACTATTGCAGAATCAGAATCTCCACACTATTCTAGAGCGGAAATCGTAATGGCCTCCTTTACATAAAATTCGGAGTGAAAGTGATGATAGCAGGGTTCCCAGAAAATTGAAGTTCTAGATTTTCTAGTTTCCATTGTTTCGCAAGGGAGAATCTCATTGAACAGTGGGAGGAGTAGCACATGGTTAGGTAGCAACACGAGTTGCTTTCACTGATGTCTGGATAATGATACTTTTTTGGGAAAGGACGATTACGCTCCAATAAGTCGATCCAGCAGGAGGAAGTTCGCGAGAAGGAAGCAAACCGGAAAGATTTGCTGGTTCCAATGCATTCCTTTCTTCTCGCTGTTTCATTTCGGTTACCAACATCAGATTATTAATGGAACGTAATCTCCAATTACTGTCGAATTATTTCCACTGAGTTACACAAATGAACTACGAATGTCTGATTAGTGTTTTCGCTGGATTAATCGGTTAATTATCCTAACAACCGCGCACTGTTTATTTGGTGAATCAGAAACTAGAATGGTTAGTGCACTGTTTGCAGTTTTTTATAGTAGACTATAAACCTAATGCTCTTACTGTGTCTCAGGCAGTCAAGTGAACACTTTGAACCTGGAGAAAATATTATTTTTAAAACTTGAAATATCCAGTCATGCAGTCTGCGATATTTCTGTATTAAAATAGAAGCGCTGGGTTTTCCCGCTATCACCTCGGAAAAGATAGCTCCTCCTTATCAACGTTTCCATTAAAGAACAACAATGGGGCAAGGTTGTGATTCAGTATCTCATGACTCACAAAAGGTGACTTTTTCACTGTCGAAACTCTTGCGACACAACAGTTGCGACAGCAAGGTCGAGCAGCAGGTGTGCAACAAGTACACTCGTCGAAGTTAGTTTAAACAAAAACGATTCGAAACCGTTGTAACGTGGAGCAAACCACGACGCAGTTACCTCTAATCCACTCCCTCAAGTAGAATAACCCATCAACTACAGACTCTAAACCCCCGAAACCCTCTCGAATTACCATAGCCTTCGATGCATAAGGCTCCTCTCCCCAACCTCGCCATTCTTCGGAGAGCCCTCTTCGAATGGCGCCGAACCGCCCATGCAACAATTTCCTTCGAAAGCAGACGAAACAAAAGTTCCATTAACGCAAGGACCGCGGTAAATCTCCTTCGACCACGTATTCGACTGACTGCTTTCATTCGAAAGGGAGGCAAGACGGTTTACCAGCATCCGTAAACTGAATTCGTTTCGGCAGGGTGTGTCTGAAGAGATGCAACAACAATGGCCTCCCATCGCCGGAAGTCTGTGTCGCGTGAACGCCCTCGAAGAGCTTCTCACCCTTTCGCCAGCGAGTGTATCTCATTGGAGGCTCGGTCAATAAGTCTTCTCTTCCCTTTTCTCACGAGCCTCCCTTTCGACCGCCCTCTGTTCCCTCGAAATTGAATCTTCGTCCCTGGGGCAGCGTATTAGCAATAAATTATCGTGTCTCCTCGAGGCGTCCAGCGACTTATCGACAGGGAGACCGTGCTACCGAATGCACACGGTTAATTGATCCCAATAGCAGCGTTGTATAGATTATTCGGGATCGTTGGTGATCCCAGAGAGGGATTCAGGCTCGTCGAGGAAATGGAAGGAAATTGAGTCGATCGAAGGGATGATTCGTCGAGGAGAGGGGTACACCTGTTGAATTTCGTTTTTGAAGCCTGGATTCTGACCGATTAATAAATTATTCCCTGCCACTGGGGGGACGTACGCATAATTTAACAACGGATCGATGTCGAACGGTCCACGATTTACAGCTTCCTCTGCTGATAATGGGGGAGGATGGGAAGAGGGTTGATTCCCTTAAAATGGACCCACGATGTAAAGAGGGGTGAATGAAGATTGTTGGACAGGTTTTTCGGTGATTTTTGTGGGTGTAGTGTTAGGAAGAAGATAGGGATTCTACCTGAATGGTAAATTCTAGAGATATTAGGGGATACTGTTTTGTTTCAGTCCACAATTCTGCAGTTGTGTATACTTCAATTTTTAGAAAACTATATATCTGATAAGTATATAGAGGTGGCTTGTGGCGTTTCTATGCAATTTCACCGACCCTCTTTAATCACAAAAATTGGAACTCTGACAGACTTCTCCAAGATTTCCATAAAAAACTAATTTCTACCTAGCTGAGAAACTGCTTTAATCACTTTCGAAGATGCTACATGCACCTTGTATAATTAGAAAAGAACTGTCTATGAAGAATCTACCAACGAACTCGAACAATAAACACGAGTAACCGTGTTATTCCTCATCCTCGCTCGAAGGGTTAGAAGATCGAGGATCTAGAAAATTCTGGTAGCTCTAGAAACAGAACCACCGACCGAATCGAAGAAACGAGGAGGGAAATGCAGAGGTAATTTATAGGTGACTCGTTCACACGGTTCTCTCGCGAAATCATAAAAGAAACCTGGTTCAGTGTTGGCTCGTCAGCATTCGACGTGTCCGGTTGCATAAGCAGCCACAGTTATGTTCATGCATTTTACATTGCATCCTAGCCTCGCCTCGTAACGCGTGCGTCCCCGAGCGTCGTCCACGAAATTCTAATCGATTACCCTCGCGGCCCGTGGCGCGAAAACCACGATCGATCGACCCGAGGAACGCGCGAAGCAAGCTTTTGCTATTAGAGGTGGGATTCGTCGAATTTCTCTTTGCTCAAATACTCGAAGGTATTAGGCGAATGGAGTTCATAGACTGTTCGAATGGTTGAATAGGCTCGTTACAATTAGGTAAGTAGATAAAATCTTACAATTAAGTAAAAACTGTCTTGTCTTGTTTAAACATGTATATAAATAAAGAAATGAAACTTCATGAAACTTTCAATATAAAGCCTGGAAATTCTATAAATTAAAGAGAAGAAATACACTATTATAATTTTTATAAGTACCTAACCAATGTTGTACACTGTATAAACGAGTACCTGGGAGACTACGAAATAATCCAAGTGAAATATTTAAAATGTGTTCACTTTACACATCAAAGAGCCCTCTTTTCACAATAACCTCACGATGTAGAATGAGCAACAGCATCAGGCGCGTAAGAAAAAGAAAAGTAAACGCACCAGCGGGAGCGCGAACTCGGCTCGTTAACTCCGTTTGCGAGCACGTAACGGATTTGCCCGTTTCCAGTCGGTGTCTAATTCTCGGAAAAGGAACGCGGAATTTATAATGTCGCTAAGCGGCGCTCGCGCAAGAAAGCAGCACGATAATTGAGTAATTAAACGTAGAGCTACGCGCGCACATAGAGGGCCGCGTGCTGCCTCGACAAAGGATGCACCTCGGATCTCGATGAAAGAAAAAAAAGGGGGAGCCTGTGTTAAGTGGACCATCTTGCAATGAGCCTGTAACGCTGCGTCACTCTGTCCGTTTTTTTAATTACGGAAGACGCTGAGGAAAGGGTCGCACTCGAAACAGTCGTTTGATCTCGTTGGACGTATCTTTTTTCTGTAGAGATGATGGTCGGGGGAGAGAAGTGAAAAAGTGAAAAAGGGTGCTGGTGGAAACTGATTGAAAATGACTAAAAGAACTCACAAACAATAAAAAATATCAGTTTCAAACTATCTGAGTTTTGACCGAGTTCTGAGGAGTCTTTGTCTGGAAATGTCGATTAGAACATCCTGCAAACGTAATTTCTTTTTATCATAGACCCGAAAGGGGGTGTAGAATTGTTCATAGGTAACTAGCAAATCTTGGTAAGGTAAATGACTCAGTAGCCAATCATGTCAAGGCACCTCGACACTATCTCTATTTTAATTTGATTGTAAGCTTAATTCTAATGCACCTAATGAAGAACAATAAAACACAAAAAACATTATCATAAAGTACTATATTCAGCTATTAGAATGCAATTCAAGTGTCGACACATGCACGTTTAGGTTATCCATTCCTAGATCATGGATATCTTAAACGTCTGGTTACTGAGTCATTTACCTTACATAACTAAACTTGTCTCTCCAGAGTAACATGACAATAATATTCCCATAAAATACACCCTAACATCATCTTCAAACGCTCCACCAGGATTTACTTGAGGTCCCGGTACAAAAAAAGCCACTCGAAAATCAAGAGGAAAGCGGAACAAAATTAGATCGAGAAAACGTTCCGGTAATGTCCCATTACTCTGCAACCACGCAAACACGGTAGCCATAAATATCAAGCAGCTCCAAATCGCGTGCAATCGTTCCCCTCAGAGTCAGGCAAATGAACAAAATCTGTTTCCCCGGTTCTGGGTTACCCAGTGCCCTCAACTTCCACCACGAGCCCCATTCTACGCAAATCGACTCGCGCGTGCCAGAGACGCATCATCCATCAACTTTCCCACCAACTTCTCCCCTTAATCGAACATCCATCTTCCATCGAATCTCGCCCTCTTCCCCTCCGTCCCAGCGCCGCCCACGCGCCCAGCGAACCCTCGTCCCAAGGATTTGCATGGGTTCGAGCCGAGGCAACAGAGCTCGGCTGTCCAGCGATCGCTGAGGAAAAAGCGGTTCGCCAAAAATCGCCTCTCGGCTCAATTAATCGTTCGAGGGGAGCGTGGTTGCCAGGTCGCAACAGGTAGGCAACGTCACGCCGCGTCGAGAAATTCGGCAACGCCGCCAACTGGTTCACTTTCTCTCGGCCGGCGAACTCGCAAACCGTTCTGGCTCTGTTCTTATGACGAGCGTGTTCTGCGCACGCACGCACCAATACACACACGGCTATGAAGTGTACCAGAAATATGCGAGACAATTTGGAAAATTTATATAGTTTTGACTTCTGAGATCACAGGCTGAGACTGGGTATTACGGGTTTGGAGATGGATACTTTGTTCAAGTGTAAAGATGGGGACGGCGATGATCTCTGGTGAAGGGGAGCTGATCTTTTTGGGAGACAGTAATGTTCGTTTCTCGATGAGGGAAAATGAAATGAATGAGAACACCTGCATAGTAGGTTGTCAATTGTTTTCGTTTGCGATGGAGTCTTGGAGAATAGAGAATTTAGTGAAGGTTGAACCTTCTTTGAGGTGTGTCTAAGTTGTATAATGGAGTATTAATTTTGATTGATCTGATTGTAAATACTATTTAGAGAGTCAGAACTGAGGAATGTATAGAATAATAATAGCTACATTTGTAGAGCGTTTGCTTCATATTTAGTGAAACAGAATATTAATTTGGGTGCCTATTTTTGGGACACCTTGTACATATCGCGCTCGCAAGTTCTTCCCTTCTCTAAGTATGGAGGACTTGCGTGTGCATGCACGTGTCTGTCGCCATTAAACGCCTTCATAGATCCTAGATCGTGACAGACCGATCCATAGATCCGGGAACGAGCATCGGGTCTCGAAAGGATCAAGTCATCTCGAAACGATCGAATTTGATCTGTGTTATTGAACCATACTGGCCTTAAGCCTCTCAAGCGACACTAATGGCTGTCAGCTATTATTCCGAACAAATGACTGTACTGTATGGCTACTGCGTGTCCAAAGACACTGTTATCTTTGTCGTCTCTATATTTATACGAACAGCCATTGAGTCTCGTCTAAAATAGCCTATGAAGCGATGTTCACTAACCTGCTGGCTTAACCTATCCAGTAGTCGAGGATCCCCTCTTCTTCTTTCTACATTCACTCACATCTATGCCTCTCACTCTGACCCCCTTCTAACATCAGATTACTTCCAGATAGCACAGCAGGAAAAGACAATCCGAACGCGACGTCCATGAAAATGCATCACGTAAATACTCGACCGCGGTTGACCACGACATAAAATCACGATTTTACGACAGTCAGGCCGCTGCAAGTCTGCGCATGCGCAGCATCCTAGCCCGTGCTAATTGGACGCGCATCGATTTGTCATTCGATCCTCGACATGAAACGCAGGGTTTGCATGATTGATCAACGATCGATGCTTTATGACCCACGTAATGTCACGCATGTGTTTCAGAAGTAACAAAACTTAAGGCAACCTTTTAATTGCTATCGTGAAACTGTCTAGTAAACAGATTTCAATTCAAAGAACTCGTCGAATATAAACTACAAAATTATTTGAACAATATCGAGGAAATTCTTTATTACGAGTGAAAAGCAATTACTCTTCAGACGAATTATTCAAACAGGATAACTTTCACTAGATAATGAAAGTAGGAAAATTCTATGTAATAATAATTCTTGTCAATATTTCTATAGTACATTATTTACTTCTAACCTTACAAATAGTTTTCTACTTTTTGTATAGAGTATACCTTTCCAGGTGTAAGACTTGAAATACATGTAACAATATGCGTGGAATCGATGAACACCACCAATAGACAACAGGATCCCGAGCAGTGGAGTTAGCAGCGAGAAGAAGACACACGAGCACTTTTCGTAAACAAAACACGCCATTGAGTCTTCGGCGCGACTGCAGCGCCGCCGCGTGGCGTCACTCGCGAGCCTTACACAACAGTTCGACAGGCAAACAGAGCAGTGATCCGTTGTAAATATTTATCTGTTCGATAAGGGAGAATGGTGGTCCCGTTGAGCGATTTCAACACTTACGATTTTGTTTTCATGTTAGCACGCATCGCGAGGCTTTCAGACGAAGATAATGAAGGTTGAATACTGTTTTCAAGTGAAGCCCTCTGGGACGCGGTAGTATTTGTTTTGTTTAGGGTTTCTAGTGTTAAGGGTGTGATTTAGGGATGTTATACAAGCTTGAATGGGTAATAGAATTCTGTGGGAAGAGATAAGGGAAACGTGATGTGTAAAATAAATACATACCATCTTACAGACAACAAGCTGATATAAACCAGAAACACGATATTTTTTAGAAGGAGGAAGAAATATCTGTTTAGTCTTCCAAGCTGCGAATCGTGACTTCGCAGAGGGTTGCTGTTGAAATGTTTTCTAAAGAACTCCCTGGATTACTTTTAGTTGCAATTATTTGTATAGAAAATTTTATAACGAAAATTTCTAGCATACCAATTCGATCACTCAAAGATTCCAACTACAAAGTTGTAACTTTTTTGACAAGGGTGTAATACGTATAGAAAATGTGAAGCTGTGTTTGTACTTCTCTAACATTTCCTGGAGTCAAGAAGCTAGGTACAGAGAATATAATGCCAGTAAGAGGTGGTTCGCTCTACGCGTCTCGTGATGAGACTGCGTATTTCAGAGAAATCGATAACTATTATCTGTGATGCAACGTCGCTCTTTTTGTCCCAGCCGTTATTATCGTGACTTCCTTCAACCGAACCATCTAGAAGCGTATAAATAAATCTGGGGGGATTAAGCTTCGCCTTTCCTGGGGTTCTTGCGCCATTTTTAGCTCCAATTTCATGCCATGTAATACCAACCACTAATTACAAGCAATATTTACGTCAAACTATCTCACCAATATTTACTTTTACAATTCAGTTTACCTATAATCCACCATTAATTACGAACTTACAAGGGGTTTTTACGTACAGTGTCCTTCGAAGGGATTAGGTAGTTCTACCTACTCGCGCGTGTATTTCCAGGAAAGGGGAAGCTTTCAAGGAATTCAATTTCCATCCCTAACGGAAGTCTCGAGTAAACATGTTTATTTTCGAATGCGCAGCGTCGTCACTCGTCCACTCGTCCACTCATCAGTTCCGCGTTCACTGAAAACGGCAGGGAGAGATTGTGAGCGTAGCCTTAAAGGATCCAGGACGCCGACGGTGCCGTAATCAGAACGATTAGGCGTGGCCGCGATAAGCGCACCTTGGTCTTGCGCGGTCGTTGTTTCGCTGCTGCGATAAATCGTTTCTGGGTCTAGACCACCTATAACTACGGTCACTTTCGAACACGGTTCGTAAAATGCAGGAAGAATGACGATGACAATAACTTTTCTACCGGATTAGAAAGTCGAGCTGGAGATATTTAGGGATTTCTGATTGGTTCGAAAGTGCTCGCTAAATAGTATCTTGTATCGAAACGATGACTCAGGAATTAATTAATATGAAAATTGCTACGATTTGAAAATTGCAAGAATGTAACCGAAATAGTTGAAACACAAGAGTAACACAATCTTGATCCCGGATCTTCGATTCGACTCCAATTAAGAGTCAATTCTCACAACCTTTTGCTTCTATCATTATTCAAACGATTCTCGCAGCTATAAACCACGCTGCAAGGTACATTATCATCGTGGCAGTTAACCAACAAGTCAAATCATCAACGAGTAATCAGTGGCTACACAAATGGTGCCCCGATCTGCTGAACTTCGAACATCACTGGAAAAATTGTACTCTCGTATACAACACAGTTCGAACAGTATCGATGCTTTTGATTAATGGACTTAATTGAAGAGCTTGATGTTCGTAAAATCGAATCGTTACATTTGTACGTGTCGGTTGATTTATTCATGAATTTAATAAACCAAAACGACGCGTAAAAGCCTAAGAACATTCGACATGGGTTGATAAGCTTTCACCACCGTTTATAATCCGTTCATTTTGCGCGTTAAGCTGATGAGTTTCCGATTCAATCCCTATTTCGATTACAGTTTCGCTGTTTTCCATCAGATTTATTATGCGATGGCGTGATACGCGCCTTACTGACGCACACTGTTGTATCGATGAATCCATCATAATTCTGGGGGATGAATTAACGATACGTAAATAAATTGAGAGGCATATTTGTTATCCTTCGGTGAACAATATTATCTGCATAATGAAACAGTTGACGAGGGGATGTTTCAAGCTGAACTTTCGGTGGAATAAAACTGGTAGCTTATCGGGGAAACGCGCGTTAGCATATCCTTAGAACACTTTGTTCTAGGGTCGGTTAATTATCAGGCGGTTACCTGTTTTGCATTATCGCTATCCAACGATAAGTGCCTCCACTGGAAGAGGAACTGACGATCTACCCAAGCAGGCTTTGAAAACCAAGGTAACTGTCCACGGGAGAATTCATATGTATGAAGGTAGCAGAATTCTGTATTCTGAATCCCAAAACAGAGAAAAAGCTACAATGTGACTGGATTAACCACATGCACCGGTTGCTCGGTGTATCTTTAGCTTCTGCGTTTCAACAGAATGTAAAATCTACCTTGGTAGTCGGTATCCAAAAATTTAATTAAAAGTCGACCGTGAATCCGTGCATGAATAATCTTTATTAACGCTTAATGTTCATGAATATTCTCACACATAGTTTACGTTCCTAGAAGACTATAATTTAATGCGGAATTTCTTCTAAACGTTTCCTGAATGGAGCGGTTATTAAAAGAAGGGAAATTAAATTCCTGATTTACTGTAACAAAGAACTGTGAAAGGAAAAACTCTTTCCCTGATTTCACGCATTCTATGTAATGCAGATTTTCTGCTTTCTTAACGAGCAATTTCAAGAATGTTACTATGCACAACCTTTGAATTTTAATTCAATTCAAGAGGTTACAGCCTGATCTTTCTAGATCTCGAATCTCTCTTCACACATTCCTCCGACATAAACAAAAACCGATTGCACACACGCGCAGGTCCATAAAATCAAGCTGATGAGTACAAACGACCCTGGACAGGCATATAAAGCGTAGAAAATTTTTCAAATCGTAGCACAATTACGGCGAAGCGACCCGTGAAACACAAGGTGTGTTCCCATCGAAGATACCTCGGATGATCGTCCACAGACACGACAGGGATTATGACAAACTCCGAGGACTCGCAGTGCATCGTAAAGCGGCCGTGTAAAATTCAATTAACGACCACGCACCGTGCGACTAAATGTCAAACGAACTCGTTCGACCGTGTGGAAAAAATGGCGCTCGCGGCTCGATCAATCGGCTTGAATCGATTTCCAGGTCAAACGAAACGCACGGGCGAAAGTATTGTCCCTTCTCCGTGCGCGGTGCACCGCGAGGAATATTTTATTCGCTCCAACAACATGGGTCGTTATTAGAACTGACACTCGCCGAGATGTCTGATTCGATTATGTCGGAGGAACAATATCTGGAAGACCGAATTATACGTAGACCACTCTCGATGCTTATTCAGTGGCGCCTAGACGACGTCAACAACACCATTTTTCCATGAACGAGGTTTTGAAAGGTTCTGGAAGGTAGAAAGGGTGGAAGACACTGGAGGCTCCGGTTACTCTGACATTCTTTCTTTCTCTTTGTTATTTCTATGGTGATGGTAGTTGGTTTATGGAGAAGTAGGTCTAATTTTAGTTTCAGCTGCTTTTTTCTGTTTTTTATTTTTAGTAGCCTGTTGTGTTGGCGATTAAAGGTCAATCGTATGTATATCTATATCGTTAATGGGACTTTTTTTCCTAAACTCTCTTCAGAATCTCGGTTACGTGTTAAGAATTAGATTTCACAAAATCTGTTCAAGCAAAACTCGAGTATTAAATAAAACTCGTTCAAATCTGAAAATATATTTCAATATTCTTTTATGATAATAGCTTCCAAGTACTTTCACCTATATATCTCAATCAAAAAGCTGAACTTATCCACACCCGAGTTGATTCCAAAAAATCGTCTCCCCAGCTCATTACTCACTTATAACAATAACTGTAATTTTTCTTCCTTCACTATCTCTATGATTTCATCAGCACAGTACGCTTTGCTGCATTGCAGAGAATCAATGAAAGCTAAAAAGGAAAACGAAAGCACACTGTATGCCAGAAACGTCTATCCACGACCGCCTTGATGAATTTCATTGTTCGCGACCTTTGGTGAAATCAGCAATGTTGCTCCTACAATTTGGCCACTTGAGCAGCGATTCGAGATTCTATCTAGTTGACTGCTAAAAAGTGAGGCGAAAAGTTTCGTCCCGAGGAACTCGATGAAACGATAACTTAACGACGCGTTTCCTGCGTTCAGGAAATCTCAGGAAAGAAACGCTCCAAGATTGTAGCAGAAAAGGCGGTCGTAAAATTGTTCTGGAAGGCGCCCTGCTTGCACACAAATAACGTCACTGTTGTAAATTGTCCGAGTTAGCGAGCTTGGATCGACCTACCTAGGTTACCTTATGAAACTGTTAATACGTATAATGGACTGTGTCTACTTGGCAAGTTTCCATGCCGCGCGAGCTTCGTCGCTTTCCATGCTCACTTCCGTCTTTGCCGAAGTAAAAGCAGAGGTAAACGAAAAATTGGCGAACGAAGGAAAGTGTACAATGGTCCTGTTTGAATTGCTTCTAGGGTAAGAGTTTTTAGAATCTTTAATGGTTTCTGTGATTAAGCTGAGAGGTTTGTTAAAACAAGATGAAATGGGGAAGAAAATGTGCAGAAGAATGTGAGAGACTAGAGATTGATAAATATGTAAGATAAATGTCCCCAGAGTAGACCATTTACTGGTACTTGGACAGTAACGCTAATTTTAATTAATTTTGAGCTGAAATTCTAATTAAGAAAAACAGGAATACTAGTAAAAAGCTAACAAAATAAAGTATTGGGACATTTACCTTCCTGAAAAGATAAGCCTGACCATGCTTGCACTTAGGTACAATGAGTCACCTACATAAAATTGATCACTAACTTCGACAGTGTCTACATTAAACATCTAATCGAAAAAGATTCTTAAGCCTCCTCGACACGCACGTGAAAAATGGTAAAAAAAGGCTGACCTAAACGACGCTAAAATCTCCAAACCCCCGAGATACAATATGCACCCCAAGACCATTCCCAAACCCCCCTTCGCATCGAAATTCAGTCACCCTCAAGCTCGCCACCGTTTCCAGTCCCAGGTCGAGGTATCCCCGAAAACACGGTCTAATCAAAGCATTAGACAGGCCAAGGGCTCGATCCCCGATACAATAGCGGCGCGTCCTTTTTCCCCTGATCACCTTAAAAGAAAGCAGGAATCCCGAAGGCAGGAAGGGGAGGACGGAGCGCAAAACCGGACAACGGGGATCCATTATTCTTGCGTTACCTTCTCGAGGGTAGCGGCGAAAGGAAGCGAGATAGAGCCGAGGGGAGGGTTGCTGCTCGTAGGCCATTTGGGGTGGGGGGTTAGGTACGAGGGTGTCTCATTTTTCCGAGTCGAGGATTCCGAATCACTCGGGCGCCCTCTCGTCGACTCCGTTAAACCATAAGCTGGATGAAGGGCCTCTATCAACGCACGTCCTCGCACAGAGGACGCGCGAGCGCGCTCGACGCCCCGAAGGTCTACCTGTGTGCAAACACAGCGGCCCAGTGGTGTCTGTTCGTGTGGCGAGTACCACCTGCCCTATACGGGTGTACTATGCTGCGACCCCGACGATTCACATGGGGTGGCGCACACGGCTCGGTGGTGAGCCTCTTTAGAGACGTCATGTGCAGAATGCTCTCGCCCCTTTCCCTCTCGAGCGATCTTCTATCTCGACCCCCGATCGGGAAGTCGCGTACTTGCTGGAAAGGATACGCGCTCGTAAAATCTATCGGGATGCTAAGATCAATGTTTCGAGGGCTGCAAGTGGAGGTCGTCGGTATGTATCTCTTTGGGGGAGTGAAGACTCCGGATCTCATTTGGGGGTTGCACGTTAATGAGTATACATATACAGTTGTGTTCGTGAGTTTTAGGTACTTGAGACTCTTCTGTGAGCTGAGAATTTTGTGGACTCAGTTTAACCTTAATTGTGTGGTTAGATGTAACACCTTATCTTCTCGAAGGATTCGAGTATTTGAAAATTGAGATATTTAAACATTTAGAGACATGAAAATCTAAATATTCAAGTATCTGAGTATTCAATGTATCTGTTGAATATTTAAAAATTTGAACTCTCAAAAATTAGTATCATTTGAATACTCAAAAATTTGAATATTTAAATATTTGAATATTTGAAAATTTGAATATTTGAAAATTTGAATATTTGAAAATTTGAATATTTGAAAATTTAAATATTTGAATATTTGAATATTTGAAAATTTGAATATGTAACTACCTGAAACTGTGAATACTCAAAAATTTGAATATTTAAACATATGAAATTATAACCCCATCCCAGTATACCTATCTGCTCCACCAACTATACATTTATTACACAATCTTGACAAGACTGTCAAGCCCGAGAAAAACGGTGTCAAGACCAGCAAACGCAATCTGGTGTCGCGACTCGCAACATATATCGGATTCTTTAATTGTCGCGACAGCGTGGTGGTCATTGTTCGCGTGAATGCGGGGAAATTCAATCGTTTCTTTGTGGCGGGCTGACTAACGAGAATGTTTACACTCCGGTCTTTAACCGGCCTGACGGGGAATTAATTCGCTGCATACGTTTGCATAAAGTCGCGCGCTCCTCGCTGTGGCGGCTTTGAAAAATCCGCTCGCGAAAGGACGCGCGAAGGACTCCGCGGCGCGAAGGCACGCGCATTTTTGCCACGGGGAACCAGCTCCGGAGGCAGAAACGAAGCCGCTAAAGAGTTAATTAGCACGTTTACTTCCATGCATGCTTTTTCACTCGTATTTCCCCGAGGCCTCGAGAGTGGTTTTACGACTGCTGTTTTTAGGAACGGCGTAGTAGTGACTCAATGTTGTTGCCGTGGATCGGAGGTATCATTCGCATCATTCTGGTTCCTAGATTCAACGAGATGATCTACAGGAGCCACTAGCGGACCTCACAATTTTAGAACCATCAAAATTCCTGTTTCGTTTCGCTTAATGCCTTAGATTTATGACGAGTCGCAGACTATAACTTTTTTTAATGGGATCGTATTACTATTTTTATGGAAGTTCTTCGGCAACAGGTATTCATATGCCATCGATGAGTTCTGCTGGCTAATATAATATGGTTGATCTGTTGTAAACATATTCTTCAAAGCTGTCGGAAGATTCGGTAATAGATAAATACCTACTACTCCTTTTTTATTTCTTTAATACAAATATTCAGATTTTCAAAATTTAAGTATTGAAAGGTTGAAATCTTTAAATATTCAAATATTAAAATCAATAAATACGAATATTGTTACAACTTCTGTATTTTAATTCCTAAGAGAAGTATTTACACTTACTAACCTCCTTTGTTTAACAAAGAAATCTTCGTACTCTTATCTCTTTAATCCACAAAGCGATTCCAATCTCTTGACCAACAACACGTCAATATTCTTCTAACTTCATTTTATTACCCATGTACATAAATTGTTTCATAGGCTTCCATACACGCCTTCAAAACCACAAACCACTTTTTACAAGACCATGTTCATAAACTACTATCTAAATATCGATTTACATGCACCGACCAGTATTTGGCGTTCACCTGCTCTGTAATTTTATTCGCCAGCGTGCAGAACGTTCATACAAGATCCACGAAAACATGGAAAAATGAGGAAAAAAGGAGCAAGCTAACGTACTAGTAACGATAATAAAAATCATCGTCGCGAGAAAACAGTCTTATTGGGAAAGCAATCGGTCAGCGACGAGCCAACAAGGAGAACGATAAACGGTAGCATTAATTCGCGAGATAAGCGCAATCGGAAGGCAAGCAACAAATAAACAGGAGATTGTTGCGGTCGTGCGCGCAGACGGAACGCTTTTGACGCATGCAGCAGCTGAATTGCCCCCTCTCCCTGCCTTATTATCATGGAAAGAGAGTTTATAATAACGTTATTAATGCTACACGGAACACCAGTACCCTCCACATTTTTTGTTCCAACTATTTTCATTCAGAAGTTTCGCCGCGAAATATTTCGGGCTTCGTCGCCGCTCGTGGAATGTTCACTGCGTAGAAACAGGGAGGCACGATAATGAGTGGGCTCCTTGTTGTTTTTTAATTTCCTCGATCGATGGTCGAAGTGGAAACGAGGCTGGAAACGAGGAGACGTGCAATCAGTCGGACGTAAAAGTCATAAAACTTCTTAACGATTCATCGATATCAAGTTATGTAATATTTTTTGCTCATTGTATGGCCGATGCATTTTCACAGCCTTTAAGGAACAATGGCTGGGAGAACTGTGCGAGCTGCGTGTTGCGAAATAATATATTAATTACTGGAGGAAACGCGTGTTTAATTCTTTCTAATATACATATAAGAGACTCGAATGGCTATCTTGAATTATGACGATTTAACTTGGGGGACGATGTTCGAATATATTCATAAGGTTTACCGCGCAATAAGTCATGTGAAGAACTTTATATGAACACTATGGGTCGTAATATCGAGGCCATCAGGATGCACCCCTACGTCTACGAGCCGCAAAAAATTTCGATGAAAGCGACGGGGGAGCCCTCAATACAATACTAACAGTCACTGTCGATTTAACGGCGAAAAGATGCTGGCAAGAGTGGACAAGAAAATAAAAAGTCTTGGGTCGGATATATTACAGTCTGAATGAAATCGATTTGCTGTCTGCTTCCATTGAAATACACTTTGCTTCTTGACTCAACTGGTATGGTGTCGATAGTATGGAACAGTCGCTAGAATTTTTCCTATGAAAGTTTCTCTCTGTTTTATGATTTTCTATACATATTCTCAATTTTCTGATTTTTATTGTAATACATATCTACTTGATTCACTTTGCCTTATTTCTGTATCAGAGACTTCTGTTTCACTATGTCCCAGTTTATGGAGGGAATAGTTCCTTCATGTCTGACTCTTTTCATTTTCTATACTCTGTCGTTCAAACTGCAATCAGTGCACAAACTTAAGTTTCTAAAAAATGTGACTTTTGTCACTTTGCTTCATACAAAGTAACTTAATTATCGTTTGAAAGCTTGCCACGTAAAAAGTAGAAGCTTCTTTCTAGAAAAGCCATCCTTTTCGTGCAAGTTTCAGTTTGAGGATCCCTTCCAATTCCATTATCCTCATCGTCGAAGCAATCACAGAGATTTAAAGGAAGGATTCCAGCAGCAGCCCACTGCCTGCCATTTTCGCCGCAGCTCTGGAACCGAAGCCACAGATGTCCACTCGAACGGAGAGGAATTTCATTAGACGAAATCGTTAACGCTTGTATTACGAAACAGGACATAACGGGATGGCTTACATGAAATAAGCAACGATATCGAGCATTTTGCACGTGACTACAGTTATTCGGTCGTTCTCCGCGCCAACAGGCGTCGATTCCAGCGAGGATTCCCATGGTACCTCGTCCCCGCGTCGTTTCGTTCGAAGCGTGCCCGTTTAAATAATTCGTTGGGAACTCGTGCGAACGAAACTAGTTTCGGGGTGTCTAGCCGCGTGTAATGTCTTTTATTTCTTATGCGTGACCCTCTCCCCTCGAGTACCCCCAACTTTCCAGACTCCAGGCGCGTGTCAACCGTCATAATACGCGAGCAGAATAGAAATCGAGAACTGGCACGATTACTCGCGACTAACCGAGACGACACGGCACTTTCGTCGTTCGTTCGAGTTCAACTATCGTGACGGATATGCTCGCCTTCGAGGACTCGAAGCACTCGTCTGTTATAAAGTTGCACATGTAGCTCGTTTGGTTTGTTCTTTCGAACTTGTTTTTATGCAGCTGGGGCAGTCGCAACGCGAGTAGGTGTCGAAGTACAGTATTTTGTACAGTTGAGTTCTTTGAGCCTAACTGGAAAATTGTTCGTATGTAGTTTGACGACTATGTGTTTCTGGGAATTGGAATACGGGTACTGAAATTAACGAACGAACATTGCAAGATAATAGGATTAAAAAATTGAATAGACAAATATTTTTAAATTTGAATGCGAGGAAAGTTGAATATTCGAAATTTTGAATATTCGAAAATTTGAGTATTTGAAAATTTGAATATTTAAATATTTGAATATTTGAATATTTGAAAACTTGAATATTTGGAATATTTGAATATTTGAGTATTTGGATATTTAAAATTTTGAATGTTATAACAGTTTGAATATTGAAATATTCTGAAAACTGAAACTAAAAATTTGAAATTTCAATCACTACTATCACCGCCAACTCTAGAATAAGTGCTACTAGCAATTACATTTGCACAACTTCAGTCTCTTCTCCATTGTTTCTCCCATGACTTTTTCCATTTCCCGCGCGAAATCGTGGTAACTCCTCCGAACGGTTGTTAATTGGACGGCGTTTCGCGCTGTCAATCTCTCAGGAGATGGGTCGCTCGAAGAGCATAGATAAGCAAAGATTCCATCGGCGCATTCTGCTGCTCGAGTCCACAACTCGAGTCGAATTAAACCGCTCCTCGGTTAATTCGATTTGAACTCAGCCCGATGCATTTGCGTAACTCCTGCTGGCAGTTGAGTCAGGCCCGCGGGGAGACAGCATTGATTACGCCTGAGGTTCGATTAAACCGCGAAAGTTGAAACGTTCGTCAGTTCGGTTACCCCCGTTTCTCCGGGCAATTTCTTCTGCAACCACTCCGTGGATTTTATTGCGCCAGCTTTGTCGTAGCGAGCGTATAATCTTACATAAACTTTGTCTCCTTATTTCAGACGAATGATTCGTGTTTCAATGATGGAGAGCTAGGTTCTTTGGTGATCAATCTGATATGAAGTTTAGTTGAGGCTTAATCATGGATTTGTTTAGAAAATACGATGAAGAAATTAGCAACTTTTTTAATCTGAAAATTACCTCCCTCTAGATAAAGTTATCCGCTCAGTCTTAATCAATTTACTTGAACACCTACAATACTGAGCCACTGAACTAACCATAATTTGAAAATAAAATAGAAAGATATAAATACTCACTCTACAGTATACAGATCCTGTTCAACCAAAAATTCTCAAACTCAGACCACAGAAGTTACTTCTAAATGAAACAGTACCGGACGCTTCATTATCTATTCATCCGCCCACTTCATCCCTCGCCTCAAGTATCCACTATACAGTAATGAAAACAATTCCGGGTTCAACCCCTAAGGTACGCCTACGCTCGCTACCCCAACTATCCGAAACAATCAACATCCACAGTAGGGTGTAATCGGTATCTGCCAAACTGACCAGCGCTTCAACGTAGATCTCTAAAGTCGTCCTTGAACGAAAAAACGAGAACTGAGGAATCGCCAGTGGATATTTTCCAGCTAGCCGCGAGGAATTAATCGCGAAGACACGTGAGTACGATTCGCAGGAGTAAACAAGGTCGAGCGATCTCGTGTAATTGTGTTTATCTCTGGATTCATTGTGACCGCCTACGTGAGGCTGATGTTTTCCTTGCGGCCAGGACGCGAGTGGCATTAACGCAATCCCAAACCGAAAGATAACGAGTCAGAGACGATGATGAAAAGCTGTTGTTATCGATTCGACGATTTGTGATAATTAATTTTCTTGGGGATTAGCATGGTTCTCGTGGAACGATGATATCATGATAGCAGGTATGATCAAGTGTGATCAGGTTTGGAGCAGTGTTATCACTTTGGACTTGGCGTACTTACGGGGTTCAGGTTGGTGGTTCCAGTGGTTCAGAGAAACTGAAACTGATTTTGGTGTTCTTCGGTACACTAAATATACTATTATAGGTGCTGTAGTTTTGGGTTTGTGAGTTCACTGGAATCCATATTTAGTGGATAAAAATTGAATGTAATTCTTTCTTCTTCTAACAATTTTTTAACTCTTTATTTCAGAGGAAGCTAGGTACCTACTATTTTAAATTAAGATATGGGATGAAGAACTGAAGTATGTACTCCAATAACAATTTACCATAAAATCCAATTAACCTTAACAAAAAATCAATCAAAGCATCAAAGAACACACATTCACAAACCTAATAGTAACATACTGCTCTCAAAACATCAGAATTACCACGATATAAAGCTTATTAATCCTACCTTATCCACAGATTCTCAAAGCAAAGTTCTTAGCGACCGTAGCAGCGGCCGATAAGAGAAAAGGGCGGTATGAAAGCTACGTTATACTCAGGGTATCATCAATTAGGACACAGGGGCGCGTGAGAGATGTCTTCTCACATCGAAAGCACACAATGAGACGCTTGATCAATTAGCTTCGACGTGTTCCTCCTACGCAGGGATTAGATATTGATCCCTACGCGAAGCTGGAAAACACATTAGCCCCCAGATTTCAGTATGAGTGGAACTCCCTGTTTTCTCGCAAAATTCTATTATCTCTGCTGGAGATATCGACATCGAGAGCTCGAGTAGCGTATCGAGTGAACAGCAGTAGAAGATAAACCGTGTCGACTCGATGAATTTGATTGTGATGGAAACCAGATATCTCTCCCTGTTTGAGTACCTTTTTTCATGTGTTTGTGAGCACAATGATATATAGAAGACGTGTATGACACAGGTGAGTGGAGGATATGTGATCCTTCGGACGTATTTTAGCGGTGGAGAAAAAATGAACGCACTATAGCAAAAAATACAGACTGCAATTTTGAAATGGAAATAAGATAAAAGAAGAAGCGAAAAATTGAACTTTATCATTAACTGCGTGTAACTTAATTCTTCGACTTCATCTTCATGCAGCTTTCAAATGCCCATTCGAGATCTAAGATTCCACTACGTCGCAGAACATATCAGTCATAAAGTTATCAAGCTTGAGCGCTGAAGATATCGATGTGCTCGCAGCGCCTTCTAGTAAACACTGGAATCCCTGTGTGTCATTCCCAGCGTCGACTTAGACATTATTTATTCGAATAGATAACTGTCAGCCTTATCGCCCTAGTATCGGAAAATTTCTACTTTTCTCATGACGCCAGCGATCCCGCACACTACTATGTCCGAGTGCATGGGGCTAATTGCAACTATCTCCTCGATAAACAGGACCGATAAAGGAAATTTACACGATTGAATCATTCTGACAGAAAAATTGTCCCGAGAAATCAGTGCCGCTATCACGAACGTACCTACACCTCGCCCCGATTATATCACACTTCGATTGTATTATTTATTAAAACCTCGATCAACACAGTGACGACTGGTGACGCAACAAGTGTCACTCTGAATATGAACAGATTGAATAATTTTTTTACTGATACGAGATAATTGGACGTTGTTTGTCACCGGCTGTCACCCTCTGACTCAGTCGTTTGCCAATACTAATCACCCTCAGCCACGACCGCTGGACAATTACCAATTCCAAGCTCCCTGTACGCGGCTGTCCCTCGCCATTGTCCCTGATATCCTCGCACCTGTGAACTCCAATTGCCGTGGACGGAAGATGGGCGAGTCTGACGCTCTTTCGTGGTGATGATACCGCAACTGATCGGGGGAGGATGGATGGGAGCAGAGGAGGATCGCTGGAGAAACGAGTGGGCGAGGGAGCAGAAATGTCACCTCGGCCACGGCTGGCCCGCGATTCGTCATGCCGCGGTTCGATTTCACAACCGCCGTGTTTAACATTTTAACGATTTACCTACGTACTCGCGGCACACGCGTATCTCGCGATCGGTATCGCGGAACCGAGAGCGGCTCGAGAGAGCAGAGTGAAAGGAGCGTTGCAAATTAGATGGAGGAACCGAGGCGGGGGCGGAGGGAGCATGTTCGATGAAACTTGTTCGACATCGATTCGTCCTGAGTTTTGGCTGCTAGGGGATTTTCTGGAGATTCAGATCTGATTCAGTCGGGATCTCGAGCAATGATTGAGATGCTGGCGAGTCTGCGTTTGAGAGACTTTGGGCATAGAGGCTGAGCCGAGTTTACTTGAGTTTAATAAAATTTGGTATTTCAAGTAAACCCTAAGTATTGATTTCAACGATTTTATATCATTCTTTAGTCTAAAAGTCGATAGTTTAAAATCGTAGTAGGATGGGGAAGAAACTTGAAACAGAGTTAGAACTAATTGAAGAATACCGATTTAATTTGTATAGACACTATCTCCAGCAATCTGACAAATAATAGGTAATCTAGCGTTTTATTATAGTTAAGTGATTAGAACTACTTAGATACTATCTAAATCGCTAACATATGAGTAGCCGAGATACTTCTAAACCACCTTCAAAGAGAGTTTCTGAAACAAGTAATTATCATTTTCCTACCAATTACATACCTTCTAAATGAAAACAACGCTCTCGAAATTCCATTCATATATCAGCTTAGAAACGCCTAAAAAACAGTATCTACAACACCATCGCCATAATTTCACACTTTTCAACCTATTACGAGGATAAGAAACCGTACTAGCAAAATTATAATTAGCATCCACAAAGTGGACATGCCAACAATCTTCATTTTAATATCGAGCTTCCATAAACAACTGATCAGAAAGTGTAAAAAATCAACAGACTGAGTACAGCAGTTAATGGAATCCTTCCAGGAGCCAAAACGCAAGCAATGGCAAGCAGGGGAGAACGGTGGCGAAAAGAATCCTCATCTACATTTCTAGTTTGCGCTGTCTTATCAGCCACGCTACCTACGACGTGATTACACGCGAACCATTATGTTACACAATGTATAAAGCGTCGGTCGGCGTCGCGCCTCTATCTTATCTAGGTCTCAAAGTTGACCTCATATTTCCTAACGACCAAAAAATACACGACGAGTAGTCGTTCGCTTAATCGCTTCCTGAATTGCAAGCGGATGATCTTCTTTACTCTGACCGCGCTCCGACTGATAATTCGAGCGTGATAATTTTACGCGAGGTACTCACGAGCCTGACCAGCTAGCCGAGCGAAATCGAAATTGTATATTCATAAGTGAGCTGACGTGAGATATTTAGAGAGGACTGCTCCGAGATTCGCAATTTAATCAGAAATTTGCTCTTCCAGTTGATTTCTTGCTCGATTTGTTTAGAAAGTTTTTTTCCAAATTCCAGGTTTTTTCCGCTTCTTTTTTATTCAACTTTTGGACTGTGTACTTTGGCTGGATTCTGATATTTTATTTTTTCACGAGTTTGTTATTCTTCTGTGTGTTTTTTGCTATGTGAGTGAATCACGATGCACTGACTAGGATTACTGAAGTTTCTTTGTTGTCAAAAATATAGTATTGTGTTTGAGGTTCAACTTTGTACGTTCCTTTACGTAACTTAATTAGAAATCTTTTAATTAGAAGATATTTAGCTGTACTGAAGCAAGTCTAACATTTGACAGTCTACGTGGCATCGAGTTTATCGCACCTGTTAGAAACCAACGGAATTATCAGATATCTCGCATCGATTTGCATCGCATCATGGGTTGTAGTTTCAGCTGAGCAAACCGTGTCTGTCGAAGCAGCAACTCGTCTCGCGATAAAATTATGCTTATTTCTTTAGACAGCCATTATATAAACGCCATCTTCGTTCGTTCTTCTGTAACCTCATACTTTTTTATTGTTCTATGCACTTTTATTTATAACGTTATTGATTGCAAATGGGACGAATAAATCTGCTTGTCTAGAACAATCTGGGATAATAATGCTATGAATGCATAATTTTCAAGGCGAATCACGACCCTGTGAAACCATATTGTCATATAAGATTGGCACACCTGAACATTAATATCAGAGATAATAAACACGAATAGTAAAAAATGTTAGGAAGAAATGCTGATTTTCTCATAGTATGCTCTTTTTCTAATCCCTAATGAAGTGAATAAATAGAATTTGAGATGACAGTGCAGAAAACTCTGCATTTAATATTTCAGGAAAAGGAAGGCATTGAAATACTTTGAATTCCAAAAATTTCGATTATCGACAACTCGGACAAACCTGATTTCTCGAACGATGGAATTCGAGGAGGCGTCGAATTCAGGTTCCGGCTTCAGGGACGTACCAAAGGTCGCCAAATTCTCTGTACGAATCGAATATAATTGAGCACGTAATGTTGCATAAATTACGTACTGCGCGACACCGCTATGAACACGAACTCGTCCAGCAGATGTTGCAATTCAATTAAAAGTTTCTGAACCAAGCTAATGAACCGCCAAAGCAACTCCTTTCGGCAATTAACAGAACTGCAGCTGCATTAATGAGAAAATGCGAAATTTAATACAACCCTCATGTGGCGATGATGTTGCGACTTGACCTAAAAAACAGCCTCGACTTTCGGTGCATCGCTTCTATCGTAATTAGCGCACATTAATCTGCGATTTCAAGTATGAAAGCAATAATGAAAGCTACTAAATTCAAATTGTACGTTCGTAGAGGTTATGTCACGAAGAAAATGAAACTTCTAAAGTCATTAACAGAATTAATTAGAAATCTTAATATACTTAACTTCTATTCAGAGCTCGGAATATGAGGACACACTTATAACTTTATTTGATATGCTATATAAATTACGTGCAGCTTAAATAATCAGTAAATATATAAATACTACCCCCTGTAAGGTTCTCTAATTGCCCAAAATAGAAATTCGTTTGTTTTCAATGCATCCATTGCTCCCATTGAATATATCCTTCGAAACAAATGTTTAACTACAACCCAATTATAAAAATTACAATAACCATTGTGCATCCACAGCATGCATCTCCAGCGCAATTGCAAAATGACAATATGATGCAACAGAACCATGGTTCGACAACAGACTCGACTCATTCGTCCAGAGACCTCAATGTAAGTACGAGAGGCGGGTCGATCTTCGACCTAACACGGATTCTTCGTGAAATGGCACGAGGCATCGATCGGGCACGATCATTATTCGCGCGGGCCAATGCACGTTCGCAAAGTGCATCAATGCCAGGTATTTTTGCTGATAGGACGTAGGTGCAATCACCGTTTCTCAAAGCTTCCGCGTAAAACTAACTCGACGCTGGTTTACGACGCGCCTGCTGCATTACGAGACTCGTGTATTCCCAGCCCATAAATCGCCTAGGAATTCCCGGATATTGTGACGGGTCGTTAACGATCGACGCTGCCTATCGATAATAAGGTTTATTGCCGAGTAGTGATGTCGAGGACGGCGCGATCCTTGTCAGCAGAATCGATTATTGTTTCGCGCGATTAATCACCTCGAGGCTACGAGCTTTCTTCGAATCCGCTGAGGAGATGAACTTGAAGCGACGTGATTGTGTCATTAATCAGTTTTGATTGGGTAGATGGTGAGGTCGTTTTTAGAATATGGTATTAATGGAATTTGGGAGGAGTAATAATGTGAGAGATATTTTTAAATACGTTTCTTTGTGATGTCAATTTTTCGCAGGTGGAATTATAGCGATCAAGGGACCTTGTAAAGAAATCGCTTTTGCTTTTATTGCTTTTGAAATATTGAAGTACATAGATATAGTTCACGATGGGTGTGACGCAATATCTATTAATACGTAGATGCTCAGATAAACGAACCTTTTACTTTTGCACGCAATGTTAAGCAGGAACAATTTCAATCTGATATATTTTTATCGGGTGATCTGAGTAAATTAGCAAAACTCTTTTAAAAAGAGTCAATAATTATCTTCTATATACAGAAAGGATATACCTAAATAATTCTGGGTTCCACGGCGACCTCACGAACTAAAGTTATCTAATCTGATCAGTGTTTATTGTGAACGTCGAGGGTTGCTTTCCCCTTATCGTATTCCACAAACTGTTCCATTTTAGCTGTCAGGTCTGGGATAAAGAATTGCATTTGTTCCTGAACGACTTTTCTCCTCATTATAGGTTCGTTCAATTTCAACAAAACAAACTGTGTACGTAACTGTATTTCATATTAGGCTACATTATCTTAATTGACAATTAAGAGTAACCGCCATTTGTGGAAACTCAGAAAGTGCACTTAAGGGAGCTTTGTATGCTTTCTGTTAGCTTGTGAAAAGATTTAAAGATTTGAAAATTTGAAAAGTGGAATACTTGAATATTTGAAAATTCGAATGTTTAAATATTTGAAAATTCGAATGTTTAAATATTTGAAAATTCGAATGTTTAAATATTTGAAAATTCAAATATTTAAATATTTGAAAATTCAAATGTTTAAATATTTGAAAATTCGAATGCTTAAATATTTGAAAATTCAAATGTTTAAATATTTGAAAATTTGAAAGCTTCTCAATCTACATAAGAATACACCAAATTTCTGGTTTCCTCAACTTACAAGTTACAGTAGACACATAGGATGATCAGTTTATCAGAAAACCCTGAGAGTGTTGACAGCACTCATTATAATCGCTATTAGAATTTCCCATTAAAGGGTATCCAGTTAAACTAACCATCCTATACAGTTCTAAAAAATGTAAACGCAGCATGCTTCAAGTTCACCTTCAATTATACCATCACAATATAAACCCAAATTACGTCAATAAAAGCCCACAAGCACAAGCTTCGAAAAGAGCCCCTCCCCCAAGCACCCAGCGAGGACAATAGAATTTTCGTTCTCGCCTCGGTGAACGAGTTCCCCTGTTATCGCATCAGCGGATCGCGGCGCATCGTGGAACGTAACGAACTTTCTTCCGGCGTGGAAAAATGCTAAGTGAACGGTCAGCTGCATGGACGTTGGTCTCGGTATTAGAGGCAACGACAGAAACCGTGACTTTCCTTCGACGGGGTCTCGGGCCTCGCCGCGTAAATCATCTCAGAGATTTCTTCGAGCATGTCCGACCTGTTTCCATCGAAAGCCGGAAGCGCGGATCGAGCGCGGGGAGGGGAAACATCTCTGTTCCGCGTCTGATTACGAAGAAACGAAAGAACAGATTCCAACGAGGAATACATACGTATTCGCGATTCCAGCGCGATTCAGAGGCGAGGAGCGAACAAGTTGCATCCGCTCGCGGAGACAGATTGTATAAGAGAGTGGCAATTAAGCGCTAATAGAGTCTTTCTCTGCGGACGATCGTCTAATGGCTTAATTTTACCGCGAACCGTACAATGCGCCATTTTTACGTAATCGCGCGTTTTCCGATGTGGCTGGCAAGCCACACCAGGGAAATCGCCTCGGTCTGTCGACTAACTAGTTGCTGATCGAGAGAAATTTTCGAGGATTCTTTAGTGCGTTGTTCACGCTTAAGGAATGGCGAGCGTGAAATTCCGCCTCTGACAGATACGCGGGGGTACTGACGGGTGTTTCCTTTTGAAAACTGACCACTGGGTATTAGGATTAAGTACCACTGATTGAGGTTAGAAACTGATAAGTGTCTTAGGAAATAGAGAATGGAAGAGTTACGGTGGTCTGGGTAGAAGACTCGTTATTGAAGCATCAAGATTGAGTGGTGAATATCGAGAGTATTAATTAAGTAGCGATAGTTAACCTTGGAATCTATGCATAAATCGTGCATCTCATAACCATATTAATTATGAGATTATAATCGTGGAATCTCGGGTAATCTTATGGCTTCATTCGAGGAAAGTGATGCCATGAATGCCAAGTAATGATTATGAAAAGTTGAATATTCGAAGAGTCAAATATTTGAAAATTTCCGCGCCGAGGAAATAAATACTGTGAAGAGACCCTATTACCCAGAATTAACAAAGGTTTTAATATTCGGTACACATGAAAAAGCTTTCAATAATCGTGAATATTTGTATATACTCCACCTTATTGACCGCATTTGAAAGGTAGGTACTCTGCATTGCGGTGCATATTTCTGTAATCAATATACCTACTCTATATTCCATCGAACTCAAAATTTATTAAACTAACTCTTAATTACTTTCTTACACACCCCCACCTGCCAAACGAGCAATAATTTAACTAAATAAAGTGCTCACAAAGTTCAAGCTACCGCAACAAAATATGAAAACACTCTTTACAGACAATAATCAACTACAAAATAACTTCTGTCTGAAATGGAAACGAGACATCTCGCTATTGTTACTCGGGAGTTCAAAATAAAACCTAAATTGCTGGTCACCGATTAGGGTCAAGATTGTCCGCCGCTCGCAACAACGAAATCTATACTCCTTTCACGAATGTAGGTCGCCGTGGTTGATTCCGGTAATTAAAAGTAGACCCGGTAATTCGATAATCCGGATACATACGGGGAATCAGTACACGGCTGCGCGGGACGACAGTGCCTAAGTGAATTACCAAAGGCAATGCAAAGCCGATACTAATCCGGGGTTACGCGCCAAATTTTATTACTGTTAGCCGAAGGGACGACCGAGCAGCCCTAAATGCAGCTAATGATACCGTCTCTTTAATTAGTTTTTCGAAAATTGGCTCGTCATTCAACACCCTGGTAAACAGTCTCTATAATGGAGCCATTGCAACGTGGTAGAACATAAAGTCCTTTAATTAAATACTCTTTAAGGTGCGAAAACGCTAGTGTCAAGTCACGTGAGTTTATGTTACATACTATAGTAAATCCATGTGAGCTGTGATTCTTCCTCTGTTTTAGACCTATTTTGTTATAATATAAAACAAGTTTGCTATAATATATGACGTGATTTTACGTGACGTGATAATAGTGTTCGCACCTTTATTCACATTGGATACAAATTTTGAGAAATACTGTCATTAGTCATGTGTACAGAGATCATTTGTAGATTGGTTCAGAGTCTGCAAGTCTGCTAACCCCATATGTATATGTATAAGGCTATATAGGGCATTGGAACTGCGTGCTGAAGGCAGGGTGGAAGGATGGAGATATATGGGATGTATATAGCTTCATCTCTTTTGCGACTGCTTGAGCGTAATGAGCATGAGTCCTGAAAGGATAGAGATATATGGGATTTATATAGCACTATGTCTTTTATATATCCTGAAGTGTAATGCGCATGCGTCAGGCAGGTAACGAAAAGAGACATACATCTGACGTTGCCTTCATTGGCCCCTCATTGAAAGTATATCCAATGCCTCATATAGTCTTATAGATATATGACTAATCCTATAGTACTTCTTGAGTCCTCAGATACAAAGTTGGTAGTACTAGCTGCAGTAATTCAGAGTGCAGAGACAAGTACAGTAAAGCGGAAGAAGAAGATTACCAGGAAGCTGATAGCGAAAGTAAAGATGAACTTGAGAAATAACGCGGTGCAAGGAAATGGTAGAAAATAAAATATCTTGATGGCCTGGTTGCTTGTGTTTAGAAAATGCTGGAGACTTGGAAATGGGTTAATGAATTCAAGAGGGTAAGAATAATTTAATATATTGAAGTAGGTTTTTGGAGGAACTTTGAGAAGTTATGGCTAGCCTGAAAGTGAACGTTGAGTAGCTATTTCACTATGCAAAATCAACGATCTCGCGGAATTACAGATTAGAAATTCGATCTATCGGAAGCGATAACTAATATAACTGGCTCATGAAAAGCTGGCATGAGTCTCTATACTAGAACAGGACAATCCATGAATTACTTCCTGTATTTAAAATCTTAATGACGAGCTTATATGTCTCACTGTGCTGAGTAAACGACAGTAGTATAGCTGGAATATACAGTCTCATGAATGAACTCTATTTCAACCTGAACACATAAACAACTCACAAAGCAGGGGATATTTTAAAGACCTCTACGAACTTTCTGAAAGGTACAGAATATTCGTACCTCAGAATCTATTGTTTTCTACAACATAAATCTGCATTATATCCACCATTAGTCGCAACAGTGTATCCACCAGTTTAAGCCACTCGAGTAAATTGCTCAAAAAATTCACCTAAATGCACAATTTCATGCACACTCTTCCATGCTTCCGATGAACTATAATTTCCAAGGAATTTTCAAGGAATCTCTAATTATTCAAGGCATTAGACTTTTCTTCACCAGCGTAGAAAATCGCGAAATCGTCGAAGCTAGCCAACCGCTAGTTTCTAAACGATCTTAATCAGAAAGATTATTAAAAACCACTGAGCAAGCGAACGATAACATCAGGATTACATGATTTTAAAGCTAATCGGTTAATGAGCACACATCATTTTTCATATCCGGGGCTGGGCTCTACGAGAAAACTATTGAATATGAAAAATAATTGAAGTAAGAGGTAAAAGTATTCCGCTGACATTCCTAAGGGGAAAGAGAAGCAGGAAAATTTCATGTCACAATAAATGAATATCACAGTATATCTAGAAGAAAATTTCCATTTCAAAATAAAGATTGTCATATTTTGATCCCCAATTTATAAAACACATCTTACTTTTTTCTTGAAATTTTAATTCTAGATCTATTCAAATGGAAAAACACAAAATATCACCTATAATATTAAATATGAGTAACTAATTAACTACTGAGAACATTCTAGCATGATTTACAGTTTTCCCCATCGCTGTACTTCGACGGAGGGCACGGTCAACGTCAATAGAAGACAAATGGAATTCCCCAGGGTTGTCGAACAATTTAGCCGCCGAATATCCCCTTGTTAAACGCTCCTTCCTCTTTCAACGCGCCTCGCCTAATTACCACGTCGCTGGCTTAGGTTCGCGAGCGACGGTCACGTAACTCTAGCTGGCTAGTGTTACATGAAAACGGCTCGATAATTATGCCTCGTCGCGGGAAACGAGTGGACGCGACGCGTCCGATAAAGACGCTGAACCGTGGAGGGAGAGTGTAACGACCATGGTATCGGCAGATAATGATAGCTCGATTAATAACGTCGTCTTCTAACGCGTGCCAATTAAACCTCTTAATCACTGGCACTTCAAATGATCGTGGCATCCAAGTTCGAGTTTCCTGCTTCATTATTTCGACGATATTTAATTTTCTAGGTTGATTATCGCTTGTGTTGACAAAGAAGCGGTGAAAAATATGATAGATAATTCTGAACTAAGGGACACTTCGATATCATCGATGAGGAAGAAATTTTCTTGTTAAGAAGAGACTCCATCGAAGGAATCATAGGATGGATCATTGAAAGAATTGAGTAGCAGATACATCAGGAATTGTCGAACGAGGTCTCAGCGCATACTAGCGAATAGATGGCTATCGGGTATCTCAGTTGACGTAGGCTTTTATAGACAAGCGATGCCTAAGGAGTTTAACCTGAATCTCGTCAAGTGGCTATGCCAAACAGCGATCTACTGCGCACTCAAGAATATTCTCCATCCAAGTGCAGCTTATTGCCTAGGTAATCTCTTCGAACACAGTTCCTCGCAAACAAAACTACAAAACACAGTCGCTACAAAACCCAATTGAATCAGCGGATCCGTAATTGTATAAGCAGTCTGATAACATTAATTCAGCACAGTGAAAGGCTGCTTAAACTCATGATCCGCGGAGCATGCTCAACTGAGATTCTCCGCTTCTTCTTCTTTTTTTTATTTCGAATTTCACTCTTCCACAGGCAGTTTTTTCTCCACTCGTGATCTTTAAGGTGCAGCCGAGCAAGGAGTCTCTGCACAAGTGCAACGGCCTTGAGACGAACTCTCACGGCACCCGGCGTCCTTAGAGAGAAAGGACGTCTCGGAGGCCTTCCTCGGAGAAAGCATTTGCTCGCCGAATAACTGCACGGGAGGCTCGCCGACGCAGCTATCGCCGGGTATTAATGACATTTTCCCTTCACCGATCCTTTTTAATGCGCTCCCTGATCGAGAGACATCCGCCGCCGGACCGTAACTCTCCCGTCGATCGCTGCTTTCGATCGGCCGTCCTCTACTCGCTTCCTGCAATCGATTATCCGATTTCCGTCCCGTTACCTCCTGTCGCCGCGATACTTTCGCTTATTGCCAATCCCCGCGACGATTCACGGCGAATCGTCGAATCGTTTCGACTGTTGCGCTCTGGGGCATTGTGTTCTAGGGCATTGTGCGTCCACTTGCATCCGATTTGCATTTCATTCGAGGGTCGTGTGGGAGGGATGAGCTTGGGGATTAGAGCTGGTAGAGGAGCTGGTTGAAGGTTTGGATTTTGGAGCTTTTGAGCCACGTGGTTTTGGGTGGTTGGTATGCTGGAGACTCATGACCTGTATGTGGGTCAGGGTAATTCTAGCGGTGACTTCTGATTTGTGGTGCTGTTTCTGTTAGGTTTTAGTTAAAGTTCTGATGAGATGATATGTACAGCTTATTAATGATGATATATTCTGTTGATTTTTCTCACTTCATGGTTTTAGTAATTTTGATTTAAATATACAGATTTAGTGATCCTTCCTAAATTCATGTGAGTCACATTACATGTGTGTTACATTATGATGACTTCATATATTGACAAATGTTTAAATCGATAGTTAATAAAAATATATAAAATTTTATTTAATTTTCTTACTTCAAACAAACAGAGGAACAAGAAGATGACCCTTAGTCAATTTATCAGACTACGAATGTTGCTAAACTTGTAAATATTAGACCTTATCAAAGAATTAAATTAATTGAACCCCGTTTCTTCCCTGACGACCTAAACCATAAAAAATCAATTTCCTCAATAAAGTTGAGTTATAAAACTCCCTATTCCCCCCTCGTTCTTCCATTCCTTTCCGCCACGGAAAAGCTGTTTCAAACAAGAATCGGGAAGGTGTCCTGCTCAGATCGTTCCCAAAGGCTGTATCGATTTCCATCGCACGGATATTCTCAGCGGCCCCAAGGACGCGGGGCTAATCTCCCGCTCGCTTGCTCCTGGTGCAGCTGCAGCGGCGCCTCCGCGATGAAGTTTCAATTGCGTTACGGTCCCATCAAACCTCGCCAGATGGAGGCGAACGGATGAAAAACGAGCAAGAACCGAGATAATAGGACGGAAGGAAACGCTCGGTGCCGCGTTGCCAGGGCTGCTATATCGACGTGAATCTCTCGAGTTTCGCGGAACCGACGCTTTGTTTCCTGGGGGAGACGAGGACGAAGAGAGGAGGCAAGCGATAAGAGCCTGTCGTCGCGGGTCTTCGGTGGATTTTACGTGTCGTTGGGCATCTTTCGAGCCACCTGAACGCCTACGATTATTGGCTCGGAACTGAGCAACACCGAGGAGAAAAACGATATGAAGGCAGTGGAAAATGAACTGTTGAGCGAATGGGAGCGAATCTGAAATAACGATACAAGTGGAAAGCTAGCAGCGTTGATTGAAGGCTTCATTACTGGAACCTATCTACTTAATTGGATTACACGCTGGAGCATTTTTATTTTAGGAGTTCTGTTCAATTTGGTGACGCGGTGTAAAAGATGCTTCAATTCTAGATTATAGATGAGAGAATTTTTAGCTTCAACCTAAGATTTATTTTTTTGAGAATTATTAGCAGTCGAAATTATTTCAAATAGATATTTACATAGAAAACTCCTCCAAAAATTCCATCATTTAGAAGACCATTCCCCTTGAACAGTCATTTCCAAACCACAAAATCTTTCACAATTAAATATGTACCATTTCTTTCGAACTCTATCAAAGCTACGATACTCTTTCATAAATAGAATATAGGTATAACCATCGAGGAATGCCTCGAGCTGAAATTCTTATTGCAAACACTAGGAAGAAAGCGATGTCTGGCGAATGGGAAAGATTCTTTCGAGAAATCCGACTTGCGAGCCGGGGTCACTGGAGAAGAAAAAAGCCGCGGCCCCTTTTCCCCGAGGAGAAGCTTTGCAACTGCATTCTTCGACCACGGCACTTGCACCTTTTTTATGGCGCTTTTACGCGCCGACTACGGGGAATTTATAGTCCTGAAGACTATGCAAGTGATACAATGCAACGCGCGTAAATAGTGCGCGCAGACGTCGCGATCCACGGGCAATTTAACGTGGCCCGTGTTCTACTCCCTCAAGCGCTTGTTAAATTTATCGAAACTGCGCCCCAGTGTCACCTGCTGCACAGCGGTGGCCTCCGATTGAGAAATTAGGGAAGAAGCGAAGCTATTCGAGAGAAATATTGCTGAGGATTCTTTTTTAAACTAGTAGCTACTGTTTATGATTAATAATAGCGCAGAGGCTTCGCCATTTCAATGATCTTTCAATTTCTCTGGCAAAATTGTTATCAATTGTCTTATGAGTTTTGAAAGATTCTAGTCTCTAGGTTTATATTTTAGCGAAATATTGCAGAGGATTCTTTTTTAAGCTGTTTGCTACTGCCTATAAATAATGCAACATAGAGGCTTTGCCAATTCGACAATCTTCGTATTTCTTTAGCAGAAATTCAGACATTTCCTTACGAATTTTAATAATTGTAGATTTTGCAGAAAAGTTTTAGAATGTTTTAGGTCTATAAAGAGTCGCGTTCACTGGAATAATTGAGAAAAATTATCTCACGGTTTCATACCTCCCCTTGGTGGATCCCATAAAAACTAGAATCCACGTCAAACATTTTTCCCACCTGATTTCAACGCGCTGACACGAAACAAGGAAAACGCATCAAACTGCAAACGGTTGAATAGAAATTGATGTCTGGCATCTGAGCGAAATAAAAATCACAATGCTGAAGGAAAGATCAAACGCGTGTCCTATTTGGAAGGCCCAGGAAACTCTTTTTTCAGCAGTAAATATTTCAAGCTCACGAATATTTCGCAATGATACACTGTCTTCCCTGTCACGAAGTGGAAATGTTAATTTTGTAGCCATTGTGAACATTCTAAGTAGATGACCATTTAGGAAAAGTTCATTCATCGTTCAAATTTTCCTCTGCTTTTTGCATTTCAGCAAAATTAAGTAAATTTGTATACACGAGAACAATCACGAGGAACGAACACGTGAACCGCTGTACAAATTTCGCTCTCGCAGCCTGGAGAAATCTCTGATTTCTCCCAGTCTCATCGAAATTCGTTCCCAGTGAAAACGTGGCTTGTTGTTCGCCCGAAAAAGCAATTCTCCCGACACGTTCCACGCGAATCCGTTCACGGTTGCTATTATTGCGAATGACTCGGGCTCTGATGTTTGAATTAACGAGCAGGCTTCCTTCGAAAAGGAAACAAAAATATTATTCCTCAGTGCGCAATCGATCATTTTGATGGTCCAGTTTCGCAAGCCACTACGCAATCGATTCAGAAAATATTAATATGCAAGCGTAACGAGGAAAACGAAGAGTTTCTGTTTATTCGAGTTTCTGGGTCTCGTTTTTTAAGGATATCATAACACTGACCACAAAACCACGCGCAAGTTTGCTTTCTATAGGTACATATGTAGAGGATAGAATAGTGAATTGTATCACATGTTAAACAGTGGTGAAAATTAGTTTTTTTTTTAGAGAGATAATATTATACGTGGCATTTTTTGGTGGAAGAGAGCAGATTTTTAAGTTCGAAATTGTGGAAGAGGAACGGTTCAAAAGCTACGTGAAACCGAATAAAATGTGGGTCCAGATGAGGGGAGCGAGCGCTTCGCGGTCCCTACAAAAGAGGGGCCCTTATTTCTCTGTGAATCTCAGATGCACGTGAGAGGAGCAGGTGGACGCAACACCCTACCTAAAGTATCGTTTTGGGCGTTCAGGTAGCACGAACCTGGCCAGCCAGTTTACCATGTGCAGCCGTCTTCGATACGATTTTAAAACTCTATTGGATTCTTTATTCAAAAATACAGAATGATCCAAGCATTTTATCAGAAAACGAGAAACTGAGGAATGGACGAATACTACAAATCAATATCTATAATATATCTATTTATTAAACTGAGCAATATGAATATACGTACTTCTAAAAATTTTCATAGAGTCTAAATAATTCACTCAGGAAACACCCTTCAGAGGTCTATTTCTCTTCATATTGCACCACTAGATGGCTTTGGAATTCTTTATTAAACAACTGAGTATTCACCATCCACCTACCGACTATAAAATCATGTTCATCCGTCTCTACTTTCTTTTACCCTGCCCACACATCACTCTTTCCCTTCCCCAATCCCTCTCCACCTAAAAAGTCCCTTCATCTTCGCCACATCTGCTCCAGATTCTACCTCCTTGGGACTCCTGCGCTACTTCACCACGTATACGAGTTCAAAACCATTCCACGTTTTCCTCCCATTCCCCTTTTTTCTCAGCACCTTCCTCCTCGTGACGTCTGTTTTTCCCTCGTCATCATTTCCAACCTCGTTTCTCCTACTTTCCTCTTTCGCCTGGAGCGTCTTCGTGATCGTGCCCTCCCCTTAGACGAGCGCTTATCAGCCCGATTAGATAATGCGATCCGTCGACGATTGTACATGTACAAAGTGTGAAATTTAATGACACCGCTCGGTAGTGCGCGAACCGGAAATGTAATTACGCGTGTCGGCGTCATTACAACGCGTGTGCGCACGCGTTTCTTCGTAACACGTTAAATCGACGGGCTGCCGAGCGCCGAATGCGTGCAATTTACGCCCGTCGAGATATAAATTGCTCTAGGTGAAAGCAAGCGCTGAGAATGTCAGAAGTCGGGCGTTTTGAAAAATCCTGGCTATGAGTGGGAGGTCTTGTGACTGTTTTCGAAGAGTCGATGTGTTCTTGAATCTGGACTCTAAATGAGTCCTATATTCTAAAGTCCTATACTGCAAAGAAGTCCTATACTCTACAGCAGAAGAATTTTATCGAAACATCCGACAGCAATTTTAATTGTAAATAAATTCCCTAAAATGTTAATGTTTATAATTATATGAATAAAACCTATCACTCACAGTCTAGAGGTGTCGCAGTCAAAGCGTAAAAGAAGACCTTACAAACATCAGAACGTTCCGTTTATTTTCGTTAGCTCCCTCCATCCACTCAGTCCTTCTGAAATTCTTTGTGCGCAACATAGATCAATCGCTTCCACAGATCAAGCAATAATTGTCTCGTTTCACAAGTTTACGACAGAAATTCTTGTCCATCGAATGATAGGAGGAGAATTTTAATTGGATTTTACCACTGATTAGCAACCTCTTTTCTTTTGGTTTGCGAGGTCGATTTCCATCGGCAGCCGTTCGTAACCGCAAACGAGATCGACCAAACGATTTTCCTCGACGTTAATCGTCCGTGCAGATCGACGCTGATTACCCGTAAGTTCGACTGCGTATGATCGCATACATCGTAAGAATTATCGACAGAATCGATCGATCGATCGAAAATAGGCGGAGCGTTAAAAATGAAGGAGGAAAATCGCATACGTTAAACCATCGCTTTCGACGCACAAGATTCACGTTATCCGCCCAAAATTTATGTGCAAACGAAATGAAATAACGCATGTGGAATCGAGGTTGCGATGTTGCGCAATTAAACGATATTAATATATGGAAATTCGACGGGTCACTCTTTGTAATACTGATTTATGTCGCCTTGGGCTACTAAAAGTACGAATAAACAAACTTCAGATAACGAGGATATTATAATAATAAAAAAATAGACATACGTTTTTTTATCCATTAAATTTCGTCTGTTCATCCTACTTTCACATTAAAAAATGAAGTCTATGCAGAATTGTGAGGAGCTTGTCTGAAGAAGACTCTCGCTTTTATCGTTAAAATTACAGACAGGAGGAGCCTCAGAATGCGATGGAAAGGGGCCAAATTAAAAATGGATGAAAAGCGATAGACCACTGAAAGCCCCCAAAGCTACACGATCGGGAAAACGAAGGAAAGAGGGGACGACGGGAAGCACGTGAAAACGCAGCAGACAAATTAGAGAACGTCGCCACGACGAACCCTACGAGACATCTGTTTCCTTGACTACCGACTGACCACCCCCTGCCTCGATTCTACCCACCTCGAATCCAGCCAGCGCAAGCCGCGTTTTCCGGAACGGAGAAACTTAATATAAACAGCGACGAGAAAGGCCGATTTCTATTTCGAGCGACGCGTCGAGGCGTTCCGCGAATCGAATACAGTCGTGAGATGATCGACGACGATAAGATGACAAAAGAAAGAAGACTGGTCTTTTCGAAGCTGACCATCGAAACGACGCGACGTCCGTCGACAAAACGTCGCGCTGCGAAGCTTTCCTCGCGTCTTCGCGACGAAACGTTCGCAGCAGTCGTCGAAACCAACGCTTTCTAAATGTTCCGCTCGTTAAAAATACACGAGCGTTGCTTCTCGCTCAAACGCGTATCGCTCAACGCCGATGCGAGACCAAGAAATCAAGATTGTTAATGCACGTTGGTGAAAATGCCCACCTAAGGTTTTATTGCTCCGAGGAGGTGATCGATACCTTTTTATGAGATTTCTTTGCTGATAGCTAGGCCAATGAGTTGATTGACAACCGTAGGATGATGTACTTTTTTGAATCGAGATTGAGAATTCTACTTTTTTTGTCACTGTGTGTCAAGATGTAGTACCTTCAGATAATTTGTATCATCTTGTGGGTCATTTTATGAAATTCATGTTCTTAAATAAAATAGATTATTTCTCTCACTCAGTTTTACTGTACTCTTGTCGCTAATGTATTAAACAATTGTCAACTTGAGTAATAGGGTATCTTTTACTCAGCTTGGCTATGAAGAATACATCTCAAGAAAAATCCCAAAGGAGTCAAAATCTTCTATAGCTTTCGAAGAACACAAACACGACGCCTCGAACTATCAAGCCCTAGATTCCCATATATTCCTCCTCTACAGTTTTTCTCCATAACTTTTTCTATCAATTACACTTCCCTATAATCGTCCAGAGACGCAATTTCCCGTTCCAATAGCCAGCAGGTTTTTACAGCAGTCGAGCGAACGAAACGTTGCCCCTTAATAGTCCACCATCGAGCAGCGTATATGCCACGACAGTCCAGGACGCCTTAATTCGAATCACGCTCCGAGGCAATACTTATTCTCGGTTTGTAAAATTTCCAGCCGTCGCCGCGCGGCCTGTTCCCCCGGATCGTTATTCAAGTTTCGAGGAACAGCTGTGCTACTCAAAGGGGGCCCCACGCCTCTTTTCTTACGGGGTTATGCCACGTACCCAGGCCGAGGACTGGCCTTTGGGAGAGTCGAGGAGCCCCGGAAGGCCTGCCGCCTGTGAATCTCGCTTCGCTTTTTCAACGACCTGCCCTGCATCTCGTTTAACCCTGCTTTTCCCTCTTTCTCGCTTGCACGAGGGCAAAGAATTCTTTTGGTCCTCGACATAGGACGAATCGATCGGAGGAAACTCTGTGGAACGCTTTGTTAGGAGTTGCTGGAATAATCTGGCTCTGTTGTAAGATAATGAATTGAAGAATGTCAAATAAGGAGTGCTCGAAATTGCTGTTCCTAAAATACATGTGGAACTGTGACTTCTAAAGTAGAACTAAGTTCCACACTTGGCTTCTCTTGTCTGTTACTTTTAACACACCCTGACACGTGGGGGGATTATCAGTAATCCACTAACTGCAGGAAACGATAAGCGTTTTCAAAATAGAACGTCCTTTCCTATCGGCACTAAAAGTATACATGTACTTAACAGGAAAAGGAAGACACGAACTCACGAAGAATAATTTCAAGTAGACAATCGAGACTTTCGAAGCCCTCTGAACGCCATTACACAAATATCTTCACACTTATTTTACCAAAATTTGTAAGTAGATACCTACAGGAAACTCAAATTTATCTATTCTCAAAATACGATTTACCTAGTCATAGTTACACGAATAGTGCACGAGGATTAAAGATCAAAGAAACTTCAACACTTTCTACAGCCCACAAATACTCAGAAAAACCTACTAGACTATATTTATATCGAAGAATATATTCGAATAGCATATTCCACTTATCTACCCCGGAAGCGAAGCCAACCCACGAATGGCAGCCCTACAGGCAATCGAGAAAAGCCTCGAAAGACGCGACAGTATCGCCTCGAGACGCATTCTCGTCCATTGTGTTCGTTCGCATGCAGACATTCGTGTGGAGTCTTGACATTCAAGGTCAGCGTCGTCGTTAACGCACGGCTCCCTGGCCTGAATTACTTGATGGCCGCGCAAAATTGCACCCCTCCTCCCTTGCCCCTGTATCAGTTTGCCCGTGGCGTTGCGCATTTTCCCTGTTCGCATTCGAGAACATAGGTGCGCGACATCAAGCGCGCGCTGCGGGATTATGCAACTGCACAGGAGACAGGGAGATTCGAATGCGCTCGCACGTACCGCGCGAGAGCGTTTCGACGCTTGCTCCACAAACGACGACCTTCCTTATCCCCCCTCTCGAGTTCACACCTGGGGAACCACGTTGCGTTTTATGTGAATTAGAAAGCTCGTGGAAGGTAATACGATTGTTTACAGTTTTCCTTGGGGTATTGGAAATTCTGATGTAAATAAATAATCGTTGTGTTTGGTATCAGGATTCCTCGACGTTCTACATCGATGTAGCTGAGGAAGGATTATTGGTAATTTTATTCGTTACAGACAATTGTTAGTCATTCCTGCGCGAGTTCTTTGAAGAGACAATTGTATGTATGTGGGTAACGTGGAGGTCAAAGTATTATCACAAGGTTAAATATGAGCTGGGGATTTACGGAGTGGAAAACGAGTTTCTGAAGTTTTTCTTTCCGTGGGGACTCACTGCTCGTGTTCTACTGATGTCATTACGGTGATAAATGTAATAAGTGGATATGTAAGAAATGACTGAATTTGTTTAATGAAGTTAGGTCTGGTATGTGCGTGTGAATTATAGAGAAATCATAAGTATTGAGAGTAATGAATTGAAAGAAGAACGTGGTACCGTGAAAGTATCTCATTCATGAATTATTAAAGTGCAAATCTTTAATAGTAGCTAGCTAATGCTGATTTCCTAAGAAGAATGAAGTCCAATAATTAATACAAAAACATGTGCAACTGAAAAGCTAGAAAGAAAATTCAAGTATTACATGTCCCTGTGTAACACTCATTTCCCATAACAATCATATTATACACGCATATAAGTATTACAACTATTCATCATGAATATTCCAAAAGCCAAACATTTCAATGAATTTACAACCTGCTACGCTAATCCACTTGCTTTCTCCCATTTAATGAAACTTTCATTCCACCAAAGATTCTCATAAACAGCCCCGTACCCCAACCAAAATTCATTCTCCACCTTCACCTTCGCGAACCCTGCAAAAGAGGCTCTCGCTCAGCTCGCAGAGCCGCAGAACAAACACCGTAGGCGAATGAAGTCATTTTATCAGCCGATCCTCCAATTACCGTCAAAAGCAGGCTAAACAAAGCTCACTCGACGTTAGCACGTTAGAACAATGCGCATCAACGGTGCAGCGAGCACAAAAGGCGCCATATGCGTCCCAGCCTCGCGTTGACGGATTACGTTAATAGTTGGCGGCGGCGCAACCAGCGCAAAGAAGATCGAATTTGCATCCGAAGAAGCAAATTACACGTCGCGAAAGTTAGATAATCTCTGGCGTAACGACGACTTGAGCGTCCCCCCGCCTTGCCGATGCTTTTTGCCCCCGCGCCGCGGCGGAGGCTCGCGCGGATTGATCGGTTAATTGAGGGACGATTATCGGGAGAAGAGGATTATTTTAACACGCAACCTTTGCCGACGGCACGGTCAAATTACAGCGTTCGCTCGGTCGCAAACGAAATGTTTATCCGCACGAAAGGACACGGGGCTGCGCGACGCAACGCATGGCACCGGGACCCGATTGCGCTCGCCAAGGCATAATGCAACGACTGCTTCTTCGCGTGGAACGAAACAACGCTTTGCAGCATTCCGATCGCAATTTCGCGCGGGTTCCGCGACCTGCAGCCTCTGGTCGTAAAAGGTGCCTCAACATTCGATGATTTAAGTGTGTCAGTACATGTACAGACTCTTGTAAAGAGATTTTAAACAGGGAATTATTAGGTAGATCTTCTGATGCAACTGTTTCAATATACAGTGGATTGGTGTATGAGAAATTGCTGCTTCCAGCGAGGAAATTTGAAGAATAGAATTTTCTCTTATTTGAGTGGGGGAATTATCGTAGACTGTAGAGTGTCTAATAGTACTATGTCTCAACTGCAATTGGGATAATTAATGTTTGAATAGTTTGGGGTATTTGAGATCAGTGAAAGTTCTTACTAATAAATGACATTCGAATAATAGGAAATGCGTTTGTGTAACTTTCAATTTTAAATTATAGTTTCCCGTTTGTAGCTCGATCTTAATATGGTCGAGGCATTGAACTTAACAACAGACATGTTTCTGAGAATCCGTATAAAATCATACTGTATAGCTCGATTATGTAGCATTTGCAAGGAAATTATAGTACATACGTATATGTAGTTGTACATGTTTGCTCGATTACCTTCAGTGACCCCAAATAGTAAACATAGATAAATGGATAAATATCAAGAAACAGCACCAACTTCTATATCATAATCCACAGAAGCTAAACTATTTTCATACCTACTTCAAAATTTCTTTTTAGCTTTTTCATGAAATCTCTCTAAACCTAATGTTTCCACGACACACTTTTTTACTCATTGAATATAGTGACACAATTTCATAGTGTGGTTTTAAAACAACCTGTATGAATATTTTTGGTTTCGATTGTGGTATATATAGGTTGCAAATTTGCTAAAATGCACGTTTTTCTTTAAATTACTGCTATCCCCTTACGCAGCGTCTGCAGAAGAAAAAAGATTCCGCGGATTGCAATGATTCAACACGATTTCTAGCGATCGAACAGCTGGTTTCGCTGAATTGTAAATACAGATTTCCATTCGTTACGATTTCGTTGGATGCGTTGCACTTTTCTCTGTGTAAGTGAATTTGGGTCAAGTGGACCATGATATTGAATCTGTGCGAATATAAGGAACGAATCTAAGGATTAAGTGTGACTTTTTATGTGCTTTGGTTTCGCGAAATGTACTTATCTTTTATACATTTCAGATAGCGTAACGACGTTGTTATTTTAACGTTATTTACACAATGTAGACACGATCCGGCTTGCCAACGGATTTTGTTATTAAATCTGCATTTTATGAACCTACTTTATTTACATTTCGATTATATCTTTCGCGATAAATTGTAACCCCGACTGATTTCGATGAACTAACGACGCCTGTTGTTTTTTGAAAATTCTGGAAATATACTCCCAATAGAAACGCGTATGGTTGAGAATAACTCCACGGAATTTTATTCGCGAAAACTGAATCCATTTTAGTTTTCGTAAAATATGAATATTCTCTGAAATATTTATTTGCATTTCGTGTCACGTTTATTTTACTTCAAGTAATAACTCACTGTTATATTTAGAATTCTCAACGCGTTGGAAAATAAAATATTTGACTGCTATTTTGCTGCATATTCACATAAATAATTTCTTCACAACAATAAAATAAACTTCCACTTCTTCAGTAATTAAAATAAGAATATTAGATATTTTAATGAATAAGAATATTATTTTCTCGTATCAATAAATACCTCTCCAATTTCCTGATATTTTTAACTACTGTATCTAGCGTCGTATCATTTTTCACATCCTACTCTAAAAGTTGTGTAATACCAAGAAACCACTTTCATAACATAAAGATTAGTAAACTACTACATAAAACATATATATGTATATATTCTCAATATCCCACAAACTAACTAAACTAAAAATATCATTTGCTTCTCTAAAAGACGAATCTACATTTCCACACCCCCTGGCCAAGTTTCACCTTCGCTGCACCGCTCGAAATTTCGCGAAAGCATTAAACAATCCCCATATACTCATACGACATCCACGAAAAAGTAGCCATCCAGCAGACCGTGGTGACCTAACCGCGTCCCTAGCAACAAACAGCTGTCCACTCGAGCCGCTGGGTAATTTCCAAAGAGATCCACCGTTCGTAACAATGCCATTTATTAACCCGTTCAATCCAAGACCGTCGAAGCAGACTTCTTACGTCAACGACACACGTACGTCGTGAATCGACCGTCAGTCGAGCAACCGAACCAAGCTGTCCAGTGAACCATATGGAAAGGGAAATTTCACGCTCGTGGCTTGACACGACCGTAAGGTCCCCGTCGTGAAATTTCGTGCACCGGCCGAGGCGCGGCGTCGGTTATTTTCGAAGCTTCACGAATACGAGAGAGAGTACGGCGGTGCGACGACGGGATGTAACGTTCGAAACACGCGGGGGAGTGGGAGGGACAAAAAAAATTCACGATAACCGGTGACCCATACGAAACTCGTGCAGATATTCTCACGTTTTTTTCCGTTCGACCCGAGACATTTCTTTCTCCCTTTCGCTTTGTACCCGTGAAAATAGATCGACGATACCGTATCATCTGCCGTTTATTCGACGAGACGTTTCGGGGGCAGTTGTCTTTTTGTTTAAGAGACGACGAAAAGGCCTGTCTCGCTTGTGTTACTTTTGCTGGGTTTAGGTACTTTTATTCTGAAAATTCACTTTTGCATTAAAGTGATTCAGAAGGCCCAAGAAACACGTGGTTAAGGTTTGATTTTGATATTCTTCATGATTTTGCAGAGACAAATACATGGAGTTAGCTAAAATAGATATTTCTGTCTCTCTTAAGTTGAAAGGATTATAACCTAAAGAGGCTTCAAGTTAAAATAATTTCGAGGAACTAAAGAAATGTCTCGGATACTAAATGTTTATTTAAAGTACTGTATAGAGAGGTTTAATTAACAAAATTCATTGACTATTGAGTAAACAAGCAAAGTTTTCACATAGAATAGATTCGTTTCGAAGCACAATCAGCAGAGTATTGATTAGAAAGCAACTAACCACGCGAGTTGTAAGATAGAAAAAATTCTGTTTATTCTATCGAGAGACTAAATCCATTCATAAATAAGATCTACAACGTTGCATGCACTATTCGGCTTCAATGTTAACGATACATTTTGACGAAAGGCACGCCCCTCGACGACTTTACTTTCGAATCTCGTCCAAGAGGTTAGGTTACACCGTCAGGTGGTGCAATAATCAGCGTATGAAGCGATTTTTCGATAACTTCTACATGATCATGCTCATGCCTCCTTTCAATGAAACAAGATCCGAAGGAACTTCTCTCATCGAGAGCAAACTAAAATCTACGCGTAGGATGAAATTCTATAGATGCTAGTGCCAAACATAACCTCTAAAGGAGAAACCACGAAGCCGTGTCAGTGAAGCGCAGCAGAGTTATTTTCCACGAACAGTGCAGAACCGATGCAAGGAAAAGAAACGACAGGAAAGTCGACTTAGAGAGAAAAAGCGTCGCGATCCCAAAGCAGAATGACTGGGCAGAAGATGATTCATCCATTTTCGCATCGCGCGGAACGCGACTCTCCAATTATTCAGGTTAGGTTATTTCTACGGCGGGGAGCAGGGAAAGCGGGATTTTCGAACGGGCACTGGATCGCTCTGGAAGTCGATCCATCGAGCCAACTGCCTTGTCAGTCCTCTCGTTACGTAATGTCGTTGTCAAACCATACGGACACACCGTGGCGATCGAGACGAGCGAAACAAGTCCACAAGAGGGCCAGCTACGATCATCTTTATTTGAACAGCATCGAATTTTTCCTTGAACCGTGTCTAAGGAGCAAGTAAAACGCGTGGAGCAGTGACCAGCTGCTAACGAGCCAACGTGGCCTCCCGAGCGTGTTCTAGGATCTTTCTCGCGCTGGTTACACCGTAACACACTTATCGCTGTCGCATAATAACGCGAATTTCAATCATAAGGGACAAAGACGATCCTCGCCGATGGCCGCGTTAACGAAATTCCACGCGAAATATGGCGAGCGAGTTGACGATCGAGTATCTCTTTCCTTGGCACGACATTACGACACACACGCGCGTATGCACACACATACAGGCTCACGTACACACGTATGGCCGCTCCGTGACGTGCAGAGGCGCGCACGAACACACAGGCACCCCACACGGACAGGGGCAACGCGCGCGCTCCCCAGCCAGCCACAAAACTCGCGATCTTAGCCTATACGTACGCGCAAAGGGGAGAAAAGGTGGCTGTGGCCGATTGTCGGTAGGATTCGATGCAAGATTTACTCACCCGATTCCTGAGGAAGTCCTCGATGGCACGTTGCGCCGAGTCGGTGAGCTTCACGAAGATCAGGGACTTGTTTTCGTGAAAATTACTGTGCGACGACAAACCATACTGGACACCTGCCACCAGCGCCGCCATTTCTCTGTCTCTCAGCAGCGGCTTCTCTCTCGCACACACGTCCCCCTCGTAAAAGCGCACACAGCTGACGACGTCCTTGTTCGCGAAACCCGAAGCACTTTTCTTCTCCTTCCTCTGGGCTGCTTTTTTTTTTCTTCTCGTCGGTCTGCTTCCTCAGGCCGCGATACGGAAACGTCGCATGCTACATACAGCCGCCTAAGGAGGTGCAACACTTGCGACGACGACCGATGACGATCGGTGTAATTTCACGGCGTGGAACCGAACCGAGCGTAGACGGAGAGAGAAACAGAAGGGAAGAGAGGAGAAAAAAGAAGAAGGTAGAGAGAGACGGAGAGAAAGATAGAAAGACATACAACCCCCCCCGAAACAGAGGATCCTCTCGCACTTGGGCCCCGCAGCTCTGGCACACACGCGTCTCCTTCTCGATTCCACCGACGTATTTTCCCTTTTCCTTTTTCTTCGCGTTCCTTTTGATTTGTTTCCGCCACGCTCTCCACCGTATTTTTTTTCGCCACTTCTTCACGCGGTCCCCGTCCTCCTCGTCACGCTTCGAAAGTGGTAGCACCCGCGCGTAAACCACCCTCTCGCACGTTCCTGGTCCTCGTTTCCTCTCAACCGTCACATATTAGCGCGCCGACACGTCTCATTTCAGATTTTCTCGCGATTGGGTACGTTGGGGAGAGAGCAGCGCCCGTCGTTTCGCCGTAAGGAACTACACAACTACACTTTCGAACGACCACCTGGTAGGCGGGGCTTACGGGAGAACCGTCGACCAATCCCGAGCCTCGGCGAGATAGCGTGCAACTGTCAACCCTACCGTCCTCCTGCGGACGCAGTCAACGATCGACTGGCGCTGCTCGATCGTACCGTCCGCTTTCTTGCGTACTGGTGTTGCCATCTGGTGGCACTCTGCTGGAATCTCTAACGCGGTAATCCCGTGGGAGAATGAAATGTCTAGGCTCGTCTATAGAGTACATGAATCTGCGTAGCGTGACGCATGGCTTTAAATTCGTAACTTTATTTGTGAAAAATACCGTCAAATAAATAAATGCTTATCTACTCGTCCTTTTTTTGGTTCTATTATAACTTCGCAGTCACTTCTGATGATAATTGGCTATTGCAGATTTTTACTGCAGAGTAAATTTATTTGATTTAGAGTGTTTTAAGGTAATTTTCAAACTATTGATACTTTTATTCGAAACTTACTACTCCTTTATAATTCTACTAAAATATACAAATTTTTTGTAATCTGTCTAATTCTGGTAATAATGTTTCGAAGAAACGACTGTTTGTAGGCCTGGACACAGACAAGGATACTGAATAGAGTGGACAACTAATGCCTTTTTCTGTCCCACGCTTTTGAGCCTCTGCGTGAAATAAGAGTACAGCGCTACGAGTGGTAAGAATTCAAATTATAATACGGATGCGTAATAAAATACAGTGTCTTGATAAGTTAATAACAAATTGATAAAGTATCTGCAAAAACCTCAAATTGTTGACAGAGATCACATACAATTTAAATTTCTACTTCTTTAGCTATTAAAACATTCAAAAAACACATGAGCTCCTTAATTAATTATTTTCATTAACATTTTAGGGCCAAAATTAGTGATCCGATAATTTTTCTGAAAAATGTATTAATGTTTATAAATAGTATCTTTTTTCTATTGACAAATCGCAGCCATTAGCTCGGACAAAACCGATTGCCCAGGTCTCACCGCGTGGAGGTTGCTGCGAGTGGAGACCCACAGGGAAATAGATGGAAACAAGGTTCCATCGATTTTCCTTTACAAAAATCTTAAACTAACAAGTCAAAGACATGAATGGAAGCTAGGTTCCATGCATGCCTTTAGCTTGGACCTTAAAGTAGGAAATTGTCGAGTTATCATTAGGAATGGTTTGATTGAATTGGACTCTACAGCTAATGCAACCGTGAAATAGACGAGCGATGGTGTGAGCTCTACCACCTTGAAGGCCGGTAGGTCGGAGAGGCGTACGGCACTACACGATTCAGTCAGTTGACCATTGCTCCCTGCTGCCACATAGGAGCTACCGAAGTAGACCTAATTCCGACAGGCTGGTAAAGAGAATGCGCAAAAGGCGGAAACGTGTAGTTTCCACAGTCGAGTGTGTCTTTCCACACACCCTACTGTGTCCGTGGCGTCACTCCTAGTACAGACCCCCAAGAGGAGAACACGCTCCACCGACCGACGATTCCACGGTTGGTCACATGCTTCTACCAAGAGAAGCAGCGGTGACTTCCTCACCAAAGATGAGGAACAAGTATCAAAAAAAGAAGTTAAGAAATGACAACTCGACAATTGTACAGTGAATATAAACTAGAAAGGCAAAGACATGGATGGAAGCCAAGTTCCATCCACGCCTTTTCCTTGGATCTCAAAGCAGAGAAGTGCCAAGTAATCATAGAGTAGAGATTGGGAATAGGTAAAGTCTACCGCGTAAGGCAACCATGAAATAGACAATCGGTGGTGGGAGTCCTTCCACCTTGAAGACGGGTACTAGGAGAAGGCGACTGGCACCTCACAGCACAATCAGTTGCCTGATTGAACTGTGGGGTTTCCACCTGCAAGTGTGTCATACCACACACCATTCGGTGTCCACATCGTCTCTCGCTAGTACAAACCCCCAAGGGAAGAAGAACAAGCTCCATCGACCGCCGATTCCACAGTTGGACATTTGCTTCTACTAAGAGAAGCAGATGACCTCCTCACAGAAGGTGAGGAGGAAGTAGCCGAGCAAAGAGAGTTAAGAAATGACTACTCGGCACTGTTACAATGATTTTACAATGGAAACTTAAAAGTAGGGTCTTAAAAATATTCTAAGCGATTGCGACTTATATACTAGAAGCGATGAATCCCTCGGCGGATGCGACGTCTTCGTTCTTCAATCTTCAAGTAAAGAGTAAAAACGCAACCAGCGATGAAACAAGAGAGTATGAAGGGATGAAAGATTGAGGCAGCCGCCTCAAGAGCAAGAGAAAGACCAAAGTTTGCTCAATCTCCCCTTACAAAAATCTTAAAATCTAAACATTAGAAGTCATTGGAAGAGATTAACATTAGAACTGAACATTAGAATCAGAAGTGAACACTGGGGACCATTTTACAGAACGATAGAGAATTGATAGAACGATTGAGAGCCTTCGAAGAGAATGGAAAGGTGTTTATGAATATTAGAGAAGTGTGAAAGGATTGATAGAATAATCCAAGAGCCGAATCAAGAGAGAACATATTACAGCAGAAGAGGACGAAATTGCGTTCGACTGATTTCTTGTTTTAAAATCTTCATTCAATGATTATCTAAACCCTGTAAAATTAAAAATTAAAATTGTTAACACAATCCCTCGGGGGATTCAATGTCTTCGTTAGATGAATGTATGGTATTCACCTAAATTGTAGAATACAAGAAAAATTGGAGGAGCGGAAAAATGATAATGATTAGAATTAGAAATGAGCGCTGGGTAACCTTCTAGAGAACGATAGAGGATCGATAGAACGATCTACAGCCCTCGAAGAGAATGAAATGTTTTGTAAGAACATTATAGAAACAAGAAAGGATTGACAGAACAATCCAAACATTGAATCTATAGAAAACATTTTTTAAAAGAGAATTGAACTAAACAAGGTTGACATTTGATTAAATCTTCCTAGTAAAAATTAGAAATATTAATTGTAATTACCTTCTTTTAATATCTTCATTCGATGTTTACTTACAACCTGTAAAATAAGAAATTAGAATCAGCTGTGGAATTTGAGAAGCTTTCTACAAAATATAGAGGATTGACAAAACAATCTACAACCATCGAAGAGTATGAGGAATTCCGTAGTAACATATTACAGTAAAAGAAAACAAAAATATATTTGATTAATTACCTGTTTCAAAATCTTCATTCGGTGGTTATTGCTAAACCCTGTAAAACTAAAAATTAATAATGTTAATGCCATCCCTCGGGGGATACGATATCAAATAAAAGACGAGAATAGAAATCAAATGTAGGAATTTGAAATATTAATTGGATTAATCTTCTTCTGATATCTTCATTTGATTAATAAAGTTCACAAAAGAGCACAAAAGAGCACGAAAGAGCGCGAAAGAACGCGAAAGAACGCGAAAGAACGCGAAAGAACGCGAAAGAACGCGAAAGAGCGCGAAAGAGCGCGAAAGAGCGCAAAAGAGCGCAAAAGAGCGCAAAAGAGCGCAAAAGAGCGCAAAAGAGCGCAAAAGAGCGCAAATGTGCGCAAATGTGCGCAAAGGTGCACAAAAGAGGGCAAAAGAGGGGGTATATGCAAAATAAGGCCAACAAAAAAAATAAATTTAAAATTTGTGCAAAAACTCACCGGTCAGCCAAGATGACCACTGGTCATCGGCCAGCTGCCCACTGGTCAGTGGTGTCCAGGGGTCCAGGAGGCTCCAGGGAGGTCCGAGGTCCAGGGTCCAGGGGGCCTCCAGGATCCCGAGGAGGTCCGTTCCCGCCGGAGGACCCGCGGAAACTGAGGTACTCGTGCTCCTGCAGGGGTATTTATACTGTCTCGAGGAAGATGAGAAACCAATCAGAGAAGTTCTTCGGTTAGTTAAAATTTCGAGACTGATCTAAGGAACAGTAATTTGCGAAAAATTGATATTTTCCATAAAATAGCTATCTCAGTTATAACTTCTGGTACACATATTGTTAATAACAGTCACGTGCACTGTGCGCTTGCACAAATAATTGATATTCGCAATTGTTAGTTAATGAATGCGGAAATTATTACTTTTTGATACATTATTCTGCGTTCGACATTTCTTGAAAACTTAGTATTTCATTAACTAACAATTACAAGTGCTAATAACTTGTACCAGCGACTATGTACGACTGTTATTAACAATATCTATAGCAGAAATAGTTGCTGCAATGTTTATTTAATGGAAAATATTAATTTTTCGAAAATGTTCTTCGTTCAATCAGTCACATTTCAGTAATTGGTTCTAGTTCTTCTGGCCACTCGCTCCGGAGTCTCCAGCGGACACGGGTTGTCCTATGGCGATCCTCTAGACCAGCTCTAGAAAAACTCCCTGGACTATCCTGGGTTCCCATGAACCACTCTGGCCAGTGAACAGCTTGACCGTTGGTCAGATATCCTTGCATTACTAGTTTAAATTTAAGATTTCAAGATTTTCGTGAAGTTAGATCGAAGGGACATTGATTCCATATCCTATCTATCTACCTGTGGGTCTCTGTGGGATGTGTACTATCTACCCTTTAAGTTTTTAATCAGTTTTCTTTACCATTTTTACTAAACGACGTCTGATATTCGCTTTTACACACGTATTCATCCTTAGAATTTACTATTTACGTATTTGTGGGTATTTGTTACGTATTTTTCGAATGTACTACCGAATCCGAAGCATAACTAAATATTTCAGAAGTGCTGAATATCGGAATAAATGAATGTATCTTAATACTTTTACGTACAATTCTTTATTCCACTGAATTTAGTCATATAAAATTAGGCATCTCATTTAAAATAAATATTTTCAATCTGGTACAAGCTTGAAGCTCTATAAGTTGTTCAGGGTCCAGTCTTTGATAGACTTTATCTTACATACTCGTCTGTGGCATGAACAAATAAACGCGAATAGAACGCCCCACCAATCAGCCTTTAGTTTAGAAAATTGACGTAACGTGTTGAAGTGGCAGCACTTTCTGGCATATGGGTTGCCATTGTCGAAAATTGTGCAAGTCTGGCAATTGCGTTGCTGTAATTGTATCAATACTAGTTACGAGTTATAGTGTGTTTGACTATAAATTGTCCTTCAGTGAGTTTGTTGTATAATTTGTAAAATATGCAGGGTAGCGTAACGTTCGGTCTAGCTTTTGTTCTTTACCTGACAGCAATGTATAAGGGTATTGTCAATTCAGAAAAATATCATTGTTATTCACGTTATCCACCTCAGTATTATCGGTATGTAGATGCAAAAACAGAGGTAAGTAATCATATTGAAAAAAATATTAAGAAATGTTCAACTGTAGTATCAAAACTGTAGTATCATAACGTTTTTCTGAATACGTTGCACTAAGACGGAATTAACATCTCATGCTTTATTAATTAAAGAAATGTACTTAGTAAATGTTATAACTTATTTTTAGATAAATCTGGTTCTCACTTTGATTAATGTCATTATTCATTTTTGTGATTAAAGATAATTTCTGCGTATTTAAATTTAACAGGTAACATAACCTAACTTTTGTAGTATTAATCGTCATTATTTCCTTTTTTTTTCAGGAACATATGAAGGAAGCAGGTATAAAATATTGAAGTTTCAGTTGACAAATTGTCACTTCTGGGGAGGATGTCAATAAATCTTTTTGGAAAGGAATAGTCTTAGTATAACTTAATGCAAAACTACAATGTATCATACCTATGAACAGAAATTAATAAATTCAGACAAAGTTGCATGCTTTGGCAATAATTATTAAAATGGGACATCATGAATCAAAATTTAAGTAATAAAGAGTTCACATAAATGTTTATCTACATCGGTTTTCTTCATATTCATGTGTTTATATCAGTTCCTTCTTTCAATTTTACTTTATCTTTGCACAATTTAATAATGTTACGGAAGAAGCCTAACATATTCTACTTGTAAGAAACTAGAAAAATGAAATTTAAACATTCCTCTATGAATACTTTTGATTCAAAGTTAAGAATTATAAGCTTAGTAGTTGCTGTTAATTCTAAGTTCTACAATGTTAAAGCAAAATTCTTTTCTGTTTTATTACTCTGCGATTATAAACAGTAACTCATAATTTATAAGCTGTATCGTTGTTTCTGGTCAGTTCTTTAAGATAATTTAAACGTTAAATTTAAGAAAAAACACTAGAGTCAAAAACAAAGAATCTTCTTTTCAGAAAAAATGTGAATGGTATGAAATCGAATAGGTAGGGGCAGTAAAATATCCTTAATTCAATAGGTTTTGATGATTTATTAGAGTCCCTGGATTACCTTCCCCTGAGGCAGCCCATTCCCATAAGAAAGCCATCCTTTCTCTATCTCTTAATATTTACCATCTTATATCGCGTACACTTTTGTTCCGCTGTCCATTTTAAGAGCACCCTTTGGATATGGTACATTTATGCAAATGAGGAACGAGAAAACTGTGCGAACGGACAACGGGATATGAACGAAACGTAAAATCAACAATTTTACATCGGAATACGTATCGTTTCTCTACCTCATCGAGATAATTGCATTAGCGTCAATCGATTACTTCCCTAACTTTGTGGAGACACGACGGTCACGTTCAATCTTAATATCTCTCGATTCTCGAATACACGTAAGCGAGCAATCCTCGTGCAACGTGTACTCGACGAATCAAATCGTATCGAGTCCAATCGAAAACTGCAACGACTAAGCAAGTACATCCATCGTGTCTCCTCAACCGTACAACGAACAACGACGCCTCGGATGCTAGATTTCGTTAACATTTACAAAAAAGGAGGACGAGTAACATTTTCTCCGCGTAACGAGCACCGTTTCTTTGGCAATGCTTTCGCTCTATGCGTGAATTTCGAACAGAACCGAAACGGTGTGAGATCCCCTACGCGATCGATCGATATATTTAAACGGTCGATAGGTTCGACCTGCTTCCGACTTTTGCGATTGAAACGAGGAAAGAAAGAATAGGTCGAATAGAGCGCGCAGCGTATCGTTTTTCTTTTTTAACAGACGAGTACACGGAGTCGAGTATACACGGTTACAATAGAGAAAAACATAGGAGAGTTTTCGAGTTTCGAATGGTTCCGTATGTGTACGTGTGTATGTGTAATGCGTGAGCGTTTAGAAAATGTGCCGGTTCTCGTTGCCGCGTCGCGCTTCTCGCTTGCGTTCGTCTGTCGGTTTTCCTTTTCCTTTGGAAATTAGAGATGACACCTAGCTGCGTTTTCAAACACGTCAGAACACTTGCTATATATAATTCGCTGAAACACGAGGCAACATCGGGCCGCAAATGTTCATATAACCATGATAATGTATGCATATGTACAACTTCGTCGTATATATATATATATATATATCTATATATATATGTATATGTATTTATATATATATAGTATGTGCAGTCGTATGTGCAATATATTCTGCGGTTAGACGATCGAGATGCAATAATATTTTACACGTGCGCGTACTCGAGATGCGAGAAATTGAAACGGATTACAAAAAATGGTGGCCGTGGGCAAGAAACGGACGCTTCGTGTGACGCCGCAACGAAGAAGATCCCGATGCTTTAATTACAGTGGCAACAATGACCGATGATCGTGACGGAGATGCTGAGAACGATTTGCGACAACGATTACAGGTAGGCGTGTTATTCCGTTTCTCTTTCTCCTTCTTCTCGTGAATCGAGAGCTTGTGCCTAGAGGCCTCCGGTGTCGAACGAAGAAAATAGTTGCATTCGTTACGTAATACTGGCCAATGTCCAAGTTAGAAGTTTCTAACGAAGACGTTACGACGATGAGCGTCTATGCGAAACACTGAAGTCATTGATGGACAATTTATGTGTATAGCGAGTTTCATAAGAGATAGAATATCTGGGGAGATGATAATTTTATGTGAAGGACTGAATGTTGAAAAGTTTCAAATATGGAGTCTTTCGATTACTGTAGCGTGGTAGAGATAGATTGTAAATTTATATCGATCAAGTTAAGTTCATAGAGATGGTACAATAAAAATTATGATCTTATTGTCCTAATGTCTCTTCATACTCAGATATTTCAATTCGTCATTCTCGAAAATGGAGCTTATTACTGAAAGATTTGATTGTATATTTTTTTATTGAGTTCTGTTAATGGAATTACTGATCTCTCGCATGGAACACGTAGTTATGGGACACCCTGTAGATTCTTCGAATTTCGTGATCGGTATCATGAGACTTCTACAGAATTGAGAACTGACGTATCGAATTATGTACACTCGCGTATTGTTCGTGAGGAGGCTTCTAGGTTAGCTTTGGCCGATCATCGATTATAGTTCAAATATGGCAATTACGGCGTTTTAACATCCAGTCATCGCTTAAAATTCTACCTAGTAATTCGTGATAGTAATGATATTCGAGTTTTGTCTTTCGTAGAAGACACGATGATATGATACATGGCACAATGATTCGACGACGACGAAAACCCTGATCGACTTCCTGCGTTTGCCGTTTAACTTTCGTGTGGAATCTTTTCTTTTTGTAACCCTCTTGGCTACTTTGCTTAATTAATTGCACGTCGTTCGAATATATTTTTATTCATAGTAATAACGAATAAAAAGGTATTCAAATTGACTTCTCCTTTGAATTTATCTTTAATGTGGACTATTTATTACGAATAAATTGTCAAGCTTTATTCGTAATACAGAGTTGAATGCTAAAAGTTATAACTTTCATGTTGCATTATAGTTATGACGGACAATACTTAAATTTTCAAATTTTCAAATTTTTAAATTTTCAAATTTTTAAATTTTCAAATTTTTAAATTTTCAAATTTTTAAATTTTTAAATTTTCAAACTGTCAGATTCTCAAATATTCGAATTTTCAAAGTTTCAAAGTTTCAAAATTTCAAACTTAACCGAAATAAAATTTGCTCAATTCTGTTACATAGTCACTGCTATTGCAATTAATTTCTATCATCCTCACACTTGATTCTAATTATCTTTCTTCTACACTCGCTCACAGTGTGTCACGTCGTTTCCTGCTTTTTCAATTAAACTCATCTATATACTTTTCATACACACCATAAAATAAAATTATCTTTCAAGAACTTCAATCACAAATAAGTAAGTTCAACGAAATTTCAAGAAATAATTTCCTTCATTATTAAATTCAATTACCTAGGACTAATTGCTACCTTCGAGAGCTATCTCAAAGAATTTTGAAGGTCTAAGGAAAATTCTAAGTCTTGAAATTCTACTGAATAGAATTATTTTCTCAAACCACTTCACAAATCCTACTCTTCTCTCTTACTCCTGAAACAACAATCGACTATGGTCACGTATGACGATGAAATGCGATGAAATCATGACTTGAATGTATCGATACACACGAACAAACGACGACGATTATTATCACGATCGTAACAACGATTAGCTCAGCCAGCATTGTCAGAACAATCAAGTATCACAGAGAACGAATGAGAAATTAGACACCGTTCAGTAACATGGGAAAAAATTCGATAAAATGTCTGACAATATTGGCATCGTGTGCGTCGACCGATCTAGGGAGTGATGATACTTTTGAAAGGGTAGAATGGTGAAAATCTTGCACGCGCGATCGGAACTATCGATGAAGAAGGTTCCAATAGTACAAGCGACTCACAGAATAAGCTATCCGTGCGAGTGAACGAACGAAAGTGAAACATTTATTCAATAAAGACCTGGGTTTCGGTATCATTAGGTATTATTTCCATCCTTTCATTTTTTGTGTTGAATGTGCGTGTTTGACTCGGATACAATTGCTTTTAGGTTCACCTATATGTATATGTACTCGGAGGCTGCGCAACGGGCGTGTCGTAATAACGTTATATGTATACTCTCGTTTCTCCTCGTTCGCTTGTTTGTTCGTTCGCGTGAAAAATTTTGATAACGATAGTACACTCTCCGTGGGGACGACGAAAATGTACTCTTTACTCGTTACGATATAATAATACCCTAATAAACACGCAGTCATTCGCATGTACGCACAGAATTACGCGATCCGTCTTATTCATCTCTTATTCTTTTTTTTTTCGTTTTCGTCTGCAAATGCGTCTTTTGTCACATGATTACAAATTGTACTCCTTAATATGCTTTACTTACGAAACACAAACATCCCGTCGTTTATTTTTTTTTCTTTTAATATATTCGATAGGTACATTATATACGCGTCGTACGATTCTTCAAGTATAGTATTGTCAACAGTTGTGTATATATTCGACCCTCCTATTCTTCTTCTTCAATTATTTGTTCATTGGTTTTGCTTGTTAAATGGTTCACCTGCTACACGCTCTCGCGCGACACAGCAGTCTGGAGTACGATCTCTTTTCAACAACCTCCTCCTTTCATTCTTTCTTTCCTTTCTTTTTTTTTTTGGTTCTGCGCCTGTGTCAGGCAACCGGACGCAAAAGTTCGCGGTGACATCGCGCGCTCTCGAACTAGAATTCGCTGACACTTGACCCTATTTCCATTGTACGCTGCTCTCTTTCTTTTTGTCGGCCCCTCTTCGGAGAACGATGGATCGATTCGTGCAACAAGAGGACAAGTTGCTGGATCGCAAGTGGCTACAGATTTTGTCTCCTCTTTTCGAATCATTCCCTAATTCATTGCAATGATGGACACCTTCTACCAATATCAAGCCTAGCTACAATTCTTTCTCGAATATGGACTTGTTTAACCCTTCAGGGACCAGATTTCTCTTTTCAATTCAAAGTTATCCAAAGTAATGAAACATGACTAAAAGCTGTTCCTAGCGTTAGACACTCACCTCTAAACACTCACAACATGCATCACATTAGATTAATCTAGTAACAATATCCATATGAACGTTAACATCGTTAGTGATGCTATAAATGATGCCATTAGTACCGTAATTAGATCAATATTATTTCGAGTAGAATCGAAGATAAAGTACTTGGAAACTGAAGTAGATCAGGTCCCAGCAGGGTTAAACTTTCTGATCAATTCCCTACCTTCTCTTCTCAATTGCATCGCTCTCGCGATTCTTCTTTCAGGGTTGAACGATTAAAAAAAATCTACTGTAATATTTTCCCTTGGGTACGATTTTAAGACCGTATGAAAAGTTGAAAACCGACGTGACTCGCTTGTCAGCTCGCGTGACTGTGAATTCAGGGGACCAATGCCGTCCAAAACGAATATCGCTCGTCTACGTCTCCTAATCTACATGTCCTCGGTAATCGCGACCAATTCGTGTGCCCGCGAATACACTTTTGCGTCCCCGTTTCGCGTCGGTACATCGTATCCGTAAACAGTTCCTCGTTATCATACCTGGCGGCCGTTTATAGCGACCGAGCACCGCGATTTTTACGCAACAACGTCCAACGCGACGATACACCGCCGCGGTGACTTCCGTTATCACACACCGACGAGACTCTTCGGACGTTTAACGAGTATAGAGAATAGAAATCGAAATGTCTTTTAAAAGAGAAAAATACTGTTGCTATTGGGATCGGTGTAATCACTGTACGTCGTGTCTTTTGTATGTGTGCGCGCGTGGATGAGTAAATGCGTGTGTCTGTGTGTATCTGGTACGCGTGTATCGTGTTTTGTGTATCGTGTCTTGATTTCGATGCGGATGACACTGTGCACGCGCGCATGTGACGTGTGTAAGCGTAGGTTTGAAGAGGTGTACGTGGGTATTTGTTTGTGTACGTGTGTGTACTTTAAGGGGTAATTATCACAGAATACACGAGATATTTTCATTAAGCTTACGAGATATTAATCGAAGCGGAGAGTAGGAGGAAAAATTGTCGGCCCTCCCCGTCGACGAGACGTGAAATTCTTAAGTTTATAGTCTGAGATGCGAATGTTCTCGTTTCGTCGATTGAGGTGGCCTGGGTGCCGAATTCGCCAGCCCTTTTTTCGTAATTAGTATGTACTTAGGCAGCGGAGAAAATAGACACTTTTACAAATGAATATGGTGGCGAGATCGCGGACCCGTGTTTCTTCCTTTCGAGTTTCCCCTTCTTTCTAGCTTTCCTACTTTTCTTTCTTATCCGTAGTACGTCAATGGTGTTTGGCGGTATTCCTTCTCACGAAAATGCTCTTATGCTGGAGATTGTGTTGTTACTTGCTATTGAAGCTAGGAAATGTATTTGAACACATTGTGAATTTATATTGAAGATATTAAGAGGTTAAGAGGCCAATTGGGAACTATTTTATTCTCATTTCGTCTGTTTTATGGTTCGACGTTCACATTTTGGTTGTCGGTGTCTAAGTTGGCTTCAGATGATACGATCAAACTCGGCAAATTCTGGTACATATGTATTTGGAATGCATGTCGGTGTTGGTCAGCAATAATTCTTTGCCCGACTTTCTTACTTATATTAAAGAAAACAAGTATCAATGTTAACACGAATATCTCAATAGTGTACGATGGTCTGCAGCATAACACGCATTTAATAATAAATCTACCAACATTGATCATACCATCTACAGCTGACTTAACTCCAATTATTGGGTACATTTGGAAATAACTATTTACCAAGAACAGGAATAGTCGTAGGAACTATACATAATTCACAATGTGTTAAAATGAATCTAGCACAACAATCTCTTGCTCTTCGAGCATGTCGTCAGGAATTCATCCTACCAAACGGCACAGATCTGGCCAAATGATGAATCTAAACTTTCTATCTGTATCGAGGAGTATCACCTTAAAGGTGTTCACAAACGAAAGAAGTTAAAACCTTGTGTCCCTAACGTGGCCTACTCTGTTCGATAATGAAGGCGTATAAATTAGACTCATGAGTGAATTATCACTAAAAGCGCATGATTCTCGTCACAGAGTTACGTGTAGGAGACAATTTCAAGGAAATTGCACGTGTAATATTAAAGAAAATTCTGCAAAAGTTCTGCGCCCGACCTGTGTCGCGTGTAGACGCGTCCGGATGTGGAAAGTACCTGGTCTGACTAAGATGGTTCCATTCTCCTGGGTGGCTCTCTCTCTTATTCTTTCTCTCTTTTTCTCTCTCTCTCCAGACGAAAATCCCGCGCTCGCAGCTACATCAGCGTTTAGACACTATACACAATACGTAAGTATATCTAGACGTACTACGTAGTAGAAACTTTGTTTGGATATAATCATGTAATCTCTGGAATTGTATATCTGGCCAGCCCTCGGGGGCCGGTGAATGAAATTCATTAGGTTCAAAGTCGCGTGCATCTTTGTGTTATTATTAGTTCTCCTCCTATTTCATCATCTCTCTTGTTGCAAGTTTTCTCGGGAGATCCGATCGAAGCTTCGCGCAAAGACTGCGAGCGGGTGTTCAACAAGTGTCTCCGAGGTTTTCGAACGACGTTAGACGCGAGGGCCACTTCCGGTAGCAGATCGAGAGGCCATTTAACTAGGTCCGTTCTCGATTCTCCTCTGTTTCTTTTACTTTGGGGAAGTCTGTCGCATTGAGAGCCATCGACTCGATCGTGACCCCCGAACCATGCCCACGATAAGACAGCTCTTCGAGATCTATATACAAGAGTAATATCGATGAGATATCAAGCGAATGGACAGAGAAGTATTAACGTCCTTTCTCGAAGCTCGCCTGCCCCGCCTCGTCATATAATATTTGGTTTTGCTCGCTCACACAAAAAGCAACGATCGTCGGGAAAGTGTTCAAGTTATTCGTATGATTATTTAAGTGTACCATAGAGCTACAACGATATAAAGATTAATTTCGAAAAAGTCTGGCCGTCGGTTCGTGGAAACGGCTCTCGGGGTACGATCGATGATCGATCTTCTTATGTTTCGCGCGTGAATGGAAAATCGAGAACAGACCAACCAGCGCATCTCTTTCTTTCCGACCGAGAACAAGTATCGACGTGTGCATTTGTGTATGTGTGTGAGATTTCATATCGACATGATTCACGGAGAGTGCTCGAAGCCTTCGAGCGGACCTCGTTGTCATTCACCACAGCAATCAGACTCTTACGATTCTCTTGTTAATCCTTACGATAAGAACGTACTTTACATTACAATGCCTATTTATATTACTAACGGCACGCCACGATTCACGTCGCGACGCGCCTATTGGTCGTACGCAATGCTACGTTAAACTGTTATTAGAAAAAATTTCTTCGTCAACAATGTGTTTTTTTTTTCACGTTTATCTACAAGTAAACTCGTCTTCCCGAACAAACGGCCTAAAACGTCGTCACGCACGAGGGTCTATATATTAATTATATATAGCGCTACAATCTCCTCGCCTTGCGATTCGCTTTCAGTTTTGAAACACGACCGATTCGCGTCGGGCTTCGCAGCGTACTCGCTACTCGCGGACCCCTGGTTCTCCTCTTCGTCGTCGCGTTCCGCGCTGACGCTGGCCAACGCCTCCATCGGGGACCCGTGGATGCTGAGGTGCAGTCGCGCCGCACTTGTATAGCTAATTCAACTCCCCCTCCTTACATTACGAATATTACCAAATTATATTGCGTACTGGCAGCACTGTTTTCACGTTTCGCGTCTATTAACACTCTCCGATACCTGAGCTCTCGCATTCTCCTTCCCCGCGGCACTTCGTCGAACAAGAATCCCGTGTGTTCTTCACCGATCACCGTTCTCATCTTCTTTCTATTTCTCTCAGCTTGAAACGTCTCGAGAGGGCGCGGGGGAATCGCCTTTTTATCCTTCCCTAGTTTCTATCCGATGGACGAACGCTCTGACACGGCTGGCTGATCCTCGAGACCCTTCTGGGATATGTCTCACGGTTCGTCGTTTTTCCTTCGAACATACCCTCCTCGTTTTTGTTTGTTCGTTTTATGGGACGGGGCTAAAGCTCTGTGATTTGTAAAAAAGAGAGAAGAACACGCTTCACGATTGGAAGCTGGCTGCCAAGGGAACAGGGAGAGAGATGTCGCGCGACACGTCTCTCGTTCCCTCGCTGACCGAATCGTTTTAGAACCGAAAGGATTCGGCCGATCGTTCTCATCGCCGCTGTTTCTTGTGTATGTAGCTGTGTGTGTGTATTTACTCGCGTGTGGCTCGCGGTGTTCCTCCGTTAAGAACTCCACTTCCTCGACAACGACGGCCGAACGCTTCTAGTTTCACCTGTGGACAATGCTCCTCCTTCCTTCGTCCTTCCTCCGAGCTCTTTCCAAACTCGAAGGACGCATCGCTTCGCTGTCGGCTTAACGCTGGGCCTCGGAGCTTCAGGTGGGATTCGGCTCCTGCCTGATGTCGCTCTTCAGCTTCACGAACTCCTTCGCTATCTCGTCGTTGTTCCTCTGCGACAGGATCCTCAGGATCGTCCAGCCTGTCTCGTCCATCTGTATTCGTTTGCCGAACGACAGCCACCAAGCACGCAAACCTTCTTCTACGATATCCTTGAGCTGTATCACTGCCACACCGACTAGCCTGTCTTCCCTGGCGAAGCAGTAGTCTTTCACGCAGAAGTGCAGCTCGTAGAAGTCTAGTTGCTGTTGCTCGTTGCCGATTATGCTGGAGAATTAAATTTCATGTCAATTTTTACATTATTTGCATATGTAACGCGGTTAATCATTGGTATATTTGGGTGAGGTCACCAATGGTTCATAACACTTTTTCTCGAAAATCAATTGAAATTATCAGATTTTCAAATTTTCAAACTTTTAAATTTTCAAATTTTCAAATCTTTAAATTTTCAAATTTTCAAATTTTCAAATCTTTAAATTTTCAAATTTTTAAACTTTTAAATTATCAAATATTCAAATTTTCAATGTTTTTTATGTTTCTATTTTTTTCACAATTCTTAGAAATCTGTATTTGAACTCTTTCTCAATGACCCTATCTTTCTATATAAGGGTTAAAAATTGATATCTTACAATTAGAGGAAAGATATTTTCTACTCACAAATCGAAAGTCTCGTTATACTTCGGCGACCAGTTATTGGTCTTCGATTTCGTGGACTGCTTCCTCTTCTTACCGGTTAGATTTGGACCGATTAGGTTCACTTCAACATACGGCCTGAACATTCCTGTGGTAAGCTGCCACTTCAAGTCGTTTGCAGCGAGAACTGAAATGTAAAATATAGTTGACAGAAGGTTGTCTAAGCTAGTTGTGTATTTTAAGGTAAAGAACAGTACCTTTGACGGTGACTTTCTGTTCGCCAGTACCAGGATGCGTGAAGAGATCCACCTCAATTCCGACCTCTCCCACAGATTCTTCTTCGCCGGCAGAATCTGGAACTTTATTAACAACAGTCAGATTTTTCGTCCACGATCACATTTACTCTAGATGCTAGGTGCTACGAGAGAGAAAAAGAGAGCTTCGGTCGCTTCTATTCGATGCTAAAATTCAAAGTTATAAAATGCTAAGATTCTATAATCGGTGTCTATTTCTAGAGCAGATTACATGCTCTAACGTAATGCATTTCGAGTATTTATCAGAGAAGATGAAGCTGTCGTGTCTATAGCGTTCTTTTGGAACTCGATTCCTCAATGACCTTAAGCAAAAATTTTTGAAAATTGTGCATTCCTACAATCGCTTTTCGCACTTCATCGTCTCTTTATTAAGGATAAGTCTTCCCCAAGCCTCGGATGTTGTCTTCAAAGGGTAGTGCATACGAATCCAGTGTCCGTTTTGCAGCTACACTGCACTCGAAGGTCCACTATATCTATGTAATCGTCAGATATCCCATTGAAAAGTAAAACAGCGCCGTCGTAAAATCGCCAGGTCGTAATGGTACATACTTTATTCGCGCAGAATAGTGAAACGATGAATTGGCAGTGGTTAGTCCGAACAAAGTTCATATTAATGTGTATCGTGTTATGCGTATCAAAGCCTTGAAGAACATGTTTGGAGGATGTGTACTGTGATTTGGCAAGGTTCTCCGTAGTAGCAGCAACAGCGGTAGTAGTGATAGCAGTAGCGCTACCTAATACAACTATCGATCACCGAGAAGTCTTCGGGATGCTATTCGACCCTTTCGATCCTAAGACTCAGAGGCTGAGCGCACTAGAAGCGTTAATTCCACGCGCTGGATAGTTCAAGTGAACCTATACAAGCTGCCATAGCATCGAAAAGGTCTGCGAGTTGACTGCCAGGCAAACGTTAATCCCTTTCATTAATTACACAACTTTGGCCACGAGTACCTCTGACTCAATTTGAAAAACAGTAAGCTATTACATCCTTTGCTTTTCATGGCAGACAACGTCTTAAGAAAGGTAAAAGGGAGTGTTATTCGTATCATGACAATGACAATCGTAAAGAAGGAATCAAGAACCCATCATCCATGAGAGACAGCTCGGTGAATAATGCAATAACAAACAGTCCACTACGTCCTAATCGAACGCCTAGATTCGAAAGTGACCGAAAGTCAGCCAGGAATTCCCGAGGCTTCTGCTCTAAGGGTAGTGCTCTCTGGTACCTTGTCGACTCTCTCGACGTAGAGAGGGCTTGCTCTGGCAAAGGGGTTCCTCGAGGCTTTCCATACCCTCGGCTCCGTCCCCTTCCCCGTCGCCACCTCTCTCGCTGCTCATCGAACGTTGACGCTGACGCAGCTTTGACACATTGTTCAGCGGCACTGTCGCGACAATTTCGGTTACGTCGGTTGCATTTGATCATGGAACGAGCGTACGCCGGCGAATTCCGATTTTTTTCCAACGTATCACAGTGTGCACGATAAATGTGTGTAAAACGGTAAAAAAAAAGGGTGCGTGAAAAACGGATCAATTTTTCTTTTTCACCTCGACACATTGTGCTTGTTTTTCCGAACAGAAAAAATGGAGTTTGATTTACGTGTCACACGTGACCGTTTCTGTGATCCTAGCAGTAAATAATTTTGATAGTACAGTGGTACGCATGATTTGTTGCAAAACGTGAGCCAATTTTCACTCTGAGAGAGTTTCAGGGTATGAACGAAGTTCAATTTATTTGGTCTATGGAGAAAGCTCTGACTGGATAACTCTGATTGAGATTTCGTATTACCTGTCATTGCGCAATCAAATTTAGGTTTATGAGGCTACTTAGTAAACATTTGTGTTTGAGTATTAATGTACCTTGGTTAACTTGCGACGTGACGAATGTCTTGATAAGGGTGTCCGTCGTCTGGGTGTACAAGCTCAGAGCGTATCGTAAGCTCTGCAGTTCAGGCGACTTCTCCAAGAATGTCTTCTTCAAACCGTTTCCACCTGCGTGGAAGTATTGTTTGATGGTATCCAGTGCAACCTCGAGGACCGCACATTGTTTTGGTGAAAGGTTCTTCTCTACTTCTTTCGAAATATCCTAAATAAATAGAAATTATCATTAATCATTCTATAAGAAGATAGTGATAGAAGCAAGTTAGTTTGTAATTTTGCATAGTCCTCACCATTACGCCACTTAGTGCATTCTTCACGTCAGGCTTGCCAGCCATGTGGTTCTTGAACAGCTTCGACATGTCCTCTATTTTCGCGTTGGCGGCCAGATTCTTGGCGTTGTCGGTTAGATTCTTGAACATCATCTGTAAAATTCATACGTAAATAAGCTCAAGTTAGTGGTGGATTCTTAGAGCTGTAGATAATAACAACAGACACAAAACAGCTGGATGCTGCAAGATAAAATTTATATTTTCTCCTTTGAAAAAAGAGAACTTCATTTTCCATTACCGAAGGTTAACACTCTTCTCATTATTAGAGTAGGTACACAATGAATTAAAATGATCAGTGATCAAATACTACTTACGCTCTTATCCGACATAGGTGGCAGGACAACAGTCTTCTCCAAGATCCTCATCACGATCTTCCACAATTCCTTTAGCAGTCTCTTCAGCACAGTCTTTTCGCAGGATTCAGCATACAACGATAGGCTTCCATCCAGGAGGTCCATCAGTGGTCGTAATACTTCGTCTGCTTCTACAGCGACGTTGTTCCTCTGAGCAGGTTGGTTTTGCACCTGTCCACCACCTTTGATGGCTAACAACAGATCTCCTAGTTCCTTCACCGAGGCTGTTATTCTCGGTTCTAAGCTCTTCGCGAAGAGCATCGCCAAATCGTCCAATGCTCCATTTAGTTGTTGCTGGAGTTCCTTCAATATATTCGCTGCACCTTCTTCCAGTTTCTCGCCGCCCATCGACTCGAACATCTTCTCTAATTGCACTCTGAGCTGCTGAATGTTGTTCATCAAGATACACGCCTGTGGAAGGAACGCAAACATTGCTATTTATTTTTGAAAAGTATTCTACAGCGAAGGTCTATAATTTTTTAGTTTCTTTGTACATTTAAAACGCTCGAAATACGTACGATTCTTTCCTCCTTTAAGTGACTTGGGAACTCCTTCTTCACGATATCAGCGTACGCGATCAACACCTTGACGATGGTCTTCGCGAACCGTTTCATGTACCTCTTCCAAATTTCTGGGTCGGGACACTCTAATTTAGAGACTACATCGAAGCACTGCGTTAACTGAGTGAAGACGTCGACGACGGAGACACTGAACAGCGCGTGTTCACTGCTCTTTTGGAACTGCAAGTACAGATAGATATCGCATTAGGATTCCTCCTCCTTGATTCGAGAATATCTGCCAACGATTGACCCGAACAGAAGACTCGAGTCATCCAAAATACAAAAATACTCACTCCGTCCTTCTTGTCTCTGCTGAAGGCACCATGGAGATATTCTAGCGAGACCTCGTCGTTCTCGTTCAGCCACTGCATGACAAAAGGCTCGAACCACGCCGGGTACTCTGGAACCGCGCCCTTGTATGGCGGCACATCCATCACGTACTGAGTGTACAGCCACTTGACCCTGAAGTGAAGGTTCATATAGTCCGAAGACTTGCACAGCCTGTGCTGCTCGTGCTCTTCCAGCGCGTATTTCATGTCCACAGCGAACAGAGACCACATAGTGGCCGCCGATAGTTGACCGATGTTCAGCTCCTGAGGGAACTGGTTCAGCACTGGCGCGTAGCTGTTCTTGTCCTCCTCGATCACCGAGACCATCAGGGTAATTAACTTCTGCCAGAAGTCCACCGACTCCAAACGGGGCCCGTGGTCCTCTGGGTCCCTCTTCGCCTCGCGCGGGTCCGGCTGGAACTCTCTGTTGTAGATGTCGTAGCAGTTCTCGAAGAGGAACTGGTACGTCGAGCGCAGACAGGCCCTAGCGCATTCCATGACCACGCCACTGGCCCTTGGTGGGCAGGCCAGCTCCTGGACTTTCAGACGGAAGAAGGCAATGCTCGTAAGCAGGTCGACCGTGCTCTTCAGGTCCATCAGCTTCTCGTGGCTCGACGCGGGGAAGTGATTTCTGTACAACGACAGATCGATTCGCAGAGAGTTGTGCAGCTGATCCAATAACTTCACGAACTTCTCTTTCTGGAACGGAGGAAATGGCCCATGAACGAAGGAAAATGTATTTCGCAGGGTGTATCGAGTTTCAATAAATTGCTAGCACGTTAGGTTAAGGTCAAAGGTCTGTCTCCTTCGGGAGTATACTCGTTTTCTGGGGGCAGAGATGTGCGAAAGTTATGTTATAACTGTTTTAGCGGAGAGCGTATAAAAGATTCTCTTAGTTTTGAGTGACGTGAACTTTGGCTGACGTCCGTTGAGGGACCCGAATAAGTTAGACTATTTAGCTGAGTAATTTAATAAGCACGACAGAAATATATTATTTATTAAATTATTACAAGTAGAATGAGGTCACGATCTTATTTTGAATTATCTTGTGTCTAAAGAAACTTCATTTCCGAATTATCATTAAAGGCTTTGTTGCTCCCGAGTTAGGTTCTTCTATCAATTTTTCAAGTTTCCGTTTCCCTTCGTGACTTCGTGAAAGAATTATAAGCGCTTTTTAGCGGTCGCCTTATTTTATCTCGAGGCACAACAGACGTCTGCTGATAGTTCAGTGGGATAAGCCAACAGTATTGTTTACGGTTAGCAGGACTTCATCCCTAGAGGCACTCGTAACAAAGAATGGTGTGGGTAGACGGGATCAAGAAGAAAAATGAAAATCCAAACAGAAGATACGCAATGATCCTCTGGTAAAGATTTACCGAGACTCTCAGAGAGCACAATGAAAGTGGAGTCAATGTCATCAATAAGGATGTGTATTTCCACTGTAGCGATTCCATTCATCCTTTGCGATCAATAAGATTTTCTTGTCACGGGATATTGCGCTGTACATGCCAGGGAAATCATGAATAATAGGGGAAACAAGAGTCTCGATTAAATAAGGCGAAATTATGATATGACTCCTCTGTTTTATCAAAGAATTTACATAAAGAAATCTGTAACTCTTTTCTCTTGTAGTCAGCATAGGGTTTGATCTCGAAAAGTTACATCGGTTGCAAATTTTCTATTCTACTAGAGACAGAGTCAGCTACTTCTTTTACAATTTGCAACGGAGATAAGCTTATTTGATCGTGTGTGTGTGTTCGCTCACTTCCCAAAAAGACGGCGTCATGCATAATTCAACAACGTTGAAAACAGGAATGACCTTCTTGTTCTTCGCTTTCCGACGACTTTTTCCAAAAATTTACATTATTGTATTAAAACTGCCCCAGCTCAAACGATGTAATTTGCAATTCCTGAATGTCCATCCGCACGGGCGAGCTTTCGAGTCTGCAGATCTCCTCCAAACAAAGCCGAACCATCTCGAAATAAAAATAAATGTGGTCGAGTAGAACGCGTTAAATTTTCACAGCACACAACCTTATTCAATTACTGACGTCCATATACGAGTCACGTCCGCGCGTCAAACTTCCCAGAGGATCAGAGCGCGGCGGAATCGGGGCGAAAAAAATCTTAATTAAAATCTTAATTAGACTGGAAGGTGCAGGAGCTCTCCTCGTGTTTTCAATTTCCATCCCCCAAAAAGTTTGGGCAAAAAGAGACCAGGGTGCATGGGGTGGGACAGAGAAAGGGAGAGTTTAATCGAAGGCTTCAGAATGAAATTGATAGAGCTAGAACGCCTCCTCTGTACAGTTTGCTGAGCAGACAGCCTTGAACCACTGCTCGAATAATAGATGGTTCAGGCAACTAGGAAATTGCAGAGGCATTTCTCAGTTCAAGTATTCCCGTTATTCTCTCATCCGCCCTCCCTGTGTTTCCCTTTCTCTTGCGTATGCACAGAGCTAGCCTTCAATGTCCTGCACCCCTGGACTCACCCCGAAATTGCTGGCGGCGAATCTATCACTGGCCGAAACGGCGGAACTTGTGCTCGTATGGGCATAGTACGCGTTTATGTTCGCCAGAAGGGTCGACATCACCGCTGGTACACCTGGGCAGAGGTACTTTGTTGACAGGCAGTGGAAGTGTCTGAAAACGTCAAACTGAAGTTTAGAGATCGTGGAAGCACGATGGTTTATGAATATTTGGGTTTGGAAACTACTTCGAACCCAATGAGGTCTAATATGAGAGATCTTTCATGATACTTGGATGGTGATCACTGGACTGTGGATCTTTATGCATTTGTAAGAAATTGTAGAAGGTATATATTGTATGCAGATATACACAATATAGAAGGTGAAGTATTAGGTATACTATATGAAGGGTTAGATACATTTTTAATTACCCTTTCTTTAGCTTTGTTCATGAAAATCAAAATTAAGAAATACAATCATTACAAAATCCTACACTCATTACCTACTTGCAAACGTTCCATTTAGAAAATCTCCACAAGAGTTTTCGCTGTAAAACATATTTGAAAAAAAAACTGTTTCCAAAATGGAACTACTATAGCAGCATAAGGGACACTATCGTAAATGAAAGTAGCGTCGTTGAAAATTAGGATCTCAGGCGGAGGATCTCTTAGAAACTGTGATGAATATGCCATGCCAATCAACTCCTCAACGCCGCTCGAAAGTAAACTATAATCACGTTCTATGTTCGTCGTTCCATTACATTATCTTCGCAGGGAGGGAAACTAGAACTCGTTAATAAAATTTACTCACGTCATAGCTTGGTAGATACTCTCGATACCGTATCGCATCGCGAATTCGTCGACGAGTTCTTCTGCAGGTGGATCGAAGTATACTTTCCAGGCATCGTCGCCCTTCGCCTGCGGCAGAGCCACCACGCCGTCGTTCTTCTCGCACAGGCTGTGGAAGAGGTTCTCGTGCAGGCAGGTGTACTGCACGTGATAAGGCGCGACCTTCTCCTCGCCTTTGATCTCCACGCTGATGTGCAATCTGATCGCGCCGGACACCGCGCTCTTGTCCGTCCTCTTTTCCAAGTTGTACCAGACGTCCATCTCGCCGCTGAGCGTCCTCACCTCGATGATGGTCTGCCCGAGGAAATCGTCGCTCTCGCGCGTCAACTTTTGCCTCAACTTCGACTTCAGGTCGTTGTCCTCGTCCCACACCCTCACTTTTATGCGATCGGATGAGTTGTGACACTCGCTGCGAACAAACCACCGTTTTGCTGGATTTAATTGCTTCTGGGACTGGAAACTGGTTTTAATGGAGTTAGTAGAGACGTGTACACCACTGTCTACGAGCATTTAGACTCTTGACGGAATTTCGTGGAAACCAACTTCCTTTGCTTTAGTGCTTGGAAAGTTTAAAGAGTTGGGAATTTCAGGATTTAAAAATTTTAAAACTTGACAATCTGAAATTTCGTCAACTCTGTATTCTGCAATATTATTAGAAGTACTAGGCTACGAATAAAATTGATTTTGCAAAATAGTGGAGTTCGGTAAAAGCGAAGTTTCTTTTCCATAATTTTGAATCAGTAATTAATGTACACTTCTTTCTACGCAAAGGAAGTAGCTATTTTTTGTCATACTATTTCCTGTGCAAGAGGAATGACATGTTTCCAGGTATCAAAGGATCAGTAATGGAATTACTCACAAGTAGAACTTCTCGCGCCAAACTGGATTCAATTCCCTGGGCATCGTCCTCGTGCGCTTCTTCACTTTGCCAACTTGTACCGTCACGTAAGGATCCGACGTCCCGCTTTTATCTTTTGCGATCAATCCTTGAGCGCTGATTACTGTGGACGTTATCGAGAATCGATGGTTAGAGGATTACCTCGCGTGCCTTGCCTAACGCGATACGCGCTCCAAATAATATCACGAGCTTCCTCGATTCCAGTTCCTCTCGTTTCGTCGGATTTTCGTTTTACTTACCGGCAACGTTCAATTAAAATAGAATCATGTACTTTGATGAAAATTTACCCATTGTCAGATCCGGGAAAACAAGCGAAGTATATTATCTTCAAATATCACCAGCTTTATTTAAAAAAATCGAGATATACAATTCTGTATACAAAAATCCTGGCAGTATCTCTTAAAACGAGTCAGTATTCCCTGATAATTACTTGAACTCCCTTGAGGCTCTAAAATTGCACTCACTGCTTTCACTGTATGAATATTGAACAACCCTGACCTCGTCAAGTGTCAAACATTATCGACCAACAAATTTATTTCAATGTGTGACGTAGTTTCTCGTTTCTGGGGAGCTATATTCTACGCTCGTAGTTTCGGTCGTAAGCTGAAAATCGCTCGAGGCAGCGGACGTATGCTACGGCGGAGCAGATTGTTGAGTAGAACCACTAAAAGAGTAGTAAAATAGTGAGATCGACGTACAGGGCTGACGCGCCTACTGGCATTGGAAGGGCGTGTTTAAGAAATGTGGCTTTAAAACGTGTTATGGTTCGGTCTACGAGCTCAATTCGCCCCAGAAACGTCTGGATGATCGCTCGCGAATAGGAGTTACGAGTCTTAAAACTGGGCCGCACCCTTCGAGGACCAATCAAACTTTTACTGGCCCTCCCTCGTTCGAATCGTTCGCGTGCGTAGGTAGGTCTAAGCACGTGTTGCTGAGAGCAATTAAGGGACCATTTCTGTGGAGGACCTAATAAAGCTCGGAAATTGTGGAGGATGGTAGGAATAATTATACCGAAGCATCTTCTGTAAAGTTTTTTTTCTCATTTTTTTTTCTTTTTCTGAGATAAATGCCTGTAGATTCCCTAGAGTCTAATTAGGTACTGTAACCAGTCCTAGTTTTTAAAATTTATTCATTTTTCTAAATCAAGAATCCTTGAGAAACTAGAGCTTTTATATGATATTATTCTTCTGTGTCATTTTAGTGTATGTCTAATTCGAATTTGCAATAGTAATGAGCTACTCTAAAGCAGAGTTCTAGTTACATCCAAAATAATGTAAGAACGTGAAAGTACTAAAATTGCGAGCCTGGAATTTGAAAAAAATTTCTATGTAAATTCAGAACAATGCTGTAAAATATCTTCATAATTTTATTCTGCCATGTGAAAGCAGTGTTTGCTTTTGTTCGGAGTTTCACGAGCTTGTCAAATTCCCTGGTTCCCTTTCCATTTGAGTGGGTGTATGCATTTTTCGTGAATATTACCTACAAAAGAAATTCATTTCGTTTCGCCTTTTAATTATTCGCCTCGTATTCCCGGATGGTGGACAACAGGTAATTGAATTGGCATTCGGTTTGAACAGTGTTTACCTTTAATTAACCGTAGCATGAAAAATTAGAATAATTAAATATGTTAAACGTAATAACGTCTATGAGAGTAAAATTCAACCATAAGTTGTAGAAAAACATCGAACTGGCTCTTCTATTGTTTTTTTAACATCGATTTACTCGCTAACGCAATTTTGGTCCCTTTTATTTCAATTTACACTACTTCGAGGAACTTTTCTTTAGAATATTCAACTATTTGGACGGTGAAATTGAGGTATATTGAGTAGAGACCAATTAAAAGATGGGAATCGATCGCATTCACGTACAGTTACCATTCAGATTGTGAAACGATCATACCGATATGCTCATGCACATCTAACAACGTAACAACCATCGAACTGAACACTCGGAGGTCACGTTTTTTGGCAGCCACCTCGTAAGCGTGCAAAAGCTCGGCGTGAGTCGTGTGTAGACATTTATATAAAAATTGGTGATCTAATTCGGGGCAACGACGACTCAGAATCAAGACGGAAGAAGGCAGAACATTACTATCTCACATAAACAATGCTGTAGCTTCCAAATACCATAATCACAATTTCTTCAATAGAATTCCTTTTTAAGTGTAATATCCACACTATTTCTTAACCCTAGACAGAGCTAAAAACAATATAAAGAACACTGCACTTTAAAATGCCGTTTTCAAGAAACCTCATCTCACTTCGCTCTTTTCATCGCAAATATCTAGATACACCTTAATCGTTAGTACTTAAAAAAGCTTCACAGATTGCTTGAACCATCTCAGCAAACTTTTCCAATCTACCTGTTCCGAGTCCTCGTCGTCCTGAATTAAGTCATGCCCGTAAGGGTGAACGAAAAGAAAGTATATACACGTATACGTCCATATAGGTATATATAAAACATTATCACAGGGTTGTCGACGTGAACGTGCTGCGATTCGGACAGACGGACAGACACACATGCCCATGCTACTAACTCCTTCATCTCGCACCGCCGTTTGCAGGCGGGTACGATTCGTCGATGCTTCCTGTCCTCGATGAACCTCGATCTCGTTCCTAATCTCGAGTTCAATCATCGAGTCATGGCCACAATCCACTCCATCATGTCGAGAAATAGAGAGAGAGAGAGAGAGAGAGAGAGAGAGAGAGAGAGAGAGAGAGAGAGAGAGAGAGAGAGAGAGAAAGAGAGAGAGAGAGAGAGAGAGAGAGAAAGAAAGAGAGTCTGTGCGTGTGCGTGTGTGTTTGCGTGTGTTTGTACGTGTCCCGCTCTCGCGGAGGTGTTCCTCGCAGAGGAATCATTCGATGCAATCATCACGCGCGTGTCCTGCGTGGATCGTTATAATTCGGTGTCATGTGTCGTTCGTTCGTTTGCATCGACGAGAACGAACGGACGGGTACGCAATCGCGTGGTTGAACTTGTGTCGAACGCGGACGGCGTCTAACGGAGGGTGGCCTAAGGAGTCCTTCTCTAAATCGATACTCTACGGGGTGAGAGAAAAGTACTCTAGAACTCGCTACGGGTAATCGTATGGGGGAATAGAGGGCACGGTGGAAATCGTGGAACAATGAGCAGAGGAGCAATTTCTCTGGGGGTTGAGAATCCAACGAGTGCAAATTAGGAGAGATCTGGTGGAGCAGGTCGCGCCTAAGTGCATGATGGATTTTCGAAGCAGCTGGTCCCTCTGAGTAAAGACACGAAAGCGATTCAGTGAATAATGTTGAATAGTCGATCGCTTTCCTCTAGATGAGATCTTCGATTAAAGAGAGAATTGAAATAGCTTATTTTGTATGGAATACTTATCTGGAGTAACTATGTTAAACTAGAATAATTTTGAAATAGTTTATGTAATATTCAATTGTTGAGAAATTACTTCTCTTTCGCTTGTGCCACGATCTTACCGTGCAGTGGTATGAGTATCAACAAGTTTCGAGTCAGGTGGTATTCATGAAAGCTGCAGAAATGTGTCGAGTTGAGTGTGTATTTATGAACTCTGTTTCCAGGTGATAGATTATTCGATCTCTTATCAATTGAAACCTCTAGATGCAAGTCGAGAGTTTGCATGGGCTCTCCACTCTAACTAACAATTAGCTAATTGATCAATTGGTAGCCAATAAATGGGTAACGTGAGCGTTTGAATACGCATCGGGATATCTTGATGAAGCCAGCTGTAATACTAGCAGAAATTGAGAACGACGAAGGGCTTGGATTGCTTCTGCTGGTAGATATATTAAACTTATGGCCTTAATTGGTTTTGGCACTTTGAGATGAATAATTATTTTGAAGTTATGGCGAATATCATTTACAAACTCTTTAAAAATATAAAATATTACTTTGCTAAAAAAATTAATTCGTAAATTATTAATTTTTAAATTGAAATTTATTGTGATCTCATTCCCAAAAGTGATAGGGCAGACACCTGTATTTAATGACACTTTTCTCCTGGCTTCAATGATTACGACCAGACTCCAAACTTCGTTACTGCATCTGTAGATAAATTTTCGTTACGAAAGTAACGGGGGAAGGTATAGTAGTAAACTATAGTTAGATTTCTAAAGTCTAGTACGGAAGTCTAATAGTAGAAGAAAGAAGAGATAGTTTCTATTCACTATCAAAAGACGAGGTACTAAGTCTTCACATGTTATCGAATGAAATATACAATGAGAGTCACTGATTGTGTTCAGTCTTGAATGAATAGTTATCAATTCGTCCACCTGTTCTTTTGGATTTTCTCTAATATGCCGCGATTCTGTAGTTCGACGAATATAATTCAAGAAGAAAGTAAAAAGAGTATCAGATCAGACGCAAAACTTTAATCCTGAGAATTGGCTATTGAACAACCCTTAATTTCCAGTTACAAAACCCACCGAATATTCAGCTTTTCAATTCTAAAATGATAATGTCATTCGACAGGCTTCTAAAAAAGTTCGATTTTTTCCATTTCATCAATCTTTTTGATCGATAAACATAAAATACTCAGAATCGCTGACTATTCAGCTAAAGTCAGCGAACATCTGTAAGTAGCATCCTTTAGGTTTGCCGTGTACAGACATTTGCCATTCAATATCGATTTTACGGTGTGCCCCGTGTACTCTGCCATTTTCGTTCCCTGGCATCCTCACGCGTATTATCTTATTTACATGATACCAGCTAGTCCGAAGACAAACGGAGTAACTCGGCCGAGCAAACAGAGCTCAATTTATGCGGTTCGCATGAGAACGATTCGTTAGCCTGGCCATTCAGGTCCGAATTGGTTCGCATAGGGCTGTTTTTCGTATAAACACTCGATGTCGCAATGGTCAGTAAACACTCTTCGTATTTGCATAATGTGCATCCGCGAAATTGAATAATAAGTATTTCAGAAGACGATAGCATTCGGTTTGATACACCACAAACAGAGCTGTCTGACTATTTACTCGCTTATTCCACTGGTGATCCTAAAAATTAGTCACAGGATACTTCTCGAACAGATTGCACACAAATCTCAATTTCATTTTACAAGGTCTCTCGTTGAATTGTCTTTGCGATTTCTGCGACTTTATTTAATACTTTGTTATTAGCTTTCGCTCACACGCTCCGCTGATAATCTCCAAAAATAATTTCAGGATATTTCTCAAGTCGCTTGCACATGAATCTCATTTCGTTTTGCAAGAGTTTTCTTTTCCTTCACAGTTGCCAACTTTATTCAACGCTTTACTGTTAACTCTTGCCCTATCCTCGACTTTGCTCAGACGAAAATCCGCTTTAATTCCGCCTTTGTTTCCCGCGTCGCTCTGATCCTATGTTTTTGGCGCTCCTTGAATATTCGGGATCCTACGAGGCCAGCTGCGATTCGCAGTTGGTTGGTCGGGTCGCAGCGATTTTAATTTGCGCCCACTGAGTCAAGAGATTTGATTACTGGGGCGGAAGCGGAAGTAACGCCGACTGTTACCGCGCCACCCTCTCGCCCAGATATTCACCACTCGACGCTTCCATCTGGATCCCTCCGTTCCTCGGCCATCCTGGTTCTCCTTGATTCAAGCCTACACGAAATTTCCGTCCACTTCGAACGGAGGAATTCCCGAAGAAGATACTTGCTCGCGAAGGAATTTTAACGAATGCTAAAACGTCGCTGTCGCGTGAATATAACATTTCAAACGCGGCGGGATTCATGAAGAGACGTTTTAAATACTTTTTGGTTCTTTTGTTTAATTGTGTTCGTAGTTTTGTTTCGCCAGAAGCTTTTCAAGCTTTTTGTATGTTTTGAGCGATTTCTGCGTGGCAGAGCAGGAAGAAATCGTCTTGTCTTTTTTGGACGAACAGCATGTCAGTGTTTATTCTTAATTCTATTTTCTCTATTTTCATGTGTTTGTTCTTTTCTTATTTTTTAATTTATTTCCCAGCTTCCTTTCTGTTTTTCTCTATCCTCTGTTCTGTTCTCTAACCTTATCTTCATCTCTTTTACGAATTAACAGGCTTCTTTTCCAATTGGAACCACTTGCTGCAGAGAAATAATTTATTTCCCTATCTTGTAGGAACTTGAAATTCTACTAATTATACTGGTGCTTTGAAATTGTAATAGGATTTTTAATCTAAGTTGTAGTTATATGAACATCTTCATTCTTTTTGTCTTCTCAATGCAAGTGACTTCAAATATTCAGATTTCCAGATTTTCTAAATTTTAGAAAGTTACAATTTTAAAGTTCCAATAATTCTCAGCACATAATTGTCAGTTTCTCCATAGTCAGGGAAAACATTACTTATTAGGTACTCCTTCACAGATGATTATTTCGATTAGTCGATATTTTCCATAATTTCAATATACCTCCCCATAGAATTTCCAGCTTAAATAACATTATATCCTAAACTGCAATGCATGGCACTCAAAGTGTTAAACCAAAATTAACTCATTTCCCCCACAGTATACGCGAATCATTGCTTCGTCCTAGACACGACCAGTTATTAAACTTCAGCGAGTTAACTCGTTTTCCCCAGGTAACAGCTTGAGCCGCTCATCCTTTGGCGTCCATTCATCCATCTTTACGCCCTGCCACCAGCTCGTGAAGTTTTTCCAGCGTGGCGAACCGCTCGACGTGTTTCACAGCTCGGACAACTTGATCCTAAAACTCGTCGACGATTTTTTTGGCTGCACGTCTCAGACTTCCCATCGACGGAGTTTCGGCCACGGTTGGGGACCACCGCGCAAGCGACCAGAAGGAGGAAAAACTGTTGACCCGCTTCGTGACGAGGCAGCAATTACTCTAATGATCGCCCTCCACCCAGCAGACTTCGCTTCTTTTCTTTCGCCGGCAGAAACGCTTTAATTGCCGCGATCGCCAGACCGACGTCGTCGAACCGCCCCGAGAAATGGTCGTCTCGAATACGCCCCCGTTTTGCAAGGGTTATATCCCCTTCTGGCGTCAGAAAGGCGTCAGGGGTCATCTCGAATTTTTGTTGGCGACTATCTTTGATCCTTGATACTTGGAATCCCTTTCTTCTTCTTCTTCTTACTGGTATTAATTGTCTGATTTCGGTCGTGGATGTCGAAAGCAGAGGACTAAAGAAAATAAAGTGATTGTGAAAGATTGAGTCATAACTTCAGCTGTTAATTAAGCCATTGTGCAACTACCTCCTCGAGGTAATTGCTAAATCCGTGTGTCCACGGTACACACAGGAGTGGAGATGGAAGTCTCTGTTTACTGGACCACGTTTATTTAGTCGTTCTTGCTTCCCTTAGTGAAGAATTTGCATCTTATTGGATCTTTGTGATTTTACGCTCGCAGATGATTGTTGGTCGTTGAATGGGAGGAGAGGAGTTTGGCGATTTCTTCTGTTTGTTCTAGTTGAAAACAGAATGTTAGTGATTTGAGGCTGTGTCTCCCATCTCTCTGTTGTGGGTCTCAAGGCAAAGATGGAGTCACAGTGAATCTGTAATAGGATTTCTGATACAAGCAACTTTGGGAAGAGGTTATATTGGTGTTTTCTTGAAATCCATTTCTATTCTTGCGGTTACATTTTCTTTTCTTTTTCTAGGAAGTCTTTTCTATCTAGGTAGCTTCTGACCTACATATGCCGCTTGTATTTGAAAGGGCTCCTTAATAGTAAAAGTAATCATCTTATGCGGTAGCAGAGTATTTCACTCGAACTAGTCTTCCACTTTCTTTGAGTAAAATGTGTTTCTACGTATTTGGCAAACGCTAGAGAAACATAGTTCGGAAGTCATCTTTAATCTTAAGTTTGCTCTTATTGTCCTTATCCAAACGAGCCACGAAGCTAAGGAAGTTTAATCAAGGAACTGGCTTCGTTGAAGAGGACCCATGAAATGAGTCAGACTATTCCAATATCGACCAACCTTTCGTTTATCCTTCCTAGAACCAACTAGCTAGCACTAACGATGAAAGCATTCAATTTCTCTTCTTCCATTTTTGGCGCACTGCTGCAGGTTCGTATTGTCCAGACCTCTGCAGTGGAGTCTAATAAACTCCAAAGTCCAAGTGATACGTTTCTTATTTTCACTCTATTAGAACTTATGATCTTTATTTAATTATGAAATATTTTTTAACAAAAATTTGTAATATATGTGTAACATATGTTGTGTCTTATTTTTAGAGTAATTTATGAATTCATTCACATGTAGTCAGAATAGTAGGTAGTTAACTGTAGACGCCTTTAGAAGCAGTATATTTTATACTCCTACTCACTTAATTTTTAATTTTCATAGATATCATTCTTCCAGTTCTCATGTGATTAACAAAAAATGTGAAATAACTTGAGAATTGAAATGTAAGAAATTTAATAGCACTCTAGAACATATTCACGACTGTCTGCACACAGCAATTAGTGCCATATTACCTTCGTAAACATCTAGAAACACATTTAGATCAGCAGTGAAAGGTCAAGTATAACCACACGATATCATTCTCCGAAACCACTCCAGAATCCAAAGAAGCGGATCAAGTGCTTCTCTCATAACGAAGATCTCCACCATTTCATGCTTTCCATCTTTCACGCCCGATTGATTCGTCCTCGCAACAACCACTCGCAATGTTCCCCCAAGTTTCGCTTTGGCTTTCGCGAAGAATCCACAGTAAATCGTTCGCTTTGTTTAACGTACCGTGGATCTTCGATAAATCTTCCAAGGAGGCGCAGCGTGCAGGCGCGACCCCACTCATGTCCGCCTCGGTCTTTCAAAAACCGCTCCTTTTTTCTGCCGCTGCGTTTTATTTGAGTTTACTTCGGCCCAGGACGCTAAATGGAACGGAAGCGCAGGAGAAACTTAGAAACAAGGAGAAGTTGCCTAATGCAAGGCAACTCTCTTTCCGTTCGTTTCTTTCGCCTCTCGGACTTGCCCTATTTTGTGCTTGTCTCCCTTTCACCGCTTAGTGCACCTCCCTCGGCTTCTTCTTTCCCTCGCTCCTCCGCCCGCTTTCCCTCCTTTTTGCACCCTCGACCGCGTCGAAGTCCCAGAGAGGAGCACCCAGCATCGCTCGTTTTTTCGATGCGGAAACTTTCCCCGCGAGTTCATCTGCTTAATTCGCGACATACTTTTCCGTCGTCCGATTTGCAACTCGTTTTTGCGGCGAGCTTCTTCTCTTCCCTTGTCGAGGCAACTTTTTAACGAAAATAACGCTTTTTGGTTGTATCCTGGTGGAAGGTAATTATTTCGATACTTCAGAGCGTGAAGACCGCTTGGGAACAGTTGCTGCAATTAACTGCAGCTGTTCTTGGCAAGGTTGAAATAAAAATATATTTTAAATATGAGTAAAGAATGAAATATAAAGGTGCAGGTATATCAATGTTCGCAAGCTGTTCGCGAACAGTAAGGACGTTCAATTTTCTAGAAATTGTCTGTTCGCGTATTTGTTGGCAAATTGAGTAAGGGTGACGAAAAATTTGTGAATTGTCTGCAGACATTCGCTGGTATAAACTTAGTTTAAGAGAATGCAAATATAAGTCACCGTATTATAAAATTTTTTAATTTTTGTCTTACTACGAAGCCTCTTAGTAGTCTTCTTTAATGTATGCAATGAGGTATTTCGTCTTCTAAACTCCCACATTCTTCATCTACTTTCGTGGAGGTATCGAGCGCGACCGGAAGTTCGGTGCTGGCAAATATTTGAAGCAGAAAAATTAGGGTAAACGGTGAACGCTATCATGGAAGCACGAGGGCGGAGATCAAAGTACTCGTGAAACCTGACCTTCCTCCGCGAGTTAAAATTCTGCGTGTATTTTGCATCAGTCGAGGCTCCCACTCGCTTCCGTTCCGTGGTCAAAGGGAAGGAACTTATCGTAACTTGCAATCACATCGTCAAAAGCAAATCTCAGCCTGGTACGAACTCCACGTTTACTCTCGCTTGTCTTTTTCTATTTTCTCTCATCTTCCTCTTATTTCGAGGCACGTGTGCAACAATCGTCTCCACCCTAGACCATTTCTCTTCTATTTTCCTCGTCGCGTGCTGGAAAATCGAAATCGGAAGGAAATAAGAACAACGTTCCTTCCTCGAGTCCCGTCCTTCGATGTACCTTTTAACGTCGAGGTGTCTGTGCGAAATCGAATTAGCGATACTGTCGACTGTGGAAGCCGAGAGAGGTTCAAGAATGTTCCTTTTTCATGGGCGTGTGGTTTTTGAGAAATTAATGCGTTATACCAAGTGTTACTGTTTGATTAAAGAAGTGGACTTGGATTACTCTGGCTCCTGGGTAGAAAAATACTACAGACACTATACTATAATAATACTATAAACACAAATCCAATTTTCTTTTAATTTACGAAGGAATATAAAAAGCTCGAACCTCAAAATTTAACACATCCTCAAAATCGAAATTTTCCTTCTCCTTTTCATTTCAGATACGTGACCTCATCGAGAAACTCCGACCCCAAAATCAAATTGGTAATTTTTATTAGCGAACCTCGTTTTTTCTCCGCGAATTCCATCATGGCAAAGCTAGTCCTTCCGCGCCTGATCTAAAGAGTTTTCTCTCCCATATCCCAAGCTGTAAATTCGCGAGTAAAGAATTACAGTAGAGATGTTCGCGGATTTTACTTGTCGCGAGTTCTCGCGGGAATAACGCGCGAAGGAAATCGAATTTTTCCGGAATACTCTCCATTCTACGCCGCGTCGTCAACGTCGTTGCAGTTACTGCAGCTGAGGCAGCTGCTAAAGTCTTCCGGGATCCTCGAGCGTGTACGTTTTGTTGCAGGAAACGTTATACTTGCGTCTTTCGATCGTGAATCTCCGCGACAAAAGGATTTCTCGGATATCTTCGCGAGAGAACCGTAATGGATGTGACTTTTTTGCGAGGGGGTGGTTCAGTCGATTCGGTCGCGCTGTATGAATTTATATTCAGTCACCTCTTTTCCCGTTCAGCTGTTCTATCGATCTGTAGAATGAAATATTGGGAGAAGGCAATTTTCTGTAACGGAGTAAACGTAGCTTGTCATACTATAGAAGTATTCTTTTGCATTTTGCAGTGAAACGATTTCGGTAGAGACGATGATTGAATAAATAAAAATGTTTCGATTTTCAGAATATTGCATTTTGATATGGAAATTATTAATTGAATAATAAATTGAGTGGTATTACACGTATCATAGCTAGCTAATTGGAAACAGAGAAATTCCACCGCGTTCAATAATTGAGGAAAATTTCATCATTATTTAATAATAATTTTCACAAGGAATTCGACGAATTTCTAAAATTATAATCAACCTTCATTCTCGAATACCATAGAAAATTAAAAACAATACAGAAGTATGAAGTAACTATAACAAACTCTCTTAACTTTTATGACGATAATTTCCCAACTTTAAACTGCAATAACATTACACCTTCCCATCCCAAGACTCAATTTCCACGTTCCCATTGAACCAACAATCTCCAGCACCCTATCTCAGCTTCCGCATCTGCCATGCTATTGCTTCCAGCTTAATGTGGTCCCCTTCCTTTTTTCCACAATTAAGACTCTGCTTTCTATGCTCAGCTCGCGTTTTGTATTCGTCCAGCGACAAAATTTGCCGATCAGAATTCGAGGCTACCGTCAGCAGCTCGATCGATCCTTCGTTTGCTCCGATGCGGAAAAACAGCCAATTAGGCGGGCAGGAGTGCGAATTCGTGTCGCGCAGATTTCGCGGAATCGAAGTCGAAAGAAGGCCGAGGGCGGCGGCAGCGAGCGAGAAGGTAGGGCTGCGTCGTCGACACGGATGCACACAGGTGAGCCAGTCGCAAGGACTGCACGTGTGCGCTGCACCCGTTGCACTTCCCTGTACGTTGAACTATCGATCGTTTTGGGGCGGACGCGGGCCCCTCGCGCCGAGACGATTCGCTCCTGGATTCAGACGCGACACAGTGAAACTCTCGTCCGTTCGCTGCCTGATCCTGCTCGATTGTGCCTAACGAAGGCCACGTGTCTCAATTGTTACAGACCTTTTCTGCATTCATTGGACCTCTTTGACCTCGTGACTTTTTGCTTGGCTCAATGGAACGCTTTCATGGAGAGCGATTTGAAGTCGGTCAGCCGAGGTATCTGTGTGGCAGGTTGCTCATCGTTGGGGGATTGGAACTTTGTGTCTTGTTGAAGCTGCGTAATCATGTAAATATTGGAGGGAAATATGTTTATTAGATGAGGAATGTCCAGTTTTACTTTGTTGTCTCTTAATGTCTTCTGCAGGACTGACCTATAATTTTGGATCGCTTGATATGGGTCATAGAATGTCATAAATGTTTTATGAGTGACCTGTGGAGTTTTATTTGCATGGAAGACTCTGCGTTTGCATGGTTGATTTATTATTCCATTTGAAGAAAGTGTTTTTTCGACATAGTCAACGTGATGCTGATAGCCATACGAGTTCAATCAATGCTAGCTGGAGATATAGCAATTTTTATGACACTTTACGTTTCATAGCGAAATTGAATTTCTTTGATAATCTTGAGTTCTCATTGATGTTTTAATACTAGTTGCCTGTAACCCTTTGAGAAAAGAATATATGACAAATCATTTTTGAGTAAAACCATAGGTGAATGCGTACATCCAATTTGTTACCATGAGAATTTTAACTTTTAGATGCGATCTGAAGCATCTCTGTCTTACTATCTCTGATATTTTCCAAGAACTCAGAAGCTGAGGGACAGAGAAAAATTTCATTTCCCAGGAAACGATTCCACCTGATATCGTGTTCGATCTCCTAGCTAACTTCTTGCGTCGTGACTCTTTCTCCAAAGCGGAAAGCAGATAGTAATGTCATTGTAAATAGGATCAGGTTCGGGTGATCGAATGTCCCTGGAAGAGGAGATCTTCGCAGATTTTTAACGATTGAACGTGAGACTGCAGTTGAAAGACAGAGATGGGTTTTCCTGAGTTTTCCGTGAATTCCAGTGAATTGCATTTTCCTGATCGTTTACGTATTATTCTCACATTTCACAAACAATAGAAATGTTTATTTTCCAATCATTTTTTCATTTTCGTATTGCCACAACATCGAAATTCGCTCGCGAAAGTCATATTTCATTTCACATCCCATCCTATTTCGTTCCTCTTTGTCGGTATGATCGTTTACCCGAAATCAATTTTGAGTTTCGGTGCTTCGAACTTTAATGGTTCCCTCGCAATTGATTTTCCTCGTTGCCCGTGGTTCGAGAAAATACAGCTATTTTCGACGTTTGCGCTCCATAAGCGCCCCTTTTATCCATGCAAAACGATAATCGAACCGTTCAAATACAAATCCGCGCCGATTGCGGTCGCTTTTTTTGGTTGAGTGTTTTGCAACCCAAAATGGATTTCAGTCAATAGATGTTACTCTTTTATACACTGTATACTCCTATTCTTTTATCTGTTTTATGGTAAATAACAGAAAAATGGCACTTGGTTATTTGCAGCGGATTCGTTTTTATTTGGTTGAGTACATAAGACTGGAAAATCTAGCCTTTGTTGCAGATATTCGACCAGTCAGAAAAAATTGTTAAAAATTTATATAAAACAATTTTTAGTCGCCTGTCATACGTTTCCCTCAAAAAATTAATTTATAAAAATGTTCTTTTTAAAAAAGTTCATGGTAACTATTTATTAACTATAATCCTCGTTTATTTTTGCTACAAATTTGAATTTAAAATTAAGCTGTACAAAAATACAATTATTCTAAATTAGTCATTTCTTACAAAATGTCTCACGTATCTATTTCCAAATCAGTGTTTCATAAATTAAAAAAAATTCATTATACTACTTTTATTTTTTCAATAGAATTATTCAAAATGTATTGTGATTTCATTATACACTACGCAACAATCTTGCAAAGGAGGACAAGTAACATATCCCTAGGTTAGAAACAAATGTCAGACAGCCGAAGTTGGTCGGCGAATTACACGACGACGAATATCGGTAAACGTCTCATCGATCTTCGAAGTTTACGCTGCAAATTGCTATGGGTGAAGGATAGTTTCTCAAACTTGAACGCCCGTTCAAATGCAGAGCACACAAGTCGAGGGGCATCAGGCACAATGCATCGCGGTCGATACGGTCCGCTGCTCATTGCCCCGAGTTTTCCGTCTGATCTGATCGAAAATTGTGCGCAGAAAGACAGGAAATTTTCCGAAACGTGAGTTCGTGCCTTAATTGAAAGAAAAATACCAGCTCCTTCGTCGACTGAGATACTTGGGAGTTTCAGTTGCTGTGGATGCTTGGCAGGTGTTGGTAAAAGAATCGAAAACACTATTTTAGAATTTCTTAAAATAAATTTGAGAATAAAGGGTATTTCTAGAGAGAACAAATAATATTATCTTACAATTAGTCACAAATAGGTATTCTGTTTATAGGATCGTCTGTAAAATTGGGAAAACAAAAATTCTATTTAAAAGGAGGTCAATCTTAATAAAAAAATTAGATACCTCGAAATTGGGTACCTTTCTTTGCCATTTTTAGCACAAAATTAAGTCTTCTTTAGACCTTCGTTTCAACTATAATACCTCAAATTGAATTTAATTTCATGTAAGTAAAATCTGAACTGTTCCAGAATCCTTAATATAAAAATAAAAAAAGAAAGCCCAACAAGTGCCACTCATCAACGTCATCAGCGTCCCAGGTTCCCCTGTCGCCGACCAGAGCACGGCCCGTAGTCCCGTGTACCAAAAAGCGTGTGTTAGTGTGTGTAATCACATTTTACACCGCAGAGGGACCGCGCCGTTCACGGCACGGTCGGTCACGAGGTGGAGAAACTCTTAACTGTCTAAGGTATCAGTATCGTGTCACCTGTGATGGCGATCTTGCAGGACCACTTGCTGGTACCCTCAAGGACGATCTGTTCGGCCTGCTCGAGGCTGTCTATGTGCGTGTCCGGGTCGACTGAAAACGTCGTGCTGAAAAGAAGACAATGTCCTCGTCATCGGTTCGTCCTTCGACAACCTCCCGTACCGAACTCTCGACACTGGTCGATCGTTCTCCATGTCTCGTCGCGTTCATCTCGCAGCAGCAGCTCGCTCGGCCACGCGGTACCTTACAGAGGCCACCGAAGGACGTGGTAGGACTGTCTCGAGCGGAGGTCGCCGAAACTCATTCAACGTCATCCAGCAGCGGCGGCGATTCAGCCCAGACTAGCGACGAATGGTGTGTCGGGCCAGTGGAAGGTAAACGATGAAGGATCGGGGCTAGGATTTCGGCTAAATGACTCGGCACAATCGCGAAAGCAAAGCGTTTCTCCATACATTTCGATCGGGAGTCGCTCTTTCTCTCGCTAAACGATCACGTGCTGCCACGCCAGGGGGTTGCGCAAGCGGGGGATGAGTCTGTTGGTGAACGGGTGCGCGCTTGGATCGAGGCTCGCGTTGATGGAAGGTGAATCGTGAGCTTCCAAGGGGGAGTAGAAGTGATAGAAGAGAGAATAATAGCTCGTTGTTTTGGACGAGAATGAGGACCGTGGCGGAGAAATGCGCGGCGATGGATGAGAAGTGGGTGGGGGTTCGAGAGGTTTAGGATGGTTTAGAATGGGGTCTGATGCGAACAACTGCTCGAAAGGCAACAATAACGACGGTGAAGTGAGTTTAGGCGAAGTTTAGAGGATATACAGAGTGTTCGGATAAAGATGAGGGAAACTTTAAGTAGAATGAGTCTAGACGACAAAATGAGACGAATATTAAGCATAACGAAATTGCAGTTGAGCAATTTTCTTAATTGAATTATGAGTGCTTATTGCCTGGAGTGAGATATTCAACTTTTCCCCACCTGAACAGCCTGTACATTCTTTTCGAAACGACTCGCCTTTCTAGAGTATTCAAATGCTTGGGAGATGTAGCTTCGAAGAAACAGGAATTTCTGCAAAAGTGAATCGTCCGTGGAAAATAGGACGTTCGTGCGTTGGGAACGAAAGCATCCATAACAAATGTTTGCGACAAAGTCGCGAAGCGTTCCAGCGACCTTTCGCTTCGATCTTCGTTGTCGACGACAACCGAGGCGTGGGTCGATCCACGTGCATTGTCGCAGCAGGAATTCTCTTTGAATGCAGCATCGTGCCAGCAGCTCATCTGGCAGGGTTAATCTGTGAGCTACGTCGCCTCGCATATTCTATGCGACGTTACGAATGCGATTGGATGCTAGCTTGATTGCGACTCGTCGCAATCGAATCAGCTGCGTATAATCCTGGCGCCACCTGTTAATCCCAGCGGCGATAGAATTAGCATCACTTCGTTCAGAGCTCGTTGCCTGTCAGTTCGAAATAAGAAAACTTGTTGCGCCGTGGCCGTGGCTCATCGCCAACTTTCGACTCTAACCTTGCTCTGGAATGGACGAAGTTCGCGAAAGCTGCGTCTTTTTGCGAACGGGTGGACTGAGACTAGTTGATTGATGATAGGGACACGAACGTGGCGAAAAAAACGTAGATATTGCTGTTTTTTGCGTTTTCAGAGACTCTATAGGGTGATTCAGAATTGTGGCTCCAGTGGATAGAAAATAGTGGGAGATGATGTAAGAAATATTTTTGGTTTAGTAAATTTTAGAAAGTTTGTTTTACCGAAAGTTTTACCGAAGGTATATCTAATATCTAGTATCTAATATCTAATATTGGTTCCCATAATTCTGAATCATCCTATATTGGGTCACTGAGGCAATGAAAAAACGCGAGTCTATTTAAGTTTTTTTGCGTCGTGTCACATTTAAAATACATACGCGACCTGTATCTTTATTGATTATCTCAACCCATAAAACCCAAAAATTTAATCGTATCTACTGGCTTACTCAATATTTTCCACGTAAAAAGACCAACTGGATTAATCTGTTGACTGCTACTCTAAATTCACTAAAAATTCTATCACGGTAACAGTGTTCTCAAGATGAAGAAAAACTTACTTTTATTTCATCTATGTATTTAGTCTACAGTCTTTTCTCTTTTCTAATCATTTATCGCTACAGGTTTTTGTCAGTAGCACTTACAATCATATACGTTACCATTACTCACAATGATATAAAACTCGACACCCATACGTAGGTGATGTGGCAGTCACATGTTAAAAACATCCAATGTCTCTATCATCATCAATCCTCTCAGTACCTTCTTTCTACTACCCAGAAGATGTCGTTCAGTTTTTCCACTAATCGTCAGGGATCTAGCGTAAAACGAGCGTAATTCAGTTCTTCCGTTGTCCACTTCTTGCTGCGACTGGTTAACGAGACATAAGTAAGGAACTAGTTCAAGGAATGCTTGTTACTAAGGACGTACGAGGTCCGTCCCGTGAATTACAATTTCCCTTGTGCTTCCGGACAAGTATTGCTTCCGAAAAGCTTGCCGGAAGAACTGCGACGTCACTGGAACGTAACGGGGAAACTTTACGCGTTTCGCTCGAGTGGCTGCTAACTTGGAACTACCTGCTGCGCGGGGTTGGATGAAGTCTGACGCGCTTAACGTAGCGAATAAGAACTGTGGCAGTGTCTGCTTGCACGAGTTACGTTTGTCTCCTGAATATTCCACGAGAAGGAAATATTCTATTTGAACCCTTGTCTAGGAGAATATTTCTAGACGACAGCTTTATAACATCGCAGGAGCTTCTCTTGTGTTACCGAGGACACTGAAGATGTTAGAGGCAGAAGGTGTCCAGGTAGCCGGTAATGAAATTTTGACGACCTTGCGCGCGACAAATCCAGCTATACGTTATGGCTGGCTTCGATAAACGTCGCCACAGCATCGAGGATGTTGGTTAGGCGCTGGCTCACGATAGAGCTGGGTTTAGCTTTGACAATGGCAACGGTATATACCGTCGGAGCCACAACAAGTTGCCGTGTGACCTTAATGGACTTTCGATTGAATTCCTCGGGAGCAGAGGAGAGCCACTTCGCGTGATGGACAACCGCACGACACACGATACAGCCAACTACATACGTGCTGGTCGAAGAAACACGCGCCAAGCTACCAAGGGTCCCCTTCACTGAACTGCACTTCTGACGTATTGGTTTGCGGTCAGTTCCAGGACTGACTTCAATTTGTTTTCAATCTCGTCCGACTACTGTGGTCAGAGACGATTGATCGTGGTCGAAGATGACTGTGTGTCTCTTTCTATCAATGAGGACTACGGGGGCTAGCGATGATGAGAGTTTCTTTGGTCTCTAGCGTTCTAAGATCTTCGATGAATGAAGACGCGAGAATGGCATGACGATGAGATGGTCTGGTGAAGACGATGAACGACTGGCAAAACTGTGGATACTAGATCATCTAGCACAGGTTGACGTGTAACAGTACACTTACCGGCAGGAGGGAACTCAAACTGATCTGGGACTAACGACTAAAGGGCTTCTTTAGCGCAAGCCCCGCAATTACAACGATCCAGGGTAAACGGACGATCTGTGCTCGTGTCTCCCCGATCGAGATCGTTCGATGAGATAACGTTCCCTCTTCTCCCCTGACTTGGTGTCTGGTCACGTACTGTGTCGCGGCGATTTGTACGCAGAAGTGGATGAACTTTCGTAAACGGTGTTGTTCGAAGAACGAGATATCGCTCGGGATAAATTGTCGGTGTGTACCAGTGGGTTAACGTACCATTCATTGCACGTGGCGTTGTGTGGAACGTTGTTACAAATTGAGAACAGATAACCATACAAACCCAACTCACGGATATCCCTTGGCTGGTAGCGGGGGCATGTAGAAATCTGATTCGAAATCGATTCCTCTCACTGAGAGAGATCTATCGTTTCATATAAAATTCTGCATACGAACCTTCTGTGCCTTCCATCCTACATTATCATATATGCACTGGAGGAGGGGAGATTCTTGGGGGACCGTGAAGAAAACACCTGGGGAGCGATGGTGTGAAGGATTTTCTGAAGAACGAGAAACCTGGGAGACTAGTGTTTCAGGGAATCGCTCCTTTTTGAGTTGAGATTCGATGCTTGTGGTAAATTTAGGGGGTGGTTCTGCGTGAAGAATCTCTGATGTGTCGTCTGGAATCGTGACTAAGTAGGTGCAGTACAGTCACTATACAGACACAGCCTTGCATCTTACTGCAATCTCGTTTTTCAAGAAAAGTTTTTTTAAAATATAAATTCTAACTTGCAGCCTTCATTGAAGTCATTAAACTTATTTTTTAAATATTTTTTCAAAATGTGTTTTTTACCTTATAAACACAAATATAATAATTCTATGATTCTCTGCACTTAATAATTTTTTAAAGTGACTGTACATTCCTGTTCTAATCTATTCAGTCTTACACTCCAATCACTAATAACAACTAACAGGTTTATCCTTACTTAAAAGTAAAACAGTGATCGCAATTTCATTCTCCTCGATCCTTGCCTCATTCTCTAAAATACAGAACCACCTCTTAAATTCTTTTCTATGCTTTTTTGAACATCTTGTATAAGTGAAACCATCTCTTCGAGCTGAATTTCGTTGTTTTCGCGAAAATCCACCGATTAGGGGCGATTACCGTGAAACCTCCATGGAAAACCGAGAGAGAGAAAGGGTTGGTCGATGGCAAAGGTGAACACCTTGAAACGTCCAATTAGTGTGGGTGGTTAATGGACCATGACGTATCGTTACACGTATCTGGAGACGAGCGTAAATTATGGAGGTGACGCGTGTACGACAACGATACGGTGTACGCGCGCCAGCGTGCCTGTATACACGATGCTGGATGGAGGTGCCTGAGTAATTGGCCAGGATGTATGGGTTAGGTGTGTATCAAGGGGATGACGTGTGAAAAGTATGCACCCGTTCGTCACATCGTACGTACGACCTCGTGTGTTAAATATGTAGCTATGTAGAATATTGCTGATGTGTGTACAGAGTACTCTTTGAATGCTGTGCTTCGAGTCTGGATTACTCTTGTTTTGGACATAGGTGTGTATAACGTTGTAGTGGGTGGTCAGATCGGGATCTGTGTGAGAGAATAGATGGGACGAGTGGGGAATACTTTATTTGCATGAGGCTTAGGGTGAGATCAGTTCTTTTACTGTAAATCGCGATAAATAAAAGTCTTAGTTTGGGGGTTGAATAGTGGGTGGTAATTAAGTAAATGGTGCCTCTAAGGATTTTTTAACTTTCATTTTGTACCTAACAGAAAAATTTAGAATATAGCAATATTCAAAGCACGTGTGTATCTATGTGACACTGGGTGCTTTCAACTACAAATATTCTCAAAATTCTTACTTTTATATTTTTCTAGTACTTATAAAATACTTTTGCATCTCCAACAATTCTTTTTTAAAATAATTTATTTTCAAACTTGTACCATCAGAATCGAAGCCTCATACAAAAAAATACTATACTCCACACTTTCCTCTCGTTCTCCCACAAAGCCCCATCGCTTACCAAAACCTAAGTTCTATGGAAGTAAACTTCGTGTTCTGTATGTAGATTCTAGTGTGTCAAATTGAATTTAGCTCACGAATGCGTGATTCTACGTCTACTTTGCAACAACTATACCCCTACTCCTCGGCTCGGTACTAATTACTCCCTGGCCCCATGAAACACTAGATACGATGTCTCCCCTGTTCACGCACTGTGCACGCGTGCAATAGTATTTTTCTACACACACCGGAGTCGTTTTCCCGGCCGAGGATGCCGCGAACGTTCAGATTACTTGGTCAGCGTAGCGAGACACACACCGATGCGAACAGTGCAATCTACGTACGCACGGTACCACGTAGATGAAACGTTTTCGGAGGGGCGACACAGGTAGGACAATTTTCTCCCGTGTCCGTGACCACTATTCCCTATTACACTCGTTATCAGACCAGAGGGACACAGAGAGACAGAGAGACAGAGAAACAGACAGAGAAAGTGAAGGAAACAGAGAGAAGCGAGAGTAGCAAAGGCAAAATAAAAAAAAAAGGAGGAAGAAAATGAAAAAGGCAGAGGGGAACCTGGTCAAAGTGAGCTCGGGGAAAATTGTCCGTGACCCGTGATGCCTGCTCCCTAACCGCGCAGCTCTATGCACACATATGCGAGGAACGGGTGCATTCCGACAAACGGCACAGCCAAATCGCTATAGAATATAGAATATGTATATATATATATATATATAGATATCACAGTGTGACAGTCAAGTACAACACAGCAGCAGCCGGCAGAGCGTCAGACCCGATATGATGAAATAATAATGATCACAGTTAGAAACAATGAGGAGACAAGTAGTTACAACACACGGATGCCAGGTGTGAAAAGGGGGACAGTCTGGGAGACTGGAGGCAGGATGCAGGGAGTGTGAGGGTTCCACAGAAAATGATGTAAAATAAAAAGTAACGGTACATTGAGGCACATAGGTGGTACACATATGTATCGTATATAGATAGATGTATAGAATCGAGCGCTGCACGTTTCATCGTTTCGTTGCACGTAGGGGTGCAAAACCGGTCATGGCCGGCGGGCACAACGAGCTGGCCACAAACCTGTAATGGCGATCTTCGCGGACCACTTGCTGGTACCGTCCAGAACCGACTGCTTCACCGCCGTCATGTGACCCGTATGTGCCTCCTCGTCGACCCCGAAGACTGACCTAAACTCCGACGAGACGTTCTTTCACATGAGCTGTGCCAACGGCCTAGATCTCGTCCTACCTGTTCCTCCCTTTCATGGCTACTTCTCAGCGATCGCGATTCACGCTGACGCGGCACGCTCGCGTGATTTTACGTTTTCGGATTTGGAACTCCCCTATCGCGGTTTGTCGAGAGTCGCGTTTAATCCCTTAATCCTTTCGTGGCTACTGAGATATGTACTGGGATATATATCCTGTTTATTTTTTTTATGCTACTGTATCTGGAATGGCATTGAAAGCTTCGTTAACGAGAAAATAAGAATAAAAAATACTTTAAAAAATCACTTGACCACGAAAGGGTTAACATATCGTTTTTTGAGATGCTAGAAGTGTCTGTGATTGTCACGGGCGTGAGCCTTTTGTAACTGGGGGAGTGTTTTAAACTTTCCGAGCTGCTGCTCGATTTCTGTTCTTGCTGCTAGAAGTTTTTTTTGTACAGAAGTGTGAATACTATTGCAAGGTTCATTTTTTCTATTTTTGTATTCGTAGAAGATTCTATCAGTTTAAGTTCAAGGAGAGCAAGCAATGCTGAGAATATAACTTCGCGAAAAACGGTCAAATGTGACCTGGATGTCGTTCATATCACCACTACCATCTATCGTCTCAAGATCAAAGTGTTAAGTTGAAGTTTTTCGCGCCAGCTTGGTGAATTGTTCACAACGCCCAGAGCATAAAGATAAGGGTAATGTTCTACTTTAAAAATGAAGGTGACTTTAAAGTTACCGTCACTCGTAAAGATTCTACCTTTACCGCTCAGTTTATTTCTTCAAACAATGCATTTTTATTCTATTTGAACAGTATCAAAGTTTTTGTTCAAATGCAAACTAGCATGGTGATTGCAGATAAAGAAAAGAGTAACTGTGCAATATAGATCGTCGAAACGAGTTCGAAAGTTTTAGTATCACTCACGTAGCAAAGAGCCACTTAGACTTAATTATCAGGTGACAACTTCTAGCCAGCTCTTAATTATCAGAAACCGCAGCAGCCTTCGTTTACATTGCACGCGACTCTCTGCGCGATAGTCGCCCGTGTAGAACTTCGTTTTGAACTTTCATCCGACAGGTCGAAGATCTGATGATGGGGAAATAATTACATAGGGAGTTGAACCTAGCGTTCCGAAATTTCTCCAACACCTAAATTGGAATGCAAAGCAATCTATCTCCTTTACCCCTTCCTCGTTCTCGATAATTAGAAACTCTACTCCAAAGCAGCGCTGTCCACGAATGGTCTCCTTTATGCCACGCCATCTCGTATGTGTGTACATATACTGTATTTTGCGAGGTAGATTCTAACACTGCACAAGCTGTAGTCAGTTCTTGTTACTAACACGCTGTTGTCTCCCTTATCTTTTGGGATTTTCTCATTTCCTTTCACTTTTGACTTTGACCAGACAAGAGGAATAAATTGGACTTTGTGAGTATCCTTTATTTTCTATCGAGACATAGGACATAGGGGAGAAGTTATTTTCTGATGCAGAAATAGCAGCAAGTAATAATACATGAAAATCTGAAAGTTTAAAACTTGCAAGATTATAATACTGAAGTATTTGAATATTAAAATATTCGAAAATTTGAAAACCCAGATAGAATAAGCCTACCTTATAACTTACAAAACTCTAGTTTACAATTTGCAATATCAATAAACCTCGAATTACTTTCAACGAAATAGTCGAAACCAAAGCTCCCAAACTGCAGTACAACGTTCTCATTCATAACACCAGAGAGAGTGGGAGGAGACCATTTATTCGCGAGTAAATTCCTAAAAGCGGCGTCCCAAAGTATCGCGTCGATTTAATTTACTGTTCGTCGCGTTTGAAACCAGTGAAAAGAAGGGAGTAATTTGTCCCTGAGGGACGGGGTCGAAAATTCGACCGTCGTAACTCCTCGGTTGATAAATAACACTGTTTATCGAAAAGCCGATAAACGGCGCGCGATCGGTAGCACGCGCCGTGTCCCTCTTGAGCCGAGTTCATTGACGAATATTTTCCAAGCGCTGTGGACACACGCCCTTGTAATTAACGCGACTCGGTAATCGATCAGCCCGCTAACGAGGGCGTTGATTGCTCGATGGCAGCGTACCAAAACGCTTCCCTGTCGTCATATCTTCGACCTGTTGGTTTCGTTGTCGTTTCGCGAGCGATTACTTTTCACCAGAGAAGACGAGACCCGGCCTTGTGCAAGGTACGAGGTTTTCGGTTCGTTTCGCACGCTTCGTTCCTCGTATCTTTTCCCCTTGGTTCGCAGTCGCCATTGCTTTGCCCCTTTGCTCGTTCGGCCCGCTCAAAGAGATCGCTATCCGATCGTATTGTCCCGTTGCACGGCGACCCGCTGCTGAGCGCAGTTCTTCAGTTCCGCACGGTCGACAATGATTTCGAGTCCCGTCTAACGATACTCTTTGATGTTCGAGGATGTAACGTGTGAACTCCAGGGACAGCGTAATTTTTTCCATTGTTGTAGGTACATTTCTTATTTGATTCTAGATTTTTCGGGGATATTGAACAATAGTGTGTAAAAGCTGGGAAGTATAGATAAATTGTGGGGTTATGCTTGGCGAGGCATGAAAAAGGGTTTCTTAAAATTTTCTTTTATTTTGCTGAATATACTGATCTTTCGCAAACTACTTCTTGGTAACGTGATCCTTTGTAAATTACTTTTCGCGAGTTCTGTCAACTGATTAATTAAATTGGTGTCATTATCTTGTTCTCTTACGAAGTTATAAATACAACTTTCTCAAGTTCCTCCTTCAACTGATGTCTCCCTACCTTCTTATCTCCCCACCCCCATAGGACCTTTTCTGATCTTTGACCCGTCCCTCAGAGGGCTGCTGTCCTTTCTTTCAATCCTTTATCCTTTAGTCTCTTTTTTCTCTGCAGCCCTTTTTTTTCTGTTTGGATCTTCTTTTTCTTTTCCCAGTCTCCCCTCTTATTATACCTCTTTTCACCTTATCTTCCATCCTTCTTCATTAGAAGTTTGAAGGTTGGGTGAGTGAGGGAAGGAAGAGGGTGAAGGGAGTAGGATTGAGATAAGGAGAATGTGTAAGTATAGTACAGACGAAGGAAGAAGAATATGGAGAACTAAGAGGAAGAATCTATAAAAAGATCTAAGGTATAGACATTTCCAAATGTCTTCAAAAGTTTTACGAGCAATTACGCCTTCCTACCCCTTTCTTAATCCCATTTATCAGCTTCTTATTCACTCCATTGTAATTCTAATTTTCTCTCAGCACCTACAGAAATGCAGACTGTAACAATCAGACCCTTTTTAAGAGGCCCTTTCTCCTGTAATTATTCGAGCTTAAAACGATGCGATGGGCAAAGGCGCTACAAATCAGAACATTTTATTCCCCAACCGTGATAATTCGTTCCAACGACCGCGGCAGGTGTTCCCTTAATTAATACTTGATGAAAAAGTATCGAGTGCTGGTACAGGGCAACAAACGGTGCTCTATGTTTGTGATCGATATTCAATCGATTCACCGTTATCAAGTTGGACAACCGAGCGAATTCTTGAACAAAGGGGCAATATCAATTAACCCTGATCCTCGTTAATCTCTACCCGAACCACTTAGTAGCTTTTACCGAGATTTTAGATCGTCGGTGATACTTGAAGGAGCGATACTGAGGTGTTCTCCATTCTTAAAGTGGAAACAGCGACCTATTCTGGCGCTTGAATAAAAGCCAGTTGTTATGAAAAAAGGTCCAACCTGGTCAAAACCTACTCTAATTTTTCATCTATAAATACTGTTATGTCACCGATCACATTTAACTTAAAGTCTAGTTTCAAAGATAAACTACTGCTACGAAAAAAAATATGATTAAAGTGTGAAGAAATAACTTAAAATTTCCACGACTTAAAAATAATTTTTTTTTTATCGTTAGAATCGAAAGTGCTTGGACATTTTTGCGAACAGCTAATTGCGTTAAACCACTAATTGGTGCGGACCATCATCCCATAATCAGGGAATCGCGACTAATGAGTATTGGATCGTTGTTAATAGCCTGTTGGAAGGCAGCTGCATCCACGATTAATCTCCCAGCGTGTGAAGATACGATTAGGACACCATCGTATCGATTATGCGATGTGCGAGAGAATTATCAGCATGATCAATTGCGTTATTACCATCCAGTGAGTTCATATGTAAGGAAATATTCGAACGCGCGTATATGCTCTGCTGCTTTCGGAACAGCGGCGACTTTCCCAGCTGTCGATCTCGGAAATTGCAATTCCGTTCTATGCACGCCCGTTGATTACTTAATAACTGATAATGAGTCTGATCGATGCAATGCAATTGCGCTTAAGTCTGATCGCGAGATCGCGAATTCGAAGTTATTGCAAATTGATGAAACGAAAATTTTAATTAAAGTAAAGGAAATAAAATTTTAATAAAAAAAGACGTAGAATATCTTTTATTTATTCATTCAACAGGTAGCAAACAATTTTTAAATATTCCTCACTATTGAATAAAAATCGAGTATATTTTAAGTTTAGTGTCTTTGAAATTTTTATTTGTAATAAAATAACAAGTTGAAGCAGAATAGTACGTAACTTTATAGTATGTAGTATACATCTCGTATAATAATAGGGAGAATCGATGTTGCACTGTCTAAAGTTTATTATTGACCAAGTTTCTACACGGTTAAGTAGGCTTGTTCTTTGTTGTTTCTTGCTTTTCTTTTATCAAGTACAAAATATATTGCAGCTACATAGTACGTGGTTTCTACCGAGTAAATGTATCACATTTTTTATCACGCTGGTTTTAAGAGGTACAAGGGTCGCTTGAAACTGGAAGTTATAAGCTTTTTTTATATGGTACCCTACATTTTCGCCTCGGTAGAATAATAGTTCAGATCGAGAGATAAGCGGAAAGAAGTGTGTCACTTGAGCTGTGGTTTTTAAAGTGAGACTAATTTCGTTCTCATTAAAATGATTTGGATAGAACGGAATTGTACTGATGATAAATTTATTTTTCTATCATTTTTTCTACACGATAATCCAATTTTTTGGATTTTTTTATCGCAATAAGGAAATAAAATACAAATTGTGAAGATTTTTTTTTCGTAACACAAACCTAAAGCTTTAAATAAATTGTAAAAGTAAAAGATGTAAAAGACTGATACAAATGTGCAAGGACATCCAAAAAAGCTTGGAAAAATATTTCGTTTCGATGGACGTTGTGCGTCAGAATACATCAATTTCTTTTTTTGAGTAAAAAAGTTTTAGAGATAGTGGTTGCATCGATCTCCCCCTACGTATCTTTACCACTCGTAAAACATTGTAAAAAAAATGTAGCACAAGGTGATAACTATCAGGATTTCGTTCTGTCTATGAATAATTCAGAAATATTACTAATACACAGCCTCTACAGGACTCATAAATCAGTAGTTATAAACTCGGACCTAAATCTCAGCCTAGAATATTATACATTTTGAGAAAATATCTGTAGGAACATAAATTATTGCAACGTGACCTGTAGTGTCAGGTTACAAGCAAGGAAACGCATTTTGCACTTATATAAAATGCATGACGCATTGCTGAATTTTGGATGTTATATAGAATGCATGTTCGAGGTGAACACGAAACAAACTAATCTGCAGTTAAAAAAAGATAAAATCCTTTTCTCATGGAAAATTAAAACACTTCAAAAAATTAGAGAATTAAAAATGTAATTTAATTGCATTCGTGATGCAAATAGAACACACGTAAGCTGAAGTGTTGCATTTATCTCAATTTCTGTTTGCATTCAGAGACATTCAATTCGCTGGGAATAATAATTTAACTTGCAGAGTTCAATATTCCATTCTCGAGTCTATATTTTACCTTTGAACCAATATCGACAAGGAATTATGGTAGCAGAGATCGCTTGATGGGCGTCAAATAAATGGATTCTCCTTGGATGAAGGATCCACAGAGTATTTCTTTGTCGAACCTTTTGCAGCGATGCCAAGGCAACGATGCAGATTTGTAAAGGACTGCGATCAATCAAGATTACGCTTTTACTTATAATCCTTTAAAACCGCTGCAGTATCCAGATCTTTGAGCGCTTTAAGCTCTCAAGTTTAATGGAAGAAACTGTCATTGATAGTATTCACACAGTACTTCGCGAATATGAATCCATACAGAAAATTTTCATAAAATATGCAACCAAACGCAAGTTGCATCAAACTTTCCTAAAATTTGGAAAAATTCTTACATCATGAATCGAAGTTAGTTCAGGTTTGTCTACCTCGAACTTGAAAGTGATTTTTGAAAAATATCTCTGGCTGAGTTCAGAAACTTGTTAAAACTTCTCTCAAGGAAAATTAGAATTTATAATAATGATAGTTGTGAAAGCCTGAAACAAACTCTTTATAGTGTATAGTCCACGTACAAGATTAATAGTGAGTGTACTGAAAAATTACGAATGGAAGTCAACCTGACTGGTGCAATATTGAACTCCTAACGAGGACACTGAAAAGAATTCTCTATAATCATGGGATTATAAAGTTTTACGAGTCTAAATGGGTCAGCATAATATCGAGAAATATCACAACGTCCCTCTCTCTCCCTTTGAAGCATAGCGTTAATAACAGCGAAGGGGGATATAAGCGTAAAAATGCAAATCATATTTCCGCGCATTTGTATCCGATAAAAACGCACCTGGCGACTCGTATTAATTTTAACGAGCAAACTTCAATCTTTTCTTCTCCTCGTTACATTACTTCCTCAGTTTTAAGTTTCCTCGAGACTTAGTAATCTTTTCGCCAAACTTCTATCGTTAAGAAGAATCATCGATTTCACAGTTCTTTATTATCAGAACGTCATCTCGAGAATGATTATAATTTTGAAAAACTATAAAGTCTTGCAAAACAAATTTGTCTCACTGAAAATATTCCTTTTGCCTGATTTTCTCTTAAAGGATCTTATTGTTACGTCGTCATCTCTAAAATGGCTATAATTTTCCAAACATATAAAAAATCTTGTGAAACTCACTCATTTGACTAAAAATTTTCCTTTTGCCCGATTTCCTCTTGGAGGATCTCACTGTAGGCACGCTCAACGACGAAATTGCTTCTCCTCGTTCACTTCCCCGGTCGTTGCCCCGAAGACGAAGTTACCCCAATTGTTTCACGTACCTTAAGCCGCATTCCCCGCCTCACCAAGCATAATTTCTCTCCCTTCATAATCGTAGCTCGAACAAAAGGACATTAGGCATTCTCAAGTTTCGGGGTCGAGCCGCGGCAGAGTAATATTTTTAATTCCTTTGTTTGCGCGTTCTGTGTTCTACCAATCCTGCGATGCGCACGTAAAAAGATGCAGTCCGTGACACAGAGTCATCGGAAGGGGTTGCTCCGGAGCTCTTTCATTCAACGACGCCCAGCTAACCTGAATTTCCACGTATTTCGCTGTCCCGGTAGCGGCTGAATGTCTGTACTCGCGCGAATTTTCAGCCTTGTATAGTCGACCGATATCCCTTAAGTAATATATGCAAATGTGAAAAGTTTCAAGGGTACAATTGCGCAGGTTGCATCGGTCTCGAACGCTGCCCGAGGACTCTACCGATCCATTTGTATCGCAAATTACTTTGCAGGACGTGATTTGGTGAAAGTGGTTTCAAATTGAACCGTGTAATTTGTGGTACTAGTTCTCTTGCGTTTTTATCGAGCGACTCTGGTCAGAGGGAGCCGTGGATACGAGTCTCGAAGGGTAGAGTTTTAGTGGCAAGCAATGGCGACGCAAGGATCGCCGATCCTAGGTGGATCATGGCCGATCGACGCTCTCTCTCCTGAAAAATCGTGCGTTGTCGCCGATCGACGGCGTTTCCCGCCGCGTCAGCTCTGCTGCGACAGAAAATAGAGAAAAAAGGGGGGAAGACAGGATAAGAAGGACTCACCGGATCAGCTCGAAGATCTCTGGCTTTTCTCGCTCTCTCTGCTTCATCCTCTCCTTCATGGCCGTGATTATGCTGTTCGCCTTATCCTCGGCACCGTGCTTCGAGCTCTTCTCGGCCGCTCCTGGGAAAATGAAACAAGCGTCGGATGAAAATTTGACCCTGGTAAACCTAATAGAGTTCAGCTGGCCTGTAGGTCGAGGGAGACTCGTAGAGGAGAAAATGAGAAGTTTTAGTTTTTTCAGAGGTCTAGAGGTCTACTTGTTTGGAGAAGGTCTTGAAATACATGGCGAAAGTTTGGGAGTCTTATATTCTTGTTCTTTATTTTGCACCTGTTTTTCTTTTCATGGCATTTTTGGGAGAATCTTGGGGGTTTGAAGGGAGATTGCAATCCACTTCAGCAAGTGGTTACACGAGTTTTCTTAATATTTTTTTGCAAGGCTCAAATTTAGCAAACGAGAAGCTAGGTCAATATTTTAACGAAATGACGAATTTAGAGAGGGATAAATAAAGTGAAGATAAGAATTATTCTTTGGGTGATGTAGAAAAAATTATTAGGTATAACAATTATTCTTAAGTACCTAGCTTCTTTCCGAAACATACGTACTCGTCAGAGCCCCAAGAATTATTATTCATAAATCTGTAAAATACAATCTATGTTAATATTATTTATATAGCTCGACCTAACAGCACCAAAATTTTTCCTGTAATGTTCATCGAACCTTTAATTGGCTTCATCTCCAGCCTGTGCTCCTCCCAAAATCGTCTTCCTTCTATTCCATTCTTGCTCCACATCTCGTTCACCTCTGAAAAGGGCGAAATCAGCAAGCCTTTCAAGCCTCCCAGCTTCCAGGCAGGCTCGTTTCTCGTTCGCCATTTTTCCCAGCCGTAGAAATAATATTCCCCCCGTCGCCCCTTTATCTTAAAGTCTCGGTTTTCCTTCCCATTCGCGTCTGTGGTACGCGCGGCTCGCTTTGAACGAGCCTCGGCAGGCCTCGAAGAGACCTGCGGGCTTTGAGGCTGTTTCGCGCGGCTCGCGTGCCCGGATGCGGCCTTTGCGTCTTTCGTCGGCCGGAACATTCGAGGAGCTTTAATTTTCCGGTGCAAGCCCCTCGCTGTGGCTGTTTCGCGCGGCAGCTGAGATCCTTCCGCGGAAGTGTTGCCGCAGCTTAACCAGACCGGAAATTACACGTAGCGATTCCGCGGACGGCAGACACTGGAACACGCTCCGGGCGAACGCCGACGAAAAATCGATCCCGCTTCGTGGAAAATAGACGGGCCATGGTTCTAGATGAACGAACACGAAAACGGGGGAGATTGTTGTAAAACGGAGCCGAGAAAGGAATCTCTGGCAGTCGTAAAGAAGTTGAGAATTTGGGACACGATTGGTATTTGAGTCTTCCGATTTTAAGGAGATTTAGTTCTTCATTCTTTATGGACTATTCTTTCTTAAGAATTTCAGGATTTCTTTCAGCTTCTTTCTTTCGAGATTGGATAATGTTGTTATTTCTTTGTATTCGTAGACTCTACCAGTAACTCCTGTTAATTAATTATTCTACTGGAGTTAACATGATAATTTGCTTTCTGGGTTGACAGCAGAGGAAGCAAAGTGAACAAGATAAATGCTGTATAAAGAAGTTATTTCTCAGCTATGAATACCATCGACTCTAATTAGTTACTAATTGATATGTAATACGAGCCACAGTGTGATTGAATAAGGGCTCGAGCTGTATTCCTCACAGCTTTGCTTCCAAGCGTTGATTATAACGAGTTCCATGCTCCAATGTATCTGTCATGATTTAATTACCATCTTCGAAACGAGATCTCACTGTCCTTGATGCATGACAATTGTATCTTCTTCGGGGACAAATTAGTAATCCGAACCCAATTTATTAATTTACTAATTGACTTATCGATAGAACACTTTGGAATAGCTAATTGAATAATAATTTCAAGAATTTAACAATTTTCGCATTCATTAGCAACTTTTATATAGCATTAATTATCACAAATTATTGGCTTTCGATAATTCGTATTTATCAAACACGAATGGCTGCACGTATTCTTCCGGTCGAGTAATTAATTCAACGTTGTCGACGAAAAAATTCTTCATATTCGAAATTCAATTAGGCGTTCATTGATCGATTTTCGCTGCCCTCTATGTAATTTTCCAGCGCGGAAAATATCCTGTTGCCTTTTTTGCCTGGCAGCAGAGTTATTAGCATTTCCATCGCCGAATCGAGTATTTATCGATTCAATTCTCGACGATCAAACGGGCAAATATTACGAAGCAAATCATTCACTCTGAATGTAATTTTCAACTTTCGATGACGACAGTGTTTTTTGCACGATAATGTGAAATGCGTCGATAGTCAATGTTTTCACAATGGGACTGGAATTTTACACTTGAAGCTGTTTTGTGAAATAATCAATCAATTGTTTGCGATACGTGAGATATTCAGTATATCAAGAATTGTAAAATAAATAGATATTAAGAAGCAATTATTATTCTTTGAAATTTCTAATCATTAGATACTTCTCGTCTAGAAAGTAGAATACTGAAATAGTTTGGTAGTTCCAGCGTTAAGATTATTTTTAATAAATTTTTCTCCAAAATTGATGGCACCTTGTCATAAGTTGGAGTTAATACTTTTTTATGACAGTCTATATAACTGCAGAATAAATTCAATTTTGTTCATTTCTGCGTTTCACCGTGTGTCATACTATGATATCTAGCATAATGACCGAACATTTCGCGATATTCGCAAAATTTGAGCAGGCTCTTTCCATTTCCAACGTCTGCGTTTAACGTGGCAGAGAGACGCGCTCGTTAATTACGATCCTAGAGCGCTTCTGGTAATTAAGTTCGGGGAAATGCGGTGTAATTTTATCGCGTATCAACGTCGAGGTTCGCGACGAGTTAATGCCTTTGCAGTTTGCGTCGTATGCAGATTGTACTCGCGATTTCTTCTGTTGGAAGGATATGAATTCCTGGGATTACCGTAACCTCTGATAATAATCTTAGTTAACAACACGATATAAGATCTGACCTCTTTTGGCCTCCGATTTTTGCATTAATTAGTGACGCACATGGTATCCTGGTGGTAAATTATATTATGAAGAATGCAAAAATTATGTTTGAGGCTTGGTTTTCGAATTATAAATTGTTGAAGAGATACCTGTAGTACGCGTGAAATGTGTCTGACTCGACTGATTCTACTTACTTATTCTACTGACCTCGTTGCGCCTGGCCACGAACGCCGTAGAATAAGTCCACGCGTCAGACACACTTTACTTATAGTTCAGCAATTAGTAACTGAAAAACAAGCCTCAAATTTTCTCATTCTTAATTTTCGTCATATTTTAGCAAGTAGAATTATTTCCTCAAACTTCTGATACCTGTTGTCGAACACTCTATATACTCACAATGAATAGACGAATGTGTCATGTATGTTCCTCTTTTACTAACTACACTACATAATTAATAATACAAAGTCCTTCTGAAAGTACCCCATAGATTTTCCATCACGTCATTTAAATTTCAGCCATCGTCTCGAGACGACAGTATGCAAATTTCAGACATAGTCTGCCACGAAAAAACAGGTGCAAAATGTGTTCTTTTCGCCTTGACTATACTAGATACACAGTAATTGGCAATTCAAAAGAGATGCTGAGTACTTACTTTGCAGACAATCCGCGTTGAGGAGGTCCTTGCATTTTTCGTGGCACTTGACGCCGCACTCTGTGCACCGCACCCCTTGTCGAGCGATGCCCCATAGAAGCCCCTCGCACTCGTAGCAGTAGGTGGGCGATGTGGCAGTCCAGGTAACGAACTTGTGCGGAGTTGTCGAGGAGATTGGGTAGATCATAGCCTGCAGCGTTTTCTTGTACACGTGCATCTTCTGCAGGGGTGTCAGGATTGCAGGGCGTTGTTAAATTGAGCAATCAAAGGGGGTGATAAGAGAGGATAATGGGAAAGGGTTGGAAACTCTTTGGACAGTTGCGTGGTTCGACCTCGACTCCCTGCTTTCAGATGGAATGACTGTTCTTGGAAATTTAAGAATGATGACAGAAATTTGATGTCTTTAAAAAGCGATTTCTCGTTGGAAAGTTCCTTGAGTTTCCTCCACTTTCTAAGTTGCTGAGCTAGGTTTCTTGGGTTGATTGACAGTTCAGAGAAGAAAGAAAATGAAATTGCTGAGGTTAGCAACTGCAGATCACGATTGCTCGTGGTGAAAATTCGATCAAGCGACTCAACGAGTGTAATTCGACTTAACGAGGAATCGATGTTTCAAGCGAAATAGTGTGGCGCTTACATCTTCGTGGTGGTGGGTACTACAAGGTAGTGATTCGTGAAACATCGATTCTGAAGCATCGAAGCATCGCCAAATTGTATCTACTGATTCAAATCAGTAGATTTGCTATCAAAATTGTTGATTAGACCTCTCTTTAATCTTACGTAAGTTTGCTTGAATATCTGGCAATCGACCAATCTATTAGTAGCCTTTGTTTAGAACAGATTTCTTCAAGCGAGGAGCCGAAGTCTCAACATTCCACTCGCTCCATCGAGAACACAGACGTGGCCAGTAATCAAAAGATACCAGAAGCTTCACATTTAGCCTTCCTTAATCGCAAGGATTTCAAAGGTTCCAGGGAATCCAAAAGATAGCATTCCACTGACGTCACATGTTCCATTCTTACAATACCCACTAGCATGACCTGTCAAATCATTGATCTTTTCTACTGAACTAGTCTGTACAATTATATACAGTATTCCCTTTATATGGTCCTATTTATAACATGACTCTTTTCTAATATGAATTCATGCTCACTGTATCCCACTTTGGTCTCATCAAAAATTCTGTGTGACAGTGAAACTCCTGCATTTTAAATAATTTCACACTATAGTGAATATAACGAGATTATAACAAGATAATACTGTATATTACCACCTTTTGCCACGTCTGCTTTCTAGATCACACCAAAACTTCACAATCTTCCCATTCGCCAGTAACTCACCTCTCTGGAACAGTTCCGAATGTCTCATGCAGAATCAAACGCGTCTTGCAAGACGTTCAAACACTCTCCTACGTACTGTCAATCACGCTAACGTCACTCTACCTCTCGCATACACATAATCACGCGCAGAACCATAACGTGCCGGGAGCGTTGGTGCCTGCGAGACCTAATTACATACGCAATCCTCTGTGTACACAGATTAAACAGGGGGTGAAGGGGGGTTCTGGGTGGATCTTGTATCGCGTGCGAGATTCGCAAGGATCTCCGTTCGAAGCACGATGTCTGACATCGCACGGTCTCGCGTTGCTGTCCTTTCGAACCTCCTCTAATGAGGGGGCCAACGTCACAGACGCCAAACGAAAGGGCTAATCCTTCGACTGCTTCGAATCTTTCCTCATGTTTCACAACTGTTTGCGCTGGCTGCGCTGTGGGGTTATCGCTATGCTAGGGGAACTGTTCATTCTTGAGGAAACATGGTCCTTAGGTAGTGAAAACAGTGGACTCTAAATGGGGTTGATAATTGGTGCAGACTGTGGATCTGCTAATTGTGTGTCGCGATAGAGAGAGAGTTGCGAAGGAAAATTGTAGTAGAAATAGAATTAAGGAGAGAATCTTGCTTTTTATTAGATGGGATTTAAGAGAATGCACTGGAAAGTAAACAGAAATTGACCTAAATTGTTTGGGGTGGAATTTCTACTCAGAGATGCCTTTGTCAAAAGTAGCTTTAGTAATTAGATTTATCTATGGTAGGATAACTAAAAACTTTTTCATTTTTTATCAGGCCAGTCTAGTAATCTCGATCACTTTCCTGCAAAATATTAGAATATATTTCAAATATGTCTCTACGTAAAAATTTTGAAACCTCTGAGAGTTTTCCAAAAGACTTGCAAAAAATTCTCCCCATGTCACCAGACCTTCAATAATAAACCTCTATTAAAAAAAGAAGAACGCTATAGTTTCGTTGTACAGGAAGCGAAATCGCAAAAATAGGGAAGTCGGGCAACCATAACGAAACTGTCGGATCTTGCTACTCAGGTCTCTCTGGTTTCTGAATATTTGATATGCACAGCCAGCGCGTCAGTCCTGGAGGATCCGGCGCAGCGACGGTTTAAAGAGGTTATAAGGGTCGGTCACGAGGCTCCTCGGGGTTGCAGGATACATTTTCCCATGTCTCTCGAATGCAAGACGGTTGCCCCGCAGCTCTCGAGGATCCTTCGAACCCGGTTCTTTTCACTCGATTTTTATCTTTCTGTCGTATCGACACTTCGAAAGGACTTCCCGCCGGATGATCGAAGAGGGGAATTTCATACGGGCATTTCTCCCTCGGAAAACAGTACTTTTCCTATCGATTCAACGAATATCCTTGCTTCGGTCTCGTTCGTCCTTTTTCGAAGCCATCGGGGAACTTCGAAAGGCGAACCGAGAAAGACAGAGAGAACACGTTCTCTAGATGTCGTACTATTGGGGCGCTCTGCAGGGGATGTAAAAGCATCGATCCGCTAAAAAGCACTATAAGGGTTGGGGGTCGTCCGTAGGTTCAGGATGTTCCTCATATTTTTTTCATCTACTCCTCGTTCTCTTTCCTCGTCTCGCGTGGCTGACAGCGTACGCGGGCACGCGGTCACGCGCGTTCGCAAATGCAACATTTGGCCCGTGTTCCGGGAAATGAAAGGTTATCATGGTACATGGACACATTGTTACGACGTTTGATTTACGGTGCTGTTAGCATCACCGATTCAACCCTGGTTTATGCTAAAGTAGAATTACATTTGCACGAAATGCTATTACAAGGGAGGGGTTGAAACATCCTCTCCCCTCCTGATTTGCACCTGCTTTGGCATGTCGATTATGCATATGAACGAAATTATGAATACTCAAACTACACGTATATATAACATCTAGTCTAGTACCAGAAATAAGTTGGAAATGTACACGCGATCAATTACATAATCTATATATGAGCTGTTCAGAGGATAAAATGATCTCTACTTTTTGAATTTTATACAATTTTAGTGTCAAAGCAGTCGATAGGTGCTTCATTTTGTATATCTTAAATAAGCATGAATATTTGAATGAATGAGCGACTCATATTTACATGCAACATGGTACCCTTGTGTCCACGAGATATTTTCGCTACTGTTTCTCCTCGGTATCTCTTTGACACGCGATATTGGCACGAAATAATCGATCCCGAGCGAGGACAATGGTCGATCCTGTCAGCGACGCAGCATGCACGAGGAACACCCAGGAACACGAGCAGGGGATCGGAGAATCCTAGCTCTAGCCTAATTATACTCGGTGTACATGACCACTGTAGCATCTCATATCCACGGATTCCTATACGTGACCCACATACATCCACACACCAGGACCGTACGTACGTACGGACTACTACGCTCGCGTTTAGCAATTCTCGCGACGACTCTGTACAAATACTTATGCAAATGACGTTCACCCTAGCCTCTAGAAGAAACGACTCGGATCTAGGATCGCTACGAACGTTGCTTCTCTCAGTGTCACAGAACGTGGTCAAACAGAAACAGAGGCAGATAGATAGATAGATAGAGAGAGAGAGAGAGAGATAGATAGATAGAGACAGAGCAAGAGATAGGTAGAGAATAGAGTAGAGAGAAGTAGAAGTAATACAGTTTTGAATGAAAAGAAGAGAGATGTAGAGAGATAGATAGATAGATAGATAGAAAGAGAGAGAGTGAGAGAGACAGAGGTTGGGCCACACTTACGTGAAAGAAAATAGCGCGGAAATGAGGATAAAATGCAGCACAGTTCATGTGAAAAGAAAAACAGTTATCAGAAGTTATAGTCCAGCTCCACGGAGAGCGTTCACTGGTTGCGCGAGGTTGCATGGTCGCAGCTTAAAGTTACATGGCATATGACGCTTATAAAGATGGATCTATAACTGAACTTCGATATTGAATACGATTCCCTGTGTCTCGACTGCGAGCTCAACTCGCTACGCAGGATATTGTTCGCAAGATGAGATCGCGTTTCACCATAATTCGTTACGAATTTTTTCCTGAGGTCCCCTGTCATCGAAAATTCTATCTTCCTATTTTATGCTGCCTTAGTCTCCTTTCCTATACCGAAACTACGTTTTCCTGGACCTATTTCATTTTAGATGATGTGGCTGGTTTGAACGTGGCCTGCAGATTATCCGCGTAATCGAGTTATCTAAGATGTTTAAAAAGTCTGTATGTGAGCTTGTGATCAACCATTTATGAGATTCCACTGAGAATACATATTGATCATGAAACTGAAGCGATACATCGAGTCTTGCCAAATCTCATGATTCATTCACTTGAAATCATAACTGCATTTAATATGCAGTATTACTGAAGTGTGTCTAGGTATCGTAAATGGCTGATCATAAGGGCCTGGTATGCTACTGAATTTGTGTTGGAAGATATGATGAAATTGATGGAGAACTGTTGATGTCGGACTGGATATTAGTTTTCTAAGAAATGAAGGATTTGGTTTTATGATTGAAGAGGATGATTGAAGCATTCTAGAACCTCTTGTTTGCTTCGATGCATCATCATTTGTATGACTAAAGTAGCAATGGAGTGTCTTGTTATTAGGAGAGTGTTTTATACCCCATATACAATTTTTAATTTACTTTCTGGTGTGGTCTACGTAGAAATTTGCAATTTTGCATCAAGCTAAACTTCTACAGGACTCCATTATTAAAATATCATTTGCATCATATCTTTCACAGTTAGATATTACTCGAATTACTTCTTCAAACCAACCACACTATCTTCTACAATTTTATCGCTCCAAGTTTCCATGTAATCAAGTTCCAACGATATTAGCGCAGTGCAACCATAATATCTTCTAGATATTGTAGCTGCCTCGCGGTCTCCTTGCGTTGCTTATCGTTCCTTCGCGATCTTACGACCGACTCAAGATGCTTGTTCCCACCATTTCGCGAGGCTTTGAAACGGACACGATTTTATCGAGTTCCCGCGCTATCGTGGGTATCCAAACGAAAATTGGCCATCAAGATTTCTCTAATGAAGTTCGTCGGCGGATATTAAAATTCTCGACTCGAGGAAGCGTCCTTTTAATTTCAATCTACCCTGTTCGCGTGGGAAACGCTTTTTACTGCTACTTCGGGACAGGTCTTGGCGTTCGAGGAACGAGCGACGTTCCGACAGCGTCAGGAATTGATTCTATTGATTTTGCGCTTCGTTTACGACATTCGAGTCTACCTTCCGTCCCGATAAGGGCTTCTTTGACGCGCTCCGCGATAAAAAACGATCGCCTTTTGCTGGCTGCGACTCCTCACAGTTGCCCTTTGAGAGAAGGTTAGTAGAAATCCGAGAAACGTCGGGGATCAAATTCTTTTTTCCCTCTGAGTTAAATTTATCAGCTTCCATGAAAGAAGGGCGAAAGAAGTTACGATAAAAACAGGTGTGGCAGACGTTTCTTTGGAGGACGATCGGTTTTTATGCAGAAAATCGATTGGTTATCTTTTTCGTCGCTGAGCAACGATACTCTTCTCGATTCGTTTGTCAAACGACGCGAAGGATGACGATGATGCCTGAAAGGGTGACAGTGGTTAAAGGACGAATTCTTACCAGCTCCTCGTCGTTCAACGTTGCTCTCGGAACCGCCGATGCTAGGCCTGCTGCTGCGTTCCTCTTCGTCGCCGCCATTGTCTGGGAAAAGATAGAAATTAATGCTCATCTGTTTCGGGGACAATGCCTTCCCAGTCTCTCTATTGTGTAGACAGAGATAAAGAGCAGGAAGAGAGAAACTGAAAAGAGGGGACGGTGGGTGAATCGAAAAAATAAAGATGACGATGATGAGAACGAATCGATGGAACTAAAAGAATACGAAGTGACTTTTGGCGTGGTTCCACGAGTTTCTTTGAACATAGAGATTGTACAATGACAGAATCACAAGAAAATGCATTTGCTTTTTACTGTGGTCGATGTCACTTGGCTACTTGCGAAATTATTGAGAAAAGTGATCAACTGATAAAATAAAAATCGCTGAAGTGTGACATCGAGAATTACATTTGGCATATTGAGGTATACTTTCGATGGTGTATTTTTTTCAGATGCAAAATGCGAAGTGCATTTCGACAGAGATTAGAATTTTCCAAGAATCATCTATGCCAAATATATTTAAGATATCTGCGTTATTTACAAATGCTATGTACAGACACGATGAAACGTGTTCTATTTACAATGGCTTGTAGAAAGCCGTGCTCTGAGCGTTTGATCGCAGACAGAGAGTAAGCTTCTCGATCTTCGATACATTATCAAATAACATACTAAATCCTAATCTATACTCATACTTTCGCATGGCAAAATGAAAGTTTATATCAGCAGCTACTAAAAGATTCAATCAACTATGAGACTGAATGAAAACTTTCTCAAAAGCTGAAATAAAAACGCTAAAGATACTCTTTGCATCAAACTGAATCAAAACCATCAAGATCGAAGAGCTCTGCTCAAAAACGTGTCAGTGTCCTCGCTTTAAAGACACTTATACTAAACATTCTACAGACACTGATAAAACAGAATCAGTGCTCAAAAACTGCATAGAGTAAACCACCGTCTCATAAAAAAACAAAAAAAAAAAAAAAAAAAAACAGGATAAAACTGTCGAATTTAAACAAAATAAAAAACAGAGTGATGGGAGACAGAAACAGCAGGATGAAACGCGATGAAATAAATCGACAATGGTTGGGAAGATAAGTTCAAATTGGATAAGTCAAATGAGTAGATAAAGAAAACTGGTGGAAGGGCGGGGAATACAAATTAATGACAGATTTGGTGGTGAAAGGCTGAGCGAGATAGAATTGGTGAATCTCTACGAAGAGAATCTAATCCAATTAGCTTATGGCGCCTGGTAGGCGTGGAGCGACAGGATTTGCGGCTGGCTAGATTTCAATTAAGATATTATGCACGGGGCCCCGTGCTCGATGCATGCGCTACTGTCCTGTCCCCGAGGACGGCCGCTAATTTCGAGTTTCGAGCACTAATTCCGCGCTTCGCCCCTCGCCTTTCCTATTAGCCCCCTCTACACTCTGAAGCGTGTTCGTGTGTCAAGCGTTTCCGCACGGAGCACCGTGACTCTTCGATCTTTTCTATCGCCCCCGCAAGCTTACCTTTCCGTGAAAACCAAAAATTCGGAGTAGGTGCCACAATCCTGTGACGATGACAAAAATTTGGCTTAAACCAGTGCTCTCTATTGTTGGGCTCTTCTACAAGCTATACTTCATTCAGTATAAAAAGCTGTACATGTTAACACCACCACTGGCCCATGGACCTTATGTCAACGATGTTAACCCATTCGAGACAGAGCACACACCAGGTGTGTGTAACATATGGACCAAAATACAAATTTCGGTTCCTGGGGATCGTCTTCTAGGAAATCTTTCGTCTCGAGTGGGTTAAGTGGATTAATCGCCAGTAGTGGTGAAGTAGAGCTCGAACAGCACTGGTCTAACTTAGGCGCATTTTTTATTCGCTGTCCCTTTCTCACTCCTCCGAACAGAAAGATTTCGCGGGCAAAATATAGAAAATAAAGAAAGAGAATAATATATTTAGGGAGAAAGGAAGAGCTGAAGGGGGACAGCTCGCGATACAAGTCGATATATCCGCGGTGCAGTCGAATCGTCGAGTCTAGTCGATGGTCTAACTATAACTACGGTCCTCGTATCTATCAGCTACGGTTTTCTGTCTACGCATGCTGTATACGATGCTCGTGGCGAAACAGTTTAACGTGCGGGTACACTCAGAAGATTGAAATACGAAATGAAATCGCGGGTGAGCGTGTCGGGCACCCTCCAGAGGATGGGTCTCTCTGAAAGATTGATCTCTCGAGATGTGTCGCTCGAATTAGTAGTAAAGAGAGTCTGGGACCTCTAGAGGGTTTCCAGATACGTCACGTTACCCAGCGAAGTAGATTTGCAGACCAAAGCGGCAAAGTGACCAGCGAAACGTGGCAGATTGCAGATCGGCGAAAGATAGGGGACAGCAGGAGCAACGCATTATTTTGTTTGGCAAAAAGTAGGGGAAGCATCGGGAGTCTGTCTCTGTTGGTTAATTACCGCGGTATCTCGTTATCTAGCGCGACAAGATGTCTATGATATCGCGTTCGGTGGTAATTACGTCGCGACACGCGAAACGTGCGCCAGCGACGTCGCTTTAATCCTTCAATTATAAAATCTCCGTTACGTCGCGGCGGCGAATCACGGGCGAATAATTAAGTCGATTATGCGCGCGCGAGCTCAAGCTAAGGGGGTGACTGCGTTGCTCGAGCTAGGGGCGTGCATGCGAAATCAAAGGTGCTGGAGTACTCTTGAAAACTGGTAAGGGTGGCATAGAAGTATTGAACTATACCCAAGTTGCGTTAAAGACAGAGTAGTTGTGAAGCAGTATTGATTAGGGATAATTCTCATGGTTCTGTGTAATTAGATTAGATATTAATGATCATTATTGTAGTAGAAATAATTGGAACTTTGATTACTGGGTACTGTTAAGTTACAATCAGCACTTTTGTTGAATAGGAAAAGACTAGGTGAACTTTTTATTTTGTCTGAAGTATTGAAATACTTTAGTAGTGATACACCTCTATACGACTCTTAATCAACCTTTTTTGATTAAATGGCTACAAATTATGAATTACAAACCTGCACTTAATAAATTATAAGTACTCTTAACTTTCAGAGGGTTTTTTATTGATCAATGATTATTATCACCATTACTTTTACTAGCCAATTACAAAAATACTTACACAACAACAATTACTACTCAATTCGCGAGTCTTTTACTACCAACTATTTACACTCTCTTAATTAAGCAATCAAAAGTAATTTATGAATGTTGCATTACGGCCCATGTTTATGATCTTGTTTTACCCATACTCTGTCTTTAATTCGAGCAGCCATTAGGTGCGAAAGAAAAAAGGCGCGCAAGCATATAACAGGTGGAACACAAACGAAGAGATTTCGCTGAAGCAAGCCATGCAGAATGCGAGCCATCAACAAGCGTTTTATCTTAAACTTCGTTAAGGAGGCATTTAATTAGTACCTTCAAGACCTGGAGGTCGAATTTTTGAGATTTTTTGAGAGGTTTTTTTCAGTGAGTGGTTTTGTTTTTTTTTCAGGTGTTCAGGTGGATACAACAACGGGCGCCACAGAGAACAAACAAAGAAAATGGCATTAGATGCCGGTTAGTACGTGTATCGCTTTCCTTCTCTTTTTTTAAAATGCTTCATACATTACGGATATAACAAATACAGTAAGAGATTCGAGACACGAGAGGCGGGGGACACACGTGAAAATCGATACACTTCACCGAGACGGGGATAATCCTCCAGCATCCCATTACTTCTTTTTTATCAAACCATTGATTTTTGAAGCACACTCTCAAGCAGCCCAGAAAAAAATCAACCGTTCTCCTCCTCCCTTTGACGGGGGCCAAACACCCGCCAAATATATGCGAGCGTTTGATAATGCAACCCTCTCCCAGAACATTATTCCCCGTCGGTGAGCGCGAAAACCCGGAATTACTGGAGTTCAGCGGCGCGTTCGCTCGCTTTTCGCCCCGTCGACTTCATAATGCTCGCGGAACATCTCAGCAATCGTACTCGAGAATTAACGCGAACGTCTAGAACGAAAGCAAAGCGGGCCGCTGCTCGCCTCTGAACTCAACCGTGATTCCTCGAGGCCTTCCTTGTCAGCCGCCTCTCGTTTCCGCTTCGACTCGGCGGGACAATGCACTTGTCGGATGGGGGTGGCGTTTCGGGGATGAGGGTGGTGGGGACATCAAGGAGCTGGGTTACGGTATACAACAATTAAGAGAAAAGTTGTCGACATCGAACATATACAGGGTGACAGACACGGGTCGACTTCTAAGGGGTGGCCCGACTACCGAGGGATTCGAGGAGGGGTGGCTCGCGTGACGGAGGCCCTCGTGAATATTCCGCTGGCCATCCACGCTTCCTTCCCACCGAATTATTTCATCCTCCTCTAATCTCTCGTCAAGGGAAACGTACGTAATTTCAGGGAAGCCCGTCCATATCGGTTGCGCTAGACTGCACACGGAACGTCTATGCATCGGGTCGAGCGAAAATCGATGTCTTCTCTTGGCTATGGTTTCGTTTTTGGGAGTATTCTGGGCGTGAGGGGAGGTTCTTGTTCAGTAGATTAGTAGAGACAGTTTTGAGGAGATTAATCCTTTAGTTACCAGCAGTGTCACGATCAGCTTAACTCTGGTGTAAGAGTTACCTTTTTTTTAGTTTTGTTATTTACTGAGTTCTTTATTTGGGGTAAAATATTTGGAAAAGAAACCTGAATATTAATGCTGCCCTTGAAGCGTAAGGATCTTAAGCACGAAATTGCATGGTTCGTAAAATAGGGTAGGGTGATAGCGAAATTATTTGTACCAAGGCTATTCTTTTATCGCGACCACCTCCTTGAACACTGACGACCATATAAAGATTTTTATGAGAGTCTAAAATTAGTGGTATTATCCCTCTTTTCATAGGATTTTTACAAAGTACCCATACGATAAAGAGTACTCAGTAATTGACACCTTGAGTAAAACCTAGTAACATGACTGACATGGCTGATAACTATAGACCCTAACATAGTAGTCAAAGTCTTAGGTATAGAAAGAAAATAAAGTATTCGAACAAATTTATCACCTATAGCAACAGATCGTATCAATCAACTTGTCTTAATCACTTACAAGAGGAAAATCTCAATATGCTAATTGTGGTATTTAAACATCGAAGTAACACACAAGGACGGGGACGCTGGGCGAGGAATGATAAGGACACGCCTTGTTCTAAACAGCTTCGTTGGTGTCTTTCATTGTACAGGAAAATCATATCTCTAAAGAAGGAATCTTTTAGCTTTAAAAATTTTCTTCCAAACGTCTCTACCTATACATTACTCTACAGTAATCACACAATGTCACAACTTCTTCTCGGAATCTAATGATCTTAAGCTTCAAGTACCACATTTTAAGCTCTTTTAAATTACTTTATCTCTAGCGCACCACGGGTGGTAATTTTCGTCCAGTTGATTGCAATTTTTCTCCCTTGCTTTTTCGAAAAATAGGGTACCACGAAGGGTAGGGATCCCTAACCAACGTTGTAACCAGTACTCTATTTTTAATCTCGAAAGACACGATCAGCAGTGTACTTAAGAGTTTCATTTAAGTCGTTAGACGGGCACGCGAGTTTCGAGCTTGCAAGGGCGCGCGTGACGTAAGCGAGCCACTTTTTGAAATACGGCGTCGCCTGGAATACGTAATTATTGCTACATGCTACGCGGCATGTTCAACGGGAAATTTTGCTCGAGCTTTTGCTCCGCAAGTTCGCATTCTATCTCGATTAAGCTGGTTTTTTAAACCGCTAAAAAAACCGCAATAGAAACCTGCAGAAACATTACTTTCTTCACAAGAAGCTGTGACACGATTGTAGTTTGATAGATTGTGTACCAAAATTTAGGAAATTAAGAATTAAAAGAACACTTTCCTTCCTAATTTATTTCTAGGTCGATCAATTGACTTGCTTCTTAAGAAATTCTCCCAAAACAGTCTCTACGTGCTTCAAAAGGGGAAACCATTACTTCCAAAACTTCTTTTGCTTGAAACCATAGCACTCTCTCAACACCCCAAATCGTTGAGACCTAATAGCATTATTTCATTTTACAAAAAAGCTGTAGCCAAAAACGGCTGCCTCCAAAATTGCCCCTTCTGCAATGCAGATGGCCTGCATCAGAATATTTATAAAAGAAGCATCTAAATTAACCACGGTGCTTTTTGAAACCCTCGAAAGAATGCAGAGCTGTAAAAGGTTCGTCGAAAGGGTCGGTCGTCTTTGTTCCAACTATCGAGCGTCAATTTACGTCCAGAGTTGGCGTCACTCGATTCGAATTTCAAATCGCGTCTTTTCGCTCGACCCATCGAAGACTTAAGGGCCCGACGCCACGCTTGAGCTCCGATTTTCGCAACGCGAATATGGCGATCACCATTTCTACAGGGATCCATTCATGTACGTGTCGAGTTTTGATGCTATTCGCGGAAAATTTCGCGCGACTTGCAATTCAACAGTGGATTGGCGACGCAAATATTGTCACGTATGAAACCATGTAATCCGATGACAGCTGGAACTCTGTTCGATGGTCGTGCGCAATTTCGCGGGAAATTGGCGAACGTGAATTTCGCGAGCGCGTTCTTTTTTAATAGGTCATGCTCTGGAGTTACTCTCGAGTCGCGATGACGATAGTAATCTGAGACTGCCCTTTTTTGCCAGCAGTCGCGGGATTTATCGGGCTGTAAAAACACGCGACTATCTGATTCATCGAATGGAATAACTGAAGTAGTGAATGTCGCTGGAGAAATTAATGGCGGGCTATTTTTATATTTGAACTACTTTGCCCCGAGGCGACACCGCGAAAATTGTATATAAAATTCAAGGAACGAGTGCTCGATTCGTTTGATTTTTGCGAATCGAATGGCCAGAGGGTCAAGCAGATAAAAAGAAGAGCCAGTATTCAAAACCAATCGTGACGAATGTTCAACGCTGTGTCGCCAGTCCAAATTGAATCGCGCGACGCTTCTGGTTCACCGGCCGGAAATATAATTTTCGACAGGCGAAAATCCTCGATCGCTAAATTTTGTAACGTTGAACGAGCATTCTCTGCAAAGCACTAGTGAAACGGAGTGTATAAATAGTGGGCCGTTGACGGACGATTTGCAATAAATTTTTGCTGCTAATCTCTGGTGAGACAGTCAACTACCCTTTTTATGTGAATTATAGGGAATCAGTGATTGCTGTACTGTTAAAGTCACTATCTAGTATCTCTTTCTATTGTAATAGCTTCCATATCTGTGTTTTACATTATTTTAATCCTTTACTACAGCAGATCACTTGATAGCTACATATTTGTATATCTGCTATATCTTTTTTACAATTCTACCATGCTCATTCAATGGACAACGTTTCAAAAATTATTTATTACTGTATCACGGTCATGAACCTTCTTTTTTCAACAAAAGTATGTACTCAGAATTTACTACTGCATTATTCCATATAATATTTACTATTTATTTATCGTGTAACTTATTTTTCTCAGTAAAAAGAAAACCGAGAGAGCAAACCTGATAGTCTAGAAGCTAAAAAATCTCTCTCAAGATCCAAAATTCAATTCACGCACCAAATATATTTCTTTCTACTGTCTCAGCCGCAGCAATCGATTAATTTATCGCAAAGTCGTCCGTAAGGTCCATCTGGAAGAACCTTGGGTTGCCGAAGAACGACGCAACACCGAAACGCAGTACACGCAATCAAGTTGCACCACGAGTAGAACCGTTCTTTGGTGAGCCATCCTCGAGAGACACGTTGGACGATCCCACAAAAATAGAGGATCGCCAGTTTCAGAGCGATTCGAGCGATCGTTCCCCGAAAATGGCTCGAACGGCGCAACAGCACGTATCGATCTCGCGACAGAACAGGCTCGCTTGTTCGACGTCGTCGTCTGGCGGGAATCGAGCTCGCGCAGGGAAGCAGAAGGACACGTATGGAAGAGCTCGTCGTCGCTTGTCCACGACAGGGCACGAGTAGAATGCAACAAACCAGTCGATGGAGAAACAGAGGGCTTTCAACTGGGGAACAGAGTAAGCAACTGATTCGGGAGAGGATGTCGACGCTGAGAAAAAGATTTTGCATAGAGCGACAGACTGATCTCTTCTGGCGACAGGGGCACAAATAGAATCACACATTTCGTTTGGAAGAGGAGAGATAGCACACTCCGACAGGACGGTTAAGCACAGGTCACACGAAGCTCGCTGTCGATCGTGGTCGTCGATTCTACGTCGAGGAGCAACGTTTCTCGTCTTAATCGGCAATACTTAATCGATGATCGACTATCTTGGGGAGGTTGCCGCGATGTCTGCTGAGTCGAGCTCGAAGGGGGAATATTCAATTAGACCGTGGGAAATATTGAGCGAGGTAAAACGAAGTGGAAGAAATAAAAGGCGGATGAAAGTAGAGTCGAAAAGGCTCCGAATTGAAGTCATGGCGAGAAAGGATACGGTTGGGCGAGAGTGAATGGGTAATTAGGGTCTAATTAATTCGGACTGTGGAACGTAAGCGGAAGGATATTGCCCAGAGTCAAGTTACAAATTAAACAATTTTTTACACTATTTTCCCTCGTTCAAAGTGAGCCGCGACTTTTTTATCAAAGTATGCTACGTGTATTAGTTGAGGAAAAGTGAAACTAATAGGACGTCAAGTTTTTCTTCAGCGACAAAACTTCGCGTAAAAGGGTACAGGTGTAATGTAGCGTGGGTTTCACTTTCTCAAAGTCACGCTTCGCCTTGTGGAACGATAAAAGCTGAGATCCTAATAGGAAAACTTTATTCCCCCCGTTTAGCGTAGTCGATTCCAGCACGAAAACGACTTGAACGAATCCCTTGCCTGTGTATTGTACCCCTCGTCTGACAAATATATAGAACTAGAGATTTAATGTACTTATGTCGAAATATTTGAATTTGCACAGTTTCAATTTATTTTCCACAAAAATTTTGTAACTATTATTGCTTGAAATCTAATCTTGTCAGTATCAAATAAACGGAGTACACGATGTTAAAAAGTATTTGGAGAATAACTTTGGACAGGAATTGGAATCATGTAAAAAATCGAACAACAGGTGTTATCTCGAATGGTCTTTTAAAATATCTGGGAATAAGGAACGGTCTTTTAATTCAGCCACGAATGGAAATGAGAGTGCTCAAAACGGACCCTTTATCTATGTTTCCCATAAAATGTTATTTAGAGATATCTAGGGCGGCGATCTATGAAATTGTTTCCTCGACACGTACTGCCTTTGATCAATCGATACCTAAACGCTTGGAACTCGACGTCGATTTACGACTTTGATACTAAGCTTTTCAAGAAATCGTAGCCTCTAATTTGTACAATTAATAACAGGTGATATTAAAGATATAAAAACCTATTTAAAAAATCTTTGGCTCTCCGATCAATTGACAAATTATTGTTTCTTAACTAAAAATGAAACTTCGGATTGCTCTAAAAATTAGTGCAACTTAAGGAGTTTGTTAAACGTTTTAACATTCTATTTGATTCGAGCAGCGCTGCGAAAACAACCCCTTCGACCTCAGTACCAACATCGAACTCCAAACTTTAAGCGTCTCTTCCTCGAAAAATAAAAGACTCCAGATTCCGCGGTTATTTTCCCAAAAAGTTCGAAAGGAGTTGAACGTTAAAATTTAGCGGGTGTGAACACGCAAACACTGTGTTGCCGAGGCTAATTAAAGCGCGTCGGCCAGTTAATTAACTCGACAGCGAATTTTCTCTAGCAACTGAAAAAGGAACGCGTGAAAATTTCCGACAGCGACGACCACGACCTGGGCGACGACAACGACAACGACGACGACGTCGATGACGACAGTTAGAAGGACGACGACGACGAACAATCAGGAGAACGACATCGTCGTCACGTTTGTTCATTTCCACGAACTAGGATGGTCCTTGTGGCGCACATACGCGTACATACGCATGTACGTGCACCTCTGCGTCCCTTACATGTATAACATATCGATATGCATGAACACGATTCTTTGAAGAGGATAATGGAGAATCGATTACGTACCAGCTCGGAGACCAATGGCACCGACTTTCGGCGCGGTCGAATGTCCGGCATACTGTCGATGTTGCTGTAGAAAGGATTGTCTCCAGGATGTCTGAAAGAAATTAGATTAATATCGTTAATTGAAATGCATAAATTAGTGAAGAAGAATAGTGGAAACTCAAGCAGCGAAAATTGAAAATTTCGAAATACAGTGTATGTAATAAATAAGGTCTATATAAATTGATTTTTATATGTAGGTAAATATTCTAAGTTAGTGATATTACCAATACGAATATTTATTCTTATAGATTAGGTAACTTGAGTAATCTCATAATTAAGATTGTAGAATCTTTAAGTCTTTAGGATTCACGGAAGACTTGGGTCGTGCAACCATCGCATGTCAGACGGTATCTGATCGCAATAAATCTTTTCCAACTTACGCTAGAGCCTGAATCGATATTAGATTGTAAGTAATCGAACTTTCAAATGAAATTGGGAAGTTGCTCTTTGAAGAAGTTCTCGTCGAGCTACTTAGGCGATCAGAAGTTTTAAGGTATACTAACTCAGCCTGTTATCCAATCTGACTTCATTATCATCTTGATATTCTTTCTAATTGCAAGGCACTAGTAGAGTGAATTTACTTGAAATTGAAACTGAGCATTGTCCTTGTTATAAATTTTAAACGCGTATATCTTTCGTCTTTCATCAGGTTTTTAGGGTGGAAGAAAGCGTTATAAATTAGAAATTTCGTATTCGAGGAGGCAGAGAATTCATATTTCAATGGTTTCGCCCCCAAGATTTATGGTTCCGCATGAACGGTGACCCAATTCGTCCCTAGTTCACGTTTAATTATACGAATTTGCTTCGCAGATTTGCAAACTAATGTTAGACAAGCTCTACTCTGCTAACTACGATGTAATATAATCCATCATTGTGATAACGCTTGGTGTAACTAAATTTTCTCTTTTTCAGTTTGTTTATCCAAGCGACAACACTGCGTGAACGTGATATTTTTCATACACACAGTGTACCGTTACAAGAGCATGATACTGTTACATGAGAAAAATAAGCTTCTCGTATTTCCTTCGTCACACATTGCCAAAATTATTAGTATAGTGCTAAAATGTTGGAGATGTTTCTCCGAGTGTGGAGATCAATATTGAATACAGATTTGTACAGCACACTAGGAAATTGCCTTTCTGTAAAGCTTTAGGAGTTTAGTTACGGTATATATGAAGATTAATGATCAGTAAAGTAACTGGATACACGTGTAGGTTGTAAGTTTCACAGTTTGCACCTGAACTTCCTCGCTAATTGAGATTAAGAGGTCATTGTTTCACTTCAACTATACATGCTGTAATCACAGGATTTCAACGCTTCCAATTTTTAATCATTCATTATTTGTAAAATAAATTACAGAAAATTTATTTTGGCAATTAATTGCAGTTTCACCTATGTAAAAACATCTTTCAACTTTTAAGAAGAGAGTTCAGAGAACAAGAAAGGGGGAAGAGGTCTGAGGAGAGAGAAGGGGGAAGAAAACTCAGAAGAAAATTTATAGAAGGGGGAAAAAGACTGAGGAGAAAGAACTGAGGAGAGAAGAGAGGGAAGGAGGCGGAGAAAAGGACTGAGAAGAGGCAAGGGAAAGGGAGAGACAAGGAGGCTGTGGAAACAGAATTACAAAAGAGGAGAGAGGAGAGAGGAGGGAAGAGGGCTGAGGAAAAAAGTCAGAAGAGAGGGTAGAGGGGAAGAGAGGGTGGAAAGGACTGAGAACTGAGGAGAGAGGAGGGAGGGCAACAGTCCTCCGAGGGACCAGGAGGCAACCCCTAATATGGGGGTGATAAGGGACATGGAGATCGTATGACCATAAGGAGTATCTTATGGTACTCGTTAAGGAAGCCTGGGTACTCGGGGGGATCTGTCTCTGGCGAAGCCATAGAGTGATCTGAGGCTCTGATGGTCTCTGAATTGCATTTATAGTCTTCCGAGGGAATATTATAATGACGTTCTATCAAGTGATTTGGTTGATGGAACTCGCGATATCGCGCTGCCGCGAAATACTTTTCAAAGGATCGATCTATCTCAGAAAGTAGTGATTATAGTAACAATTTTAGCTACACACATTATTAATAACAATTTCATCTATAGATTAGTGCAAGTTTTTAATAATTATTCTTCTACAATACCAAGACTCGTAATAATTCATGCAACTCTGAAGTACGTTCTGCTTCTAAATGAGCTTGAGGTTGCCATTATTCACGTTTTTCGAGTTTAACTTCTTCCTTCCTTTTTATCGCGTGATTTAAGCATGCAACAAGATTGCAATTCTGTGCATGGAACAACCTCGTGCTATTTTACATTTTCTTAACCATAAAACAACCTCGAATAGGTTTACAAAACGCTTTACAAGAATCGTGTTACTGAGTCTCTCGTACTCTAACCAGAAGAATCGATTTCACGTTTCGACATGTAATCAGCGATTGCCCGTGGTCGTAAGGCGATCGATTAAACGTGGGTAAAGAAACTATCGAATTTTACGACAAAGGAATTATACGAATGGTCAGTGGCTTTCAGTCTAATGAGCTTCGAGGAAAGAGCACTGACGATCTAGTCGATCTAACGACAGGCTGCTTAGAAGGAATCGCCCTTAGTGTAAAGACGTTTTTGCTCGCTCGTCGGACGAATTGGATTGCTATCTCGTGAACTTTGGTGTCTGGGACAGCAACGATAAACTCAATTTTTACAGATTTTTACAGACAACGAGACGTTGTTCACATGAAGAAGCTTATCGATTAAATTGGATGTAAGAGAAGGCTGGATTGGATTTGCAACAATTAAGAGGCACTTTGAACACTGACCTTCTTCTAGGCACTCTTATCTTATCGAAGATTCTGGTTTTTATGTCAATTGCTGTCGAGATCAAACCTCTCCTGAGATTTGCTTCGAAAATCAGAGAGCAATTGGGTGGTATTCTTTCTGATTTCAATTAGGACAATTCGATTCTAACTAGAGGATTGGTTTATTGGAAGCAGATTGTATGAGTGAAGTTTCTACTATTTGTAGAAGTTTTAATCAATTTCTGTTGTTTGTGTATTCTATCTACACAACTATTTTATAATTTAGTGTTTGAAGATCAGGGCACCTGAATAGAGTTGAGCAATAACACTGTAACATCTTTTAAATATGAAAATAATTATTGAGGCTTTTTAGATTAATTTAAACATTTGTTCAGCAAACGAGAACTATGGTTCCATCATAAATCCTGGTAGCGAACATTTTATTTCCGCAGGTTTTACATGATGGAGTCGTTAAGATACTATCTTTTAACATTATATTGGATTTTCCCAGATTCCCAGATCTTCGATCTTATACTTTGCATTTAAATGCATACTTTTTTTCCAGAGAACTTTAATGCTTCAATATGTAAAATAATTCTAATTTTACACAAAATTATTCTCAACTAATTTCTTTACTCATTCCATAATAATTTCCTTCAATTACTACCTCTTCCTTATAATTTCTTATTAATACCACTCATAGCCATGCAAATTAATATTATTCATAATCATGTAAATAAAGCCATCCCTCTCATATAGACTATAAAGTGTTACAGCAAGCTCAGCCATATTCGCAATCCCTTGATTTAGCGTGCATGTTTCAGCTTCACGAAAAAAGGAAAGTGTAGATGAAAGGACAGTCTGTGGCTGATTCCCCTGTATTGAACAGACAGGGAGTCGTCATTCACGAGAGCAATCCCCTTTATAACCTTCTCAGACAATGTTCGACGGTGAGAATTTGCACGTATACAGCTCCTTCTCATTTCCTCAAGGCTTCGAATTCTTTGGACAGAATTGTTAGATGAAAGCAAATTTTCTTTATTAAATCTTCTACTGCCTACATTCGAGACCAAAGAAAAAGGATGGCAAGGATCTTTTTCTTTTCGTCGACACATTTGTCGAAATGAAATTCGGGCTTCTGTTGCAAGTGGAGCAAAGAATTCAAGGCCGAGAAATCCTTTGCTTTATTCATTCTCTAGAAATTTGGAATTCGCTGGAGGAAAGAATTTCTACCAACAGATACTTATTCTTAACATTCTAGACTACAATTTGCAAGTAGTAGGTTAGTGCAGATGAAATTTCTGTTTCGAGAATTTAGAAAATTGAGATATATTTTTTCATTTCTAGTTTCTTTTTCTATCAGGATGGTTACTCAGTAACAATTAGTGTTCTTCAATTAAAATAAAAAATTCCGTAAACTACCATTTAATAAATTATTATGTTCAGATATATAATAGATAAAAGATGATGGTACTCACCCGTTTCCTCGTCCGCCAGATTCGCCACCAGCTCCGCTGCCGTTCTAACAAACAAAAAAACAAGTTTATTAAAAAACAAGCCTAGTAACAGTTCGAAGAAACCAAAGGGAGAAGGCGCGTTCGCGCGAACGATGGCGCAGGCGTACGAAAAAATATTGTACACAGTCTTTGGAAACGCGCGGCCACAGGAACCCGCGGAGAAATCGATTGCCGCTTGTGTCGCGTCTATCATCGACCTTTCCACTTGCCAAACGAGCTCCCGCAGAGACAATCAACTTATCCCGCGGTCCCGTGGCCGCGCACGCACAATGCTTTGCCCTGTACACAAATCAGTCTCTTTTCGTCGACTTAAGGGTAAGAAAAGCTCCGATGAAACCGAGAATCGAGCGCAGATCAGGGACTCGAGAGGAAGAGCAGAGGGCGGCGGTCCTCTCGCCTCGAGTCGCCTCTACAGCCTCGGGAAACGAACAAGGTCTCCTCGTGTACCAGCGTCTCTGCTACCTTTTTGCACGTCCCCCCTCGACCAGCCTTCCGTGCCTGTTGACTCTGATTAAGATCTCCTTCCTACTCGCTGCTTTCTTTCGGCCGCTGTCACCTCGCCCGTTCCTTCCACCATTGTCTCGTTTTTGCCATCGCGAACAGCGATCCATTTGCAGCCTGGATGCCCAGCGTTGCGTTAAACGCGACGAAAGTGAACCAGTAATTCCCCGTTAATGCCTTTCCACGTTTTCCACCACGCCAGCAGTCTTTCTTCACGGATACCTGTTCCTCGAATGGTTCGTTAATTAAGAGATCCAGAGCGTGGTTCGTTTCGAAGAACATCGCCTGCTAGAGGACTCTGATTATGGAACCTCGATAGGTGCCGTCTTCGAGGCGAGAGGCGAGACTTCGCATTCTCCTGGAAGAGAGACTTTTCAACGAAATTGTTCGTTTTATTCTCCCTCGACCAATACTCGCCGCGATCCCAGCTCGAAATGTTTTTACCGAGGAACTCTCCCGCAGTGGCCCCTCATCTCGCGATAATATTTACCCCGAGTCCCAGAAGGAGAGGCGTGTAAAGAATTTTACTCTCTCGTGTTCTAGGATCCCCTCCGCCCGCTCTTCCTCCCTCCTTCGTCGCGTTTGCACTCGCCTGCGCCTCCTCTCTCGTTCTCTCTCGTTCGCCCGTTGCCGCACGGAGGAATGGAAGATTGGAGATACAGTGTGATAACAGCCCGTATAAATATAATATCACGTACGATACTCGTAAATTCTGTCACGATAGAGATACGATATAAACTTATGGATAGCGTATAACAAGTAGTATAAGTTATTTAGAGTTAGAGCCGCAGGTATCTTCGTCCCTTCTCTCCTTCGCCGTCGTCGTCCCGTACCCTCTTTCCCCCGTCCTTCTGCCCTCCGCCCTTGCTTCTGCCCTAATTCTCTCACTCGTTCGCGGTAAAACAGTCTTGCGGAAAAGGGGGCTTCTTTTCACCCGGAGAAGCTTAGACAACGCTGGAGCATGACGGTTCTTCTTTTTTTTTTCCCGTATCGATGCGATCGCTTTTTTTTTCTCATTCTTTTCTGCTCGTTCGCTTTGCTAGTTTGTTCGTGTTTAGCCACCAAGTGGGCGCCCTCGAGGGCGTCTCCTAGGTGACGACGAGGGGTCGTTGCGAAAGATTCTCTATGATCGATGGAGATTAGTTTTTTCGATGGAACGGGGAGGTTGCAACTGTAAAATTGCATAGCAAAAATAGGGAAGCTTTGTAGAGGATATGATTATGAAAAATTGGTAGTATGCTTTTTAGAGTAATGGAAGTATGAATGTTAGGTATGTTCTTTTGTGGGATGTAACTATTTCTGGAAGAGAATTACTGCTAAATTAACAGGTGTCTGTGGAAATTAATTTGTCTGCTCTTCTGAATTTTTCTTATATTCTGTACTAGTTATAAATTTTCGAAATTATACATTAGTAGAATTTCCTGGTTTTCCTCTTTATAGTGGAAGATAATTTAATTCAGTATTTTAACATTTTTATAATAAATGGTGACGTGAATTAATTTCAAAGGCGAACGTCGAAAAATGAAATCCGGTCCAAACGACAGCGTCATGTTATCGAGGAAATTGAACATAGCAATTACTTCTGTTACTGATTCCTACTTTTATGGAATCATAAAAAAAAGTATGATAAAACTCCTACCATATTTCAAAATGACTAGTACAGCAGACCTGAACATAACTTAAACAACTTTTATGATCCACAAATTTTTAGAATACCGATGACGCGAGTGGCTCCATGAAAAAGTAAATACAGCTCATCTTAAACAGGTACAGAAGTGGCAGTAGGAGGCAAAGATGCAAGAGGGAAGCTAAATGCAACGTTCCAAGGAGGATGAATGAGGAAACACTCGTGAACTCGGCGTCTTACCGACCCTCGATAGACGGAGACGCACTCGAAGGCAAAGTAAATACAACTGAGTAGTTACTATACGTTATTACATCTACGTGGAGTAGCATCGCTTCGCGAGTACAATTCTGACAAGCGTTTACTTAACAACGAAAATACCGTGTACTTATAACCGCTAACAAGTTGTCCGTTTATCTATTTGTTGCTCTTGTTATTATTATTATTAGGCCTTAACAACGTTATTTTCCTTTAAATTTCGTTTAAACGCTAAGCGTCGTTCGACCAGCACCGCTAAATTAACGCTAGATCGAGAAGCCTTATGAAATCCTTTGTTACGCTCCGACTACGACGGAGATTACTAACGTAGACGCGATTCCCCACCGTATTTTGATGATATGAACGCTTAGAAATGGAAAAACGACACCGATGATATGAAACAGTGCGATAAGATGGCCGCTCGTCGAGACGCCGCGGCAGTCTTTCGCTTTCGGGGGTACGCGCGATCAAGGAACATCGATATTGACTAATTATTATTAATATCATCGTTCGGCGATACGTTGGTAGCCACTGGGAAGCTTTCGAAGCAGTGCTCGACGCCCAGAAATCCTTAAAACGAACCTATATGTATCTTTTCACTATGGCGGATCACTCTTTGGCGATTCTACTTACTCTGGAACAGAGATTCGTCTTATCCACAGTAGTCGAGCCCTACCATTGTCCCTCCCTTCTAATTTTTGTACCTGCTTCAAGGAAATTTTACGCGGAACCTTTCATGCCGCGGTGCCTCGACGAGGTGACGTTCATGATAAAGCTTCTGGGGTGTTATCGTTCATCTGCGCTTCACGAGTCTTGGGGAAGGATTTAATGAGTAGTTCTCGGATGGTGAACGACAGTGAAATGACTTGGAAACTCGTGTTATGGTGATTGTGAGGTTGCGACGCAATGATATGTGAAGAGGGATTGATATTTTGTGAATGATAGACGCCTAGACCTTCCAATCTCTTCTATGGGGAGAAAACCTTCGCCATTTTCGCAGTTCCGTGTCCTAAATCAGTGCTCTACGTGCACTCTACGATATAAATTTGTTATAGTAATATAATCTTCTCTGATCCCATCGTTTCTCATATAAATTCATTTTCTGATACACAGTGGTATCGTGAGAAATTTCTACTCTCGACTACCGTATATTTATTAATCTCTATCTATGACGTTTACAGAATTCTCTTAAACCCGATAAGTTCGTTCCTCCAATTCTCAAGACTTTTCGCTCTAAGTGTAAGACCAGTATGTTCGAGAATTTGTATGTACAATTTAATAGAATTTCTAATGTACAGTTGTTCAGCCTCGTACATAGCACTTTGAGCATTACTCGCGACCATAAACGCGGCAACCACTCGGAGAACGCGCTAATGCAATTTGCAGGTGCATCCTTGCGCCGCGTAATCGAATAAAATTTGCTGGCGCGGCGGGACAAAACAAAAGATGGTGTTAAATCGCGTTGTTAATTTCGCACAATTTTTCCACCCTACGGCGAATTCAACTGCCTTTCGTGTAGAAAGTAGTTCTTCATTTTCCAAGTGCTTCGAGATGGAAATTCTGATCCAGCCGATTATCCAGTTTTCCTCGAGTTTCAAATGCTCCGCGTTCCATATTCCTGGAATTTGAATCCTGTAGGAAATAGACCTTCTACAGCATTTTCGATTTACTCGAACATTCCATACAGAAATGTTACAATCGGAAACTGTTGTACCTGATCCATCAATTTTCATACATTTACCTACGAGTGGATATTGTCGGTAAACGGTGATTCACTTTAGTAAGTTTCATCTTTTTTCGTGGAATCTATTTGTGTCGAAACGAAAGGATTGTACGTGACTCTATAATAAATTTCTTTACTGTTTGTCTTAGTCCATAGGTCTATCTCTGATCCTATGCGTTTCTAATAAAATTATTACGCCATAGAATAAGAATTAGAATAAATTTGCGACTGTAATTCTAGACACAATTTATTAATATAATAAAGCGCAGAAAGCTGGTCCCAAGTCTACAAGGGTTATGAGCTAAGGTAGAAGAAGAATAGCCCAGAAGTGAAACTCAGAAGAGTAAAGTGAAGAAATAGAATAGGTGAACGATAGAATGTCAAGAAAATGAATCAGAAGCTATAATAGCAATTTTATAGTCACAATCAAAATGTGAAGTATTTTATTTTTTGCAAGAAGACTCTAAATTATCTACTCAGGGATTTGAATTTCAGCGATATTCGTCTAATTTCATGAGGAATTTGTCCATGACGCTGATTCATTTCGAGTAGAATGAAAACTAGAGCATCTGGGGCAATAAGGGAAGTGGGATGGTCGCGAGGATACGTCTGTTTCTCTGCGCAAAGGGCGCAGTCCACGTAACATTGCATAAAAGCCTGTTTTCGTAGCCTTCTTCGTGGACCAGCGGTTTCCAGACATTCTGGCACGATGCCTTCTCCTCGGTTTCACCGCAACCATCGTTATTCTCTGGCTCGCGACAAAGACACTATCCTTCTCTAGGAAAAAAATAAATTCGCGTTTAGAGGTGGGATTATTTAGCTTCGTACGTAATGATAACATTGCTAGAGAACAATGGGCTAGAACATACGGGATGGTGATTGTGAGAAGGCTGAAAAGATATTTATCAATGAAAGTCTCTGAAATAAAAAGCTGCTTGCGGAGATGAAGGAGCGAGTAGGTCACGTTTCAATGGATCATGATCCTCATGTTCTCCGCGATGGTAGTGGAATTCGACCTATATTTCGAGACATTTGCCCTCTGGATGATAATTTCTGGAGAAGAGACATTCATTGGGTCTCGTTACTCGTGACAGGGATGTAATTGTGAAGAATAAAAGTTTGAAGTGGATATTTCCGAGGTTGAGGAACTTTCCGCATAAATATTTTATACGGGATTTTAGAACTGTCATTGGATGGCTATTTCAGAATTTCACTGTGATTTACTTCTATTGTCTATCAGAAAAACGAAATGGCATTTTGATTTCAGTTTTACGAGCTGTTGTTTCGAGACATTGTCAATCAACGATATCTGTGTCTGCACAAGAAACGTGTCGTTAGATTGTTATTTTCTTTTAATAGAGTTTCGAAATAGTATAGAGTAAAACGATAGTTAATACAGTAGTAGATAGTTTTTAATTTATCGTAAAATTGTGTACTCTTTTAGAAGGATTTTTATATGTATATATCGATATGTTTAAAAATTGTTTTTTCGCTTTCAGTGTTAGAAAGATATACATATTGAATAGTTTAACTGAAAAATATTGTGGAGTCTATCTACTTGTCTAACTAAAATTATTTATCACACTTTTGAGCAATAATATTCACTGAATGAAACTTTTTCAAAAAGTCTACGTTAAATAATTGCAAAGTAAAGGTAAAAATACGTAAATGGAAGACTCCCTCTGTTATTGGAAAGGGAATGTTTGCCACAAAATTTACATACGGTTTACGGAAGAACTGCGAAAATTGCGAAAACTTGTACACCCACAATCGATATGCATACAAGTATCCTGATCGATTCACATTCCGATACAATTGCATTGGGCGCTCGAATTTTAATCGAAGTTTAGCGAGATGGAGGTAGAAATAGAGATACATGAAGTTGAGAAACAAAAAAAGAAATAAAAATACAGTGAATGAAATATAACTAACAGGAACAAAAAATAAATTAAGAAAAATCTGCACAAATTTTAAAGATAAAAGACTGGCTGATCCATTACTATCTATTCTACTTATTTCCCTTCTAAATTCAATCCTCCACGAAAAACCCAAATCAAAGGTCACATTCACTGCAAAAACAAGACTCATAAAAGCAACTACAACCCCAAAAAGAGAATAAAACAAAAAGCTACTGAAAACTATAAACAAAATACAACAAAATACTAAACAAATTTCTCTTCTCAACAGCAATAACAGAGTAACCCATTAATAGCAAAAAGAAGTAATCCAAACAATGCACGCGAAACAAGTTTGGGAAAGAGAACAGCAGCTCAGGGGTAAAAAATGATGGATGAGGGTCGAGGAGACGCGAGTAGCGCAGGTGATCGACGACAGCAACGTGCACGCGTGTCTCCGCGACGCTTGCAGAGACACGAGTTCTTGCGCGGACGAGACATGTCGAATTGTATGTGTGTAACGATAGTAGCATAGTGTGGCTAATTGTGCTAGACAGCCATTTATAGATCCACGCAGCGTGCAGGCTGATCCCACGTTCACTTGGTCATCCCACAGTTCATAGTTCACTGCGGTTTGTCCTGCAAACGTTGGGGGTGGCCGCGGCTGACGCGTGCACGCACGCGAGCACGCACCGAATAAAATGGGCACGGCTTAACCGCTCGTTAAATTTACACTCAATGCCGCGTCGATAAGCCATTTTATGCAGCTAACAAGATAGCAACCCCTCGCGAAGGGTGCACGCGCGAGGCGCTCGTGCTGACGCTCGACAGCAACGCGTGTATCGTGCTCTTACGAGCTTAATGACGCTGAACGCAGCTCGAATTTTAGTCGTGTATAATATTTTTATAAATTGTGAGGTAAAAAGCCTGGGATACAGCTCGACCAATGATTATCGAGATTCTACCCCTCTGCTTGGATTTCATGCACGAGAGTTTCGTGTTGGTCGAGGGTAATTAAACTGCACTCTGATTTCGGTACTAATTTTTGGCCTTGATGCACTTTGGAGGATTGTAAGTTCACTTTATCGGTGGATATAATGGACTATTTTTTGTGGTATAAAGGAATTTTTAGTGGAATTTATGGTGGGTACTTACGGTGCTAGGAATTTGGAATCAGTTGTCAGGTTTCAGTAATTTTTTCTGACTGGGAGTCAATATTTCTACTAATTCTACTTTTTAATTAGTTAGATTTGTTTATTTTTTAAGAGAATCCTTCTTTTTATTCAAGCTGATTCCAAGCTTATGGCAAGCAATGTATGTACGTATGTACGTAGTTTATTGTAAATGGATTAAGGGTAGTTAAGTAGTAAAGCTGGCGATTATTCTCGACGAATTTGAACAAATATTGTACACCACTAAAATTCTGTATCACGTCATCGACTCGTTTATCCTAAAATTTGTAATTAGTCTTACCTCTATAAAGCTTAATGCTATCCGCTACCGGATAGTTTTAGAATTCGATGAATTTTTAGCGTTACAAGCTAGAAAGAAGTTCGTTTGTAAAAAAGTTGCTGAAAAAGTGGGGGCTGTCAGCAGTTGGTGTAAGGTGTAGTGTGTTCTCCGGAAGTTGCGCCATGCTAGCGACTTGCACGAAACATTGTTAGGAGTCGCCCCACCTGTAGGAAATGAAAGTTTCCTCGGCGAGATCGAGAGACGTTTTCAACTCTTTTCCTTAACCTTTATCAGCTAACAGGGTTCAGAGTATAATTGCTTAATAAACAATTGCTTGACGTTGCATTTCGTTATTGCAGGAACTTCTTTTTTTCCTCTAAAATTCTAATAAAAAACGTAAATTGTTTACTCTTGAAGCAACCAGGAAATTATTGTACGCCAGTCTAAATATTCGACGTTTCTTGTAGAGAGATATATACATTAGCAAAGATCATATTCTAAAAGTGATTCCCCGCTCGAAAAATGTCAGAATAAAAGTTTCTGAATGTCGAAAAAGCTTTTTAGCTCGTTATAGAAAAGTCATTCTCGAAAAGCGTACGACAAATAGATTTTGATAGAAAATACACCCATGTAAAATTGAAAATTCACACTTACAAAGGGTCGAACGGTGCTTCCTTAAAAGGCTGTCTATAAACTCACAAATAGATGATTACAAATATACTGATAGAAAAGTTCTGATTCCAGATTCTCGTATAAAAGATTTTGATCATGTGGTATAAAAAGCGCGCGTAGAAAACTATCCCTGCTTCGTATGCGTCTAATTACGTATATATAATTGACATACACTACTGATTAAAAAGCTTGAGTACACATTGTCCACATTCTATAGACTGCCTTCATCTCAATAATTTTTCACGTTGCACCTGTTTTCTATAACAAAGAAGAACGGTAATTATCTGCTTAAAGGGTTACCGAAAAACTACCTCCACTAAACTGTCTGACTATGTCACTACTATATCCCTTCTAGCTTCTGTAGAATCTCGCAGGAACTCAATGCGACTTCTTCAGTTATAATTAACAATCTACAAAGCCTGAAACTGTAAAATGAGCACTAACTAAGAATTAGAACACTAATTAAGGGAATTGCGTTTAACAAAACAAGCATACATATATTGTACTTATTCAATTTAAAGCAACTTCACTACATTCGGGTTATTTTTTCCAGCTAACTTTCCCTCTCGACGAAGCGTGCACCCAAACTTTCAAACGACAGTGTATTTTCCAGCGAACACAGTCACCGAAATTTCGTTACGAATCGCCCGGACGATTTTCGCCTCGCAAAAAATCGAACTGCGACGCAACTGCGCAAAACTGTCGACCTCGTGCCCTCCCGCGAGATAATGGACCTCGGGGCTTTGATACTTCCGACTACACGATATACATTATGGCGTGCAATAATTTCGCTCGTCGGCCGCTAGATTGCATGGGAACACGTGTGGTTCTGGTGAACCATGATAAATGCTTCGAGTTAAACGCGTTTCTTATATGGTTGCGAAACGTCGACGAATATTAAAGAGGATTAGAGGATTAAGAGACTCTGAATAAACAACCAGCAGTTCGCGAGCAGCGTTTTCAATCGCGAAATCGGAATTGAATCGGTAAGTTGGGGAACAATACAAGTCCAAAAATCACATTTTAAAATAACTATTTGATCCCCTCGTCTAGTTCTGTGCACACTGAATATCTGGATCCCAGAGCTAGAGAGTATTAAATCTGCTTGTTTTCTATTTCACTTAATATACTCTGGGGCAGACTACGGGATTATTTGAAAATAGCTAATTTTGGACTTGTACTGTTTCTCGTACTATTATGTCTCCAATGTGTCCATTCTGCGGATTAAATCGTTGTTACTGCACGAGAAATCGGTGGTTTCGACAGAGATTGTCGGCTGGCCTGAATTTGATCGTTAAATAAGAAATAAGCGCGGCGCGAATGCAATAAACTGCGCGGAAAATATTTATCGACGACGACGTTGCAACAGATGTGGAAAACGCTCGCGAATTAGGCGGAAATTTAATGCACGGGCGCGAAGCTGCTCGAGGAAGTGCGGAAAGAAGATACGCGAAGTTCTTCTTCGATTTTTGCTTCCACGATAATGGGAAGGCGACAGCGAGCGCTGCTGTGAATAAAAAAGATATATCCGGCTTAGCATAGCATTTTCCGCATATTTTCACAAGTTTTTAGTTTCAACATTTTGCTGTTATATGCTATTTAGTTTCGTGAAAATTGCTGTCGTTATTCTTTTATTATCTATTTATTCGTGAATTTGTTTTCCTCTTTTTCTCATTAATTACCCCGAGCAGTTAAGAGATCAGTCCTCCGAAAGCCTTATTTTTTTACTTATTCTGCCCCCGTGGACATTTCCTCTTAAACTTATTAATTATGCCAAGCGTTAGGATGGAACTTTGCGAGAAAAATTGTAATTCTAAACTGTCGCTCAGGAAGTAATTCTGTGTCCCTGAGAAACTCGGCAACTTTTAATTGCAAAGCTTTCCCAATGCTTGTCTACGTGCATTTAGCTTCAGTCTTTTATCCGTTTCTGTCCGTCACTCACAAAGCTTCCTCCGCGCGTTTGTTGCTTTCTTAATTGAAAAATCTCTGTTGAAACCACGTATTTCCTTCTTTGTACGTTGTCACGTTCCGGAATTACTCGTTGTTTTCTTTTCGTGCTTCCAGACAATTTACTCTTTAAACTCTGACAGCCATTTGATGTGATTACGAATCACATAAATTTACTAGTTCAGCTCTACGAGTTATATTAATAAGAACATCCAATAGAGATGGAGGAGTGGAAAAGAATGAAACATCATCAGCTACGTTTAAAATAGAAATTCCTAAATATTTAAAGTGTAAAGGTTTCAAATAATCTTTTTCTTCTAAAAACTTCTCAAAATAGAAGATCCATAAAATTTCGAGAAAATGGAGCCAAACAACATCTCATGATCTCGTCTCCCAGCTTTTTGGAGCTCCACAAACTGTAGGGCGATAAAGCGAGAAGGTAAGAGTAGCTTTCATCGCAGGCGGGGCAACGTTCTCGCGCGCGTGAGGCGCTCTGATAACAGCGAACACCTACATACGTCCATTCCCCAAAAAGCAACTGGACACAACCTTAGCATCGCGGTCGATATCCGCCCGAACGAGCGGCATCGGTCTTTTTCTCACTCTTTTCTCACGTGTAGTAACCCCTGTGCTCCCTGGCCTCGGCCAACAAGCCAGAAGAGCCCGATTCGTGCGTCGTTCCCGCGCATGAGCCTGTCAGATGTCACCTACGCACCCATCCCATCCTGACGTAAAACATTTACCACACGTTTCCCGATTATCACACGAAAGCTTCTTAACACCTACGTACACGTACGTTATATACTCTGTCCAGTCGAGAAACACGGCTAAACCATTTTCGTTACATTATTAATTGACACAAAACTACCGCGAAGGCTATAGTATCGTTACAGTAATATGTGTTTTAGATCTACCTTTGTGTGTTTCTTTCCTTTTTGCGTGAACAAGAGCGTGTGTGTTTTGTGTGTATGTGTGTGCACGTGAAACGCGTTCGCGAGAGTTTGAAGGGGAAGCTCCACGTCGAAGACAGACAAACGCTCTGATTGCTTGTTAAGGATGCATGAACAACTAGCAGTCGAAACCACTAGGTTCGGCTTCATAGGCGAGGTTACGTGAATATTCGGATCCGATATCTTGCGGAAGGGGAAGCTCGACGAGGTGCAGAGAGCTACTTGTGTGGTCGAGGCGATATTTCTCGTTGCTAGTTGTTGGAGATTGCTTCTGATTCTCGTGTAGGGCTTATAGGGCTTCCTATGGATATTAAAGTAGAAACTAGAAATTAGAATTTGCAAGTTGTACATTTTTTTTAGGGTCTACAGATTTTTCTTATATTAAAGTAGAAATTAGAGATTAGAATTTCGAAGTTTTTTTATGAATTAGAATTTTAAAGTTCCTAACTTTTTTGGGGATCAACATGTCTTCTTATATACTTTTAGAAGCTCCAAATTTCTTTAAAAGCTATCACTTGTTTATAGCCACAACTGGCCATTGGAATTATATAAATTTCAATTCAAATTTAAAATTTCTATACAGGAATAGTGTTTCACGAACTTCCGCAAACTCCTGACTTCAAATAACTGTCTACACTAAACTATCGGAGCTATCGAAAAGTCAACAATACCGAGCTGCTAAGTCTCAGGTTTTCAAAGTTCACGTAGCCTCGAATTCCAGCACTACTGGCATTAAATTTTCCTCGTTTTCGACATGGAACTGTCCACTTGCTTCCACCTCAGAGATCGAGATTTTTCTAAACGCTAACGCCCCACGAGGGAAGACGTTACCACTTGTTTAACGAGTACAGCTTAACAAACGTTTCGAGCAACGTGGACGCGGTCTTTCTGTTTCATTGATCCCTGAGGAGACTCTCTTTAAGAGATCGTCGCGAAGAACCTGCACGTAACGCGATACCACCGATTTAGAGTTCAAAGATGATCCCCTTCCCGTGTAGAGCCCGAGCCCTGCACCAGGGCCATTCAGTTTTTGTAGAAACGGGAGAATCGTATCGTCGAACGACACTCGAGTATCCCAACTATACTGGCTACACAATTTTACTCTTTCAATTTGGAGAATCATCTTTCACTTGGCTGCAGTATCGGTTTGAGCATCGACGTCAGCCTAGAAGAACCAATCGAGCGTTTTAGATTGCATTTGATGCATTTGCAGCTCGAATCATTAAATTTTCTCGGTTCCATTAACGTCTGAGTTCGTTCGACGAATACGAGAATCCGATCAGCTGATGAGCAACCGCAGTCGTGGACCACGAAAGACGGCTAAAAATGTGTTAGACACAACGACACCGTGAATATACATATACAATATCCATGATCGTAATAATATACATACACAGTTAACTTAGGCGCGAGTCTGAGGGGTTTCGTTCATTCGACCCACCCCCTGTCTACTTGCTCCTTAATTCGTTTCATATAAAAGTGAGAAATGGTAAACAATTGGTCTGGGTGGCTTGTTCGCTCAACCACGTTTCGAGATATCGCGAAGGGATAGCAACTGTGTTTTCCACTTGGTAGGAATCGAATCGACTCTCTTTACTCGCTCCGCTGGAGGCGATTCATTGGCGATGTGATTGATTTATACGCGCCTACGAGTCTTGACCGAATTTCTGGCGATTTGAGGCCATCGAAACTGTGCCTGGACATTCTTGATCGAGAATTGCCGAAAATAGACTTCGTGGAATCTTTCACTCTCGCTCGTGACTGGGTTGGTTCCATTTTGTAAATTTGGATCAATTAGGTACGTCGAAAAGAGTTAGCCCAATTCTCGGGAGCAATGTAGCATTAAATGGATAAAATTTAATGAAAAGTCCAGAGACACATTAAATTACTTATCCTCGCGGAAGAAAAACCGATATTTCCTTATAAACTCTGCACGAAAAACAACTTTCAGCTTCAAAAAACAGGCCATCGATCTACTCTGTCAAATTAATCGCGTTTGAACTTATAAAAAGACAATTTTCGGTGCGCGTGTTAAGCGAGACGCTTTTTGCTTGGAATACTTCAATGAAAAGACACTTTGACTCGCGCTTATATTTTGCTCATTAATTAAACCGTCGTTAATTAAGCAGCTGTCTATTTTGAAACAGATGTGTTGGAAGATTTGCGACAAAAACAGTACACTCTTTTTGGTAAAAGAAACTTGTCCCGAAAGTCTCATACCTCAAAATTGAACTCTTTAAGCATAGTTCATACGAGACACTAACAACGTGGGAAATCTCAGCAAAAAATATAATTATCATTAGAATCATGAAAAAGTGGAACACTTAGTGCTCATTTTCAATTCACTGGAAGTAACCACTCGGCGGCTTAAGAAACTCAAATAAAAAGGATACTTATGTGTTGCTCATAATCAACAAGTCACTCTGCAGATCGTGAGAATCAAAATTTGGTTTTGTATTTTGAAGCGTCAGGAATATGGAGAATTAGTATTGTTGCAGCAGTATGAAAAAATATACCGGAAATGTATCTTCGTGGGAGGAGAGTATTCGATACGAGTGGTACGTGTCGCTGCACAGCATCTGTGTGCACGTCCGAGCGCAATCTCGTTGAATTACACGAAGGAATGAGGAAGGTTATGATCCGCGTGAAATCTCGAACCATTCGCGTTATTTTCCCAGAGTGAGCGAGTACCCGTAAAAAAAACTTTAAGAGCAGGCCACGTGGATCATTTCGTTTAACGCGTACGATTGCATCTTTTACTTTCTGCCGTCACTACCTAGCAATAAGCAGATTGGCTTCTTTTTTAATTTTTCCCACGACACCAACTGGGGAATTGGCTTCTTTTACGCTTGCCTTTCTTTTCATTGCAACCGTTCGGCTTTACGGCCACTCGTATAAGCGAGTTCGTTCCGAGTTTATGAAGAATGTAGCGCTCCCTGTTTCGATATCCTTTTAAGATGCTTTTATCGACGATGAAGTTTGGCACTGGGGTCAACTTTCTGCTTTAACCACTGTGTGCCATTTCATGGTTTCGCGTTCGCTGTTGCGGTAAAAACCGAAGAGTAATAGGTGCGATATTGTTTCGATACAAGCTTGTGGCTTAAAGTCAGTCTGAATCTTGTGAAATGTAAGGAACTTCGTACTGAGTTTGTAACCTGACACATTCAGAGTACTATAACTCATGTGTGAGTTAGGAATATTTGCACAATATCTGACAATATTTCTATAAAATTCTTGTTGACTTTTTGGCAAAAGAAATAGCATAGATTTTCCTTTCACTACTTTTCAATTGATATTGTTTATAATGTTGCAAAAATTGTATCGCTTGTCTAAATGTAGAAGTGAAGCTGAATGTAAATTAAGCTTATATCGAAACACTGTACGCCCCTTGTTTGTAACGAAACTGGTAGAAGATTGTAAAATGCATGTATTGGAAATACTTTGCGTTCTATTATTCACTGTCAATGTCCACAAGAAAATGCATTAAAGAAACATTAATGAAACTGCGTCGAAATCTATTTAACTTGAAATTGTGCAAGAAGTCGTGAACGCATTAGGGGAAAATAAATTGCAGTTCTCTAAGGAAAATATTGTGAGAAAGTCGAGTTTAATAAGAAGGTTTGCGAGTTCTACCAGAGCAATTAATCATGAAGTCAGCGTTGGGTGAAGTTTAGCGATCGTGAGAATGCTAGGATCGATGATTGAAAAAGGAAAACAACGATGCTCCTACGGTACACTTTGCAGCGTCGACGATCGACATTCTTCGCATCCTTTCTCATTCCAGTGGAAGGGTTGTTTTTGATAGCCTGTTACGCGCGAAGACGATGGCTTAATTGAAAATTTTCTGATATTGACGGTGACGTAAAGATTGTTCATCAAGTAATTTAAGAGGTTCAACACTGCTTCTTGAATGCTTTTGAGAAAAGATTGGAGCTCATTAAAGAGGTCCTTTGTAAAATTATTATGCCAATTACTTGGGGTGCGAGGTTTAAAATGAAGTTCAAAGTTCATGAAGAAATTTATATAATTACGAAAAGCCCATTAATTATCATTTCAGAAGAATATACGAGAAACTATGAAATCTGCATATGATAGGAGCACTAGAAGAAGGTGAATATGAATTATAGTGCCATCTAGATTTCGCGAGAACGAAACTGCTGACGTCACGGAAAACCCAGCCATTCATATTTATCATGGGCATGTTGGTCACCCTAATACTCTCGCTTATAGCTGGCAATCTGTCAAACATTTTCTACACGCTTTTAGTGTGGTTTTCCTAGTCCCTCTCCCAAATCTGACACGGTTTATAGCCAAATATGCCACATTTTAACGAGCATATTGCTCGGGGGTCGATCACCTATACGTCAAAAGTGCTCAGTTTTCGTCAATATCCTGGATAGAGCGAGAGTGAACTTCATTCGACTCTTGGCAATTCTTTGAATTCTAAACTCTCCTCGACTCTCGAACACTCTTATAGCTCTTCCATAATACATTTTATCAATCTTAAATATATAATACAACTCCAGAACCAGTTACCATGTCCCTTCTTCCTTCAAAACCCCAAAAGCGAAGTCCAAATTTTTCCCTCTCATGTAAAGAACACCAGTCGCCTTAAGAAAAGCCATCCCCTCGAATGTTCGTCTCGAAACGAGATCTGCGACAATGTTCCCGACTTTTAGCCGTTATTGACATCACCGATGACGCGTGCCTCGAACGGCAAAGAGGCAGCTGGCACGTATCGCCAATTACGAGAAAGAATCGATCGGCCAACCGAGCGTGATACGTGCTCCAGGGTCGACCAATTAAGTGAAACGCGTCGTTCCTGGCCAGACCCGAGCCACAGTTCCGCGATCGAGTGTCGTTAGCCTGGAACCGTTTTCCGGATTGCGAGCAGGTACAACACTACCCCATGACGGTTTCCCTAACACTAACACCGATATACGCACGATAATTAATTGCTAGCTTAAGTGGAGTATTATACGCCTGCGAAGTCTTTAGATACGGAAGCATATACTTTGGACGTGTGTATGACCCGAGTTTACATGAGCACGGGTTGTCAAATTAAGAATCTGACGAGTTAATACCTTTAGAGTTCAGTATGTGTGGCTTTTCGGGTGATTCAGTTTTGGGAATGACATCATTTCGTGAAGGCAATTGTTTCATAGTAGGTATGTTTGTTCCGTGGAGAATTAATAAATTTTCTTCATTAATATTCAGGTTTGTAGAATATCTTGAAACGAGGTTCATGCGGTTAGTGAGAAAATTAGAGAAATGATGAAGATTTTATGAGATGTTTCCTTCTTAGGTAGCTCACAAGTAGAATAATTCTGTATGTTGTCAGACGCGAGTGAATAACTCGCGATTGTGTTTAGTATTCCCTTTCAAAGTTCATTGGAATTATATATAACTATCCATATGTTAGAAATAATATTAAAAAATTCTATTTTAAGAACATCTTATCAACCTTCAAAAATAAAAAGGGTCTCGTATCTCAATTCTAAAGGTACCAATCCATAAAATTTTTAATGTTACACTCCGCGCGACTGGTTCTCACCTCTGTACGTATTGTTTCTGTGTGTATAGCAGTACCTGTATGTGTCTATATGTGTTTGTATCTACGATTGCGGCTTATCCATTCGATTATGAAACTATTGTGGGGTTTGTGTTATGCCGAACGGTTATCGGTACGCGGAACGCGATCGATCGTTTCGAGATTACGAGAAACGGTATGCACGTCTGACGATGAGTACGAGGAAAATCTTAGCACGCGAGTTGCTCTCAGCATCGTGACGACGCTACATCGCGCGTACATATCCTGGAGCCTGGTATGACACCTTGATTAGGAGGTAATGAATTCCATCGTGCTTAATCGATCCGAGGCCGTTGCGAGTTGCATGACGATGATTCAATGGAATGAAGCGAGTTGGAACAGAGTCAGTATTAAGTTTCTCGACTCGCAAGATTAGTTTGGAATTTACTGCTACTGGGAGCTATGTAAGAAGATGCAGACCAGATTTAAAAAGTGTAAAAAGATGTGTAAATGTTCCACTGAGGTAGAGAGAATATTATCATTAAAAATTGAAAGTAGCCTCTCCAATTTATAGCAATTTTCTCGTGACGCTATTCTTGGCAATCAGGTATTACTTCAGTCAATGTGTAAGACCTCCAGGATTGTACCTACGATTTACGTCAGTCATTTGACGTTACAGTGAATCTCTACCATTCTATGAGCGTATATAGTGTCACTAGTTTCGAATACTACAAGATGCAGTGACTATAATCGTTATTCTCATCGTTCTCCGTTGCTCGTGTAACTGTTTCGAGGTCTGCTTGCAGCTGTAAAGAAACAGCGAAAACGGAATTGCTAAAGGATGATTTGACGTAACCAACGTTTCGAGTAGCCGACCGCGTGAAACGTCCCGCATGAATCCGCTCGTTGCGCTCTGTCGATTTAATCGAAACGAAAGTGCGAACGCGTTGGACCGTGTCAGGCGGTTATTTTCCGTTTCCCCTCGTTTACGTTCGCGGGGAAAATTAAACGGAAGTAAGCGTTTAACGTGGTACAGCGTACCCTCCACGTAATAATACGTCACGCGATTCCGCGGGGTATCGACTTTCGCGTTTTCATGCTCGACGAAACGGAATACATTGCGTTTTAATATGCGGGGAACACGTGACCGAGACTTCACCCTTTTCGCGACGAGGACCCGCTGAAAAGCGGAACTGATTCGGAAACTGTTGCAGTTTCAGCTGCAATTTATTACTCTTTAACTCCACGAACCGTGCAATTTTTTTGGTGTATCGTTGCTTGGGCAACGACTATGTTAATTTAATGGTGGAGAAATTATTGCATGACTCTTTGTGTTTTCGGTTTTAGTAGCGATGGTCAGGAAAAAGATCGCATTTTGTTTTTTTGAGAATGATTTATGAGAATTTGTATATCTACTAAAGTACAAGGAGGCAGTAAGCACTAGTAAGGGGACTTTAGTAACTCGATTTTCTTTTTTTCCAAAATTAACTAAAGTAATATAGTTTCGTAAGACCTGCAGGAAAATCTCCACCACATAAAACAGACACACGAACTTAAAATTTTGTAGTAACCATTTAGGTACTCCTCACAATTAATTCCAAATTCAAACGTTTTATAAACCATGAAATACGTTTCTACTGCCCATAAATTTGTCTGCTTATTAATTGAAACTCATTCATCTGTTATTCGCGAGTCGAATTCATGGCATGAAAATTACATCATTGATAGCTGTTTTTATTGCTGTCGAACAATCGATAAATGTTCGAGTGCTAAATGGGCACAGAGTTTGGCGGTAGTTTCGTAAATTTGTCGTCGTCTGGCTAAATGTCATCGTGTTTCCCGCTAGCCGGAAATTCCGGTGGTCAGTGAATCCATTTACGCGTTCTTTTCCTCGTATTTCACAGTGTTTCGCGAGTGTATCTCTCGGAAGCTATTGACTTCGATGGGCACACGATGAACGAGATTCTCGGCTGTGCCTGCGCGATTTGTTTCGCTTCCTGTCATTGTCTTAGCCTTTAATCCATCGTCTTTTTTAGTCGTCGGGAGACTTTGTCAACGTTGTGCAATTTTGTGCGTGTCACATAGCACTTGAAAATATAAAATGATTAAATTCAAATTATTTTAGATTTATAGTACGCAATTTTAACCCTCAGCTGGCGTAGTGCTTCTTCAATAACAAATTTGTCCACATAGAAGCGGATAAACTGAAATCTTGTACAGTTGCTGTACATTAAATTATTCTTCATATGCAATGGAGTCGCCAGCTAAGAGTTAAATGAAAAATGAGACGCGTCACTTTCGTACTTAGGCCTACTTTCAGTAATTAGCTAATTAACACCAAATGTGCGACGGTTTTAACCGTGATACGACTTGTACTGCTCGCCAAATTTCATTTGGAAGCAAATTTCGATACGTCAATTTTGTACCATCCTTTAAACCACTACCTTTCATCGTCTGCGCGTAGCCTGCCCAACATTTCTACGTTCTCCTCTGTTCAAAAATCAGAACTATAAAGAATACCCACTGATTCGTCTCACTGGTAAAGACCTGTGAAAAACGATTATTCTTCGCTACACATTCAACAACCATTAATTGACCGAACAATAGTTCATCGTTTCGCAATGTCCAGACCGCGCAGGCACGCGGCTTTTAATAATACTACCTTAAAGCGTACCGATTATTAAAGCACCATCTAATTATTATTATATTAGCCTAGGGCCTATTAGATAAACCTCGCTCGCTGACGATGTCTTCGTCTCGCAGACGATTCGCGGTTCTCGAAATCGATCGTCCTCGATCATAATTACCGACCGACGCTTGATCGCTCCACACCTCTACACATATATTGCTTGGCCAAGCGTCAGTGACGTTGCACTTGTTGAATTGACTAGTACCATCATTTCAGGTGTTCTGAGCTCGTAATCCGTGCATCGTCGCTCTTCCGACGTGATTTCGCGTAAATTCGACAGCAAAGCTTCACTTCCGTCTCTTACTGTAATTAGTATTGACTGGGTGCACGCGCTAATTGAGACGCGATACGAACGTATGCTAATTATACGCCTCAGTTCTCAATATTTAAATTCGTAGGTTTCTTGGATCGGCGATACATTCGCGTACAGCGTACTCGATACTCGCTGGCGCAAACGAATCCGAAATTCGCGAGAACTCAATCCAAGCGACTTCGGTAGCTAGCGGAAAGGAAAGAAAATTCCCCTCCTATGCGAGGGAAATTCAAGAGTCGAGCAGTGAGAGTTCATCCTTGGGCAATTTTTAAGTTTCTGAGGATCTAGGGTGTGTGTGATTCCCGTAATCCGCTTCTACGTTTGTCCTTCCCGTCTTAAGTCTTCCTGGAGGATTAAGCGATCTCGGGGTTTTCAGACCTCTGCGAACTCACACTACTGTCCTCTTAGGTGGTAAGCAGGGTATTAAAGGCGGGACATAACCCTTAAGATCAATCCTATATGTCTATGACATTGAAAAAGTTTGCGTTTCAGCCAGAATCTATCTCACTTAGAAATGCTACGGTGAAATAGTATACTTGCAGTTTATTTAAATGGTCATCGGAAAAAGAGATGTAGAGGATTAAGAAGGCTAATACTTTTGATAATTTTTCCTTTATGGAAGAAAAAGATATCCGAGCTTCACCTACTTCACACAAACTCTTTCAATGTCCCTCTAAAAAGAAACGCCCTTGATCTTCTAGCGCCTCGTCTACAAAGGTGCCGAAACTATGAAACAGCGGAAGCCTAAATGGGACACTAATGAAAAGCGCAGTAATCGTGATCCGCAGATCAATCAGACTTACGATTTCACCCAACCCCCGAATCTCGAGTACGCCTTACAAAGGTTTTCGTGTCCTCACTTGATCATGATACTCACTGCCGTGGGTCCCTGAGTAATAGTAGTCTCCTTCGCGGCCTCCTCGACCTCCTTCAGCTTCTCCTCGGCCTTCCGTTCCTTTAAGGCCTTCAGTAGCTTCCACTTGGATCCAGGCGGGCCAGGACTCACCTGGCCCTCCTTGAGCGTAGTGTCTGAGCTACCGCAGGACGAGGAATCGATTTTGATTTTCGGCAGACTCAAAGTCGCGGTGGTTGCTGTTTCAGCGCTGCCAGCTCCGTCGCGTTCCAAGCCCTCGAGAGCGGTGCTCTCGGAATCCCAGGCGCCTGGGATGCTGACGGAGACCTCGCTGGGAGGAACGCTGACGCTCCCCTCGCGAGACAAGGGCTCCGATCCTGGGTGGATCTTTTCACCATGGCGAAGAGTCGAGCCTGCAGAGCTGCGTCTCGACTGCTGCTCGTCGACGTCCTTAGGTAGTTCCTCCTCTTCCTCTTCGTCCATCGACTGAACTGGACTGTCGGGGCCCGAGGTCTCGCCAGAGGAGCCCTCCGTAGAAGCTGGAGGTTTCTCTATCCTGGCTTTCTCTTCTTGTTCCCAAGTACGGAAGTCTGTGACTCTAGCGAACTCTGCTTCGATACTCGGCGCAGGCTTCCGCTTGGGAATCGGTTTCTCATCGCGATACCAGTCCCTCTCCTTGCCAATAGTTCCATTCATCCTAGTAGTTTTGATCTCTTCCTTCTCCTCCTTTACTGGCTCCTTAATCTTCGTACTGGCCTTCATCTTCAGTTCCTTAAGCACGAACGACATCTTCTCCTTCACCTCCTGGTCGGGTTGGTAGGGCTCAGTCTCTTCAGGTTCCTCTACCAGCACCTCCCCCATTTCCACCTCTATTTGTGATTGCCTCTCAAGTTCCTCCAGCTTCTTCAGTTCGTATCGGTACCACTCGTCCTCAGAATCGATCGAGTCCTCTGTGCTCTGCCGCCTGGACGAGACTCTCGACGTGCTTCGATAGGAATGCGTGCTACGATTGTCCTCGTCCAGTTCGCCGCGTCCTCCCCAAGGAATTTCGAGGGATTGCTGATGCCGCGGCAGGAATCGAGTAGTTGGCGGCTGACCTCTCGTGCTGGAGGCGGAAGGACTCCCCTCTGACGGGGGCGCTTCCTCTGATATGCTGGTCACTAATTCTGGCAATCTGGTGCTGCTAGATTTCTCGCTCTTCTCGCTCTTCTCAGACATGTCCTCGGGATACTCGAAGCTCGTCTCCAGAGTTGGGGCGGCTCCCTCCTCGGACTTCTTCTCATTATTGGACTCCTCGCTGGGTGGTTGCTCATCTGACACAGTCGACGATTGCCTCTGACGATACTTGCCCAGGGCTCTAGACACCGCGAACTCCATACTTGAGCCACCTATCAGAGTCACTGGAGGAAGCTTGGGAGCCTTCTCATTGGGGGCTTCGTCAGAGCTACCAGTAGATCGTTTGATATCGCCTACAGTCTGGAAGATCGATGAGCCTCCGGACCCAGAGCCAGTGCTCTTCCCTGAAGTTTCTTCTTCGAAGACACCCATCTGCTCGGAAGCATCGTAATCTTCTTTCCTTAGTTCCTTTTCTTTACCCCAACCGTCCTGGAGAGCCTGCTGTTGCAGCTGTTCTTGGTGTTGCTGGATCTGTTGCTGAAGGACCTGTTGCTGTTGTTGGAGGTTCTGCTGTTGTTGGATATAATCCTTCTGCTGTTGAGGTAACTGTTGTGGTGGTGGTTGCTGCTGTTGAGGAACTGGCTGTGAGATCTGTTTCCGCTTCGTACTAGCGGTTTTCACCTTAGCAAAGAAGGGAGGTTCTTGGTTCACGTCGGACATCACGCTGTCCTCGTCCTCTGACAAGCCACTCTGCCTGCCGCTGCTCCATTCAGTCTCAGATTGTTCAGGGTCGGACAGGGACTGCGACTGATGACTTCGTCTCTTAGCTTTCTGAAGGATCCCAGACACTGTGGAAACTAGAGTGTGTTTCTTCTTTTTCCTAGCGGTTTGACCTCTTCCGCGACCCCTGGACGCGTTGACGTCAGGTGGAATCCTCTGCTGCGGTTCCTGGGGCATGTCCAGGTCCTCCCGTCTTACTCCGCCAGGTAAAGAGTGGCTCCTGTGCCTCTTGCTGAGGTGCAGATCTGGCAGCCAGTTGCTCATGGAGCTCATGGCGTTCTTCAGTGAAGAGCCTCGTCTGATCTTCTTCGTCACCTTCGCGTTCTCCATCTCGTGGTCCTTCAGGTTCGTGGCGATGCTGATGTAACCTGACTGAGACACTATGACGCTCGAGGCGTCGTAGTATTCGCCCTGCTGATGCTGTGTCTGATCGATTCTGCCGCCTTCGTGGTCTTGCATGTACTGATGCTCTCGTTGCCATTGCCTCTGGTAGCCATCAGCGAGTTGTGCGCTTTCGGAACTAGTCAGTCTTTGGCTATATGGCTGGTACTGTTGCTGATAGGCCTGTGGATAGTTCTGGTTCGCGTAGGTGTGGTGGTACTGGTGTGTTTGATAGGCCGGCGGCTGGGGGTACCTCCTATCAGTGTAGGGACTCTGAGCGTAGCTCCCGTCGGACGTTAACGACCTGATACTAGAGGACGTCGAGTCATGGGGTATCTGGTCCTCCATTGAGTTCAGCCAGGAGTTCTCGTTCGTCTCCGTCCGCGGCAAGTTTGCGCTGGTTGGATAGTAAGATAAAGCATCGGTGATGTTCCCCGTGGGGAACATTGTGCGATACATCGCGGCTTTGTACGCTTCGTGATTCGTCAGTCCATCTGCATACGCAGTGCCTCTTAAAGGTTTCTTCAAATGCGCCATGCCACCTGACTCCGTGTACTGCACAGAACTGTAGCTATCTTGGTAGTTGTTATACTTCTCAATAGCATCTGGATAATAGCCCGTAGTGGTAGTCTTCGGACCATAGCTCCCAGAACCACTGGTATAGACGCTGGTAATCACCTGTTGTCGATTGCTGCCAGCTACAGAGTAAATAGCCGGCTGTTCCGACCTGTATATATAGTCCATCGTGCATCCAGGTGCCACTGTGTCGTAGGTATGCTGCAAGGTCTGCTGACGACCTCGTTTCTTAGGACTCTGACAGGTGGTCGCGATGGGTGCCGGTGGAGGCACGAAGTTGTAATCTTCCTTGGTTGTGGGTGTCTTCATAACAGCATATCCTGACAGGTGGTTCATGGTTGGGGTGAAGGAGTGACTGGTGACTGTGGTGGTAGCGCTTGCGAAGGCATCTCTGCCTTCAGGCGTGTCGTACAAAGGTTCCTGTGTGATGATAGTCGTCGTGGTCTCCGGAAGGGGTGGTATCGGACTGACAGACCTCACTGTCGTGGTGCTTGGAATTAGGGTCGTCCTGGCGTGGTCCACTGAGTACGATGTGAGCATCCTACTGATCGAGCTCTTCGGAGAACTCGGTGACTTATCCAAGCTGCTCCATCCGCTCATGGACGATAGGCCGGAGTCGGACTTCGCCGCGACGATGTTGGCGACACTGCCAGGTTTAGCAGTGTGCTTAGGCGACACCCGAGGCGACTTAGGCGAGTGTGGGGTTCGTGGACTTAGTCGACCTTGCTCCAGGGCTACTAGTTTTTCAGCGTTCCTTAGGAACGAGGGGCTCTGAGGTCTCTTTACATCAGGCTCCCTTTGGTCCGCTCCTGGCATCAGGAAGGTCTCCGCCGAGTCTCGAGGAGCGGGGGGAGGCGGTGAACTTGGCGAGGGACTGGGTGGTGTTCTGCTTTCTTGGAACTCTAAGTTCAGTCTCGCTGCGCTACCGAAGTAACCGTCTTGTCTGGTTCGAATACTATGCACGCTGTGCACACTGTGGACGCTGTGTACACTATGCACGCTGTGGACACTGTGGACACTACCCGCGGAGAGGGTAGGCGATGGCACTTTATCAGTGGTAGTACTATAGATAGTGGGAGAGGCGCACGTGACAGCTGCAAAGCTTTCGACCATTAAGTCTGTCAGTTCCTTATTCTCTGCGTACCCCTTGGCGAAGCTACCAACATCTATGGGCAACTGAATGACAGGCTCAGGACTCTTTTCTCGCACAGCCGAAGTGTAGGCTAGCCTGGGAGGAGTGTAAGTAGTAGGGATAGAATCCAAGTTGGTTCTAGATGCGGATGTCAGTCTTGGCGAAATTGACCTAGTTGTAAAGTCACCATCGGTAGCCAAACCACTGTCAGTGCTAACTCTAGAGATGGACCTGCCAGTGGAGCCGGGACTCTTCGAGAACGTCCAACTGTCAACGTCAGTCTCTGCGTAGATCTTCCTAAGTTGCTCGTCTATGCTACTCGCCTCTTCAGCCAGCTTTGCTTCAGCCTCCGAGTTGTATTGTGCTTTTGGGGATTCTACTAATCGCGACTGTAGTTCTATCAGGTTCTGGGAGTCCTTCTGCAGCTTGGAGGTCAGTCTATCCAGCTCGTGCAGCTTTTCCAGAGCGACCTGGTCGATAGAGCTGAGCCTTGAGAGCTGGGCGAGATCCTGCTCGCTGACGCAAGGGGTGTTCCCTCGGTAGCTCTTATAATCAGCCGCGCTGAACACCTCTCCTTCATCCTCATCTGCTTCGTCCTCCTTCTTCGCCACCGACTCTTGGATCTCCTCTTTCGTAGGCATAGGAGTCAGCTCCTCCAATTCTTTCTCCTTCGCCGCGGGTTTCTCGAACATGTTCGTCTCCGCCTCTTTCTTCCCATTGACATCCTCGTCCTCAGCCTCCTCCCAGATCATCCCCAGCTGCGACGTCGGCCTGGACGTGTCCCCGCAGATCAGGTCCTCCCTGTACGCGTTGTTCAAGCTCCTATAGAACGCCTCATCTGGAATATTACTCTCTTCCGCGAGAGTCTCCAGAGTGTCCAAGTTCCTCACGTTCCTGTGCATGTCGGTGACGACAGCAGCAGCGGTGGAGCTGTCCTGCGTGAGTCCGTGCATCCTCGCCATCTCCTGTTGAGTCAGTTTCTCCCTCAGCGCGTTGGTTTCCTCGATGGTCATCGAGGCGCCTATGCTCTTCGCGATGGCGTCCAGCTCTCCTACGGGCACCTGCTGACTGGCCAACGCGTTCTCTACCACGTTCGCGTTTTCGTGGGAGCCACCGCCTGCGTAGAACTCGATCAGCTGACTGATGACCGTTTGCTGCTCGTAGAGGAGGCCCTCCAGCTTCTCCAGCCTCTCCCATATTTTAATGTACTCTTGACTGAGGAGATCCAACGCCCTCCACGCGTACTTCAGCTCGGTCTCGAGTATGTTCAGCCTCGTGCCGAGTCTCTCCATGTAATCTCCGATTATGTAGTCGATGTTGCCGTCGGCGGTGGTGGCGCCGTACGCCGGCAGGGCTGGCGAATGAGCCCTTGGGCTGGTTGGGGCTGGCCCGCCCAGCTTCGTCGAGTCCATTTTCATGAAGTTTGCGTTTCGATAACGCTGTCTCTGGGTCACTCGTATCCCCTAAGCCTCCACGATCCGATCCGATTTAGGCTGCCGATGATCCCCGGCCCGACTCATCGCGCATATTGTGCGACAAGGACGAAAACGGAATTACGATCTTCCATGTGGCCCGAAAAGGAACATGAACGGCCCTTTGACATTTCGCGGGTAGGCCTTCGATGCCAGAAAAATCGAACGATACTTCGATGCACTGTGTTCAACGGCCACCTTCTCCATGTCGATCCGTCCTCCTTTCTTACGTCACTTCTCACACGCTTATCGAACTGTACACTATGTCTGTCCACTTCTACCGCGTATGTTACATATGGCTTGTTATATTGTCACTGTGTCCTGTCTTTCTTTCCACGTGCTCTCGTTGATCGTCTGGCTTCTTCTTCGTTCTTCTTTTCTCTATACACTATACAGCTGCGTACACAAAGTTTGATAGTTGTCGGGCGCGATCTTGATGAATCGTTCGAGATCGCGCGACACCCTGCGAATGGCACTTCGTAACCAGTCTCCTGTGTTCATGCCGCCGGTGCTATCTGGAAAACAGGAGCAAACGGATTGCGTGGCTTAGTACGAGCCGTGCTCGCACCGAGTCAACGCTGACACAGTTTCCATGGCGCTAGACTTATGCTATCGTGAGTGTGTGTTCATATTTAGGGAACAAGTGCTTCGTCAGAAAGATCCACGAGACCATTGGCTTGTATTATTGAGAATCAAATCAGTGCGTGATAGAGCACGGTTGATTCGCAGTTTTCTTGGGTTAGACTTCTTTCTTATTCAAGAGAGAATCAACAAGCGGGAATAAATGAATAGGAGAAAGAGGTAGTAGGAGGAAAAATGTGGAATATTTTATAATTTCATTAAATTGTTAATGGTAAGTTTCTACTGTGTGCTAAACATACTTTTGCATCCATCAAATTATTTATATGATAATCCACATTACTTCCGTCAAGTTAATAAGGAAAATAAACTTCAGTGGAGAATGGTAATCAGTGTAGTATCCATTCTAGAATCAGCTTATTAAGAATCCATCAGTCATGAATTTAATGTAATTAAATTTCATTTTCAAGCCCCATAAAATTTAAAATAGAAAGAAGGAAATGTATCATTTTCCTATATATACCTTGTCAGGAAGCATTCATAAAAACGCCTCTAATAATACAGCTCATATCGTACATGATACAGTTTCCCTTACTCCCACTTACATTCCAGCAAATTTACACTTTAATCAAGGTTCAAGGAATTCCTCGATATCCCAAAAAATTCGCCGGAATGTCATTCCCAAATTATTTGAAGGGAACGTTCCCATTAATTGTCGACCCCGCGACTAGTCCAATAATTGAATTTTGTACGATCCACGTGATCCAGAGGATCGATCTTACGTTTGTTAGAATGCTCGTGCGCTGCCCCATGGAAATTAAACGACCCCTCTTGTGTGTTCGGTCCACTCGTGATCGAGTAAAAGCTCCGAATCGTGTGCTGACTCGTATAGATCTGACAGGTTTTTGATCCAAATCGACAGGGCACGTATTCAGAGAAGAAAGAGGACCAAAACAACCACTCTGATCCGGAAATGAGAGTCCACGAGTCCCTCTACGGCTGACCGAATGATTTCCTGTGCTCTCATTGCTGATACGCGATTCCATAGTCTACGATTGCTTTTTTCAACTGCTTTGTTTTCTGTGAGCAGGAAGAGAAAGCTATGATTTTTACGAGAATAGCTTAATTGAAAACTGAAAGATGGATTTTGGGCTCGGTAGTTTTGAAGAATTAGTTATTTACGCTGATTTTTCGCTAAAGTCGTGAAGTCTTCGATTACTTATTTTGATGAAATGTGTTCGATGAGTTAGCAATTTGCTTGAAAATCGAAAAATTAAGAAAAGTTAGAACTTGAAAAATAGGAAATTTTTTCCAATTTTTTTCAAACTCTTCTGAGGCCATCCTTTCTTTTGAAAAGGAAAATTCTTTTATATCAGTTCCCAAGAGAAAGAAAAAAACAAAATCGCACAAACGATTCGTCTGAATATCAAAGGTGCAATAAAACGACTGCTCCGTTTTCAGAAAATACAGTATCAATCGCGACCAAATATTGCCATATAGTTCAATAACAGACTGAAATGACTCTCGCGTATAAATGGCTATTTCTTCTCAAACGTCGTGTCTTTTATTGTTCCTCCTCGACTTTACGCCCGTTCAAGCTGATGGTGCTATGCTTCGTGGCCTATATTACTTGGCATAAATACAATTTCATAAGTTTGATAAAAACGAATCGCTGGCTTACGCCGAGCCACTTTCGAGAGATCGTTTCGTCGACGATTCCTTATTCGTTTTCTCTGCCCTTGGTTACCTATTCGTCGTTTTCGTGGCGAGCGCGTCAATTTTTTCTCCTCACTTTGAAAGGAATGTCCGCGTGCTTCGGTGAGACCAATGTTCAGGAAAAGCGAGTGGAACCCTAAGTGGAGCTCCACGGATGATTTGAACCTGTGCAAGAATCAGACTTTAATCCGATTCAAACATCTCCGGGTCTTAATCCTGTTAAGCTTGGGACTGTGTAACCAATCAACGACTATGAGCGACGTCAAATAGCTTGGCTTGATTAAATAGTCGGACTTTCTTTGGGGGCTTTTCGCGGATCTCCTCGGGGAGGTCTTTTGAACCCACCGGGAGAGTTTAAGTTGCAGATTAATGGGATCTTCTTTAATTTGGTTCTGAATCGCGGGAGAGAATTGCAGTGATTGGAAGGAATTTTTCATGGAAAATACTGCTTACTAAGTGTAATACGTTTGAATTTTCTGTTAGTGATATATCTATGGCTGTGAAGTAAAACGAGGTGAGTCACATTTTTGAAGAATTTCAATTCATACCTTAATTGAAATAATCTGACAATCAGATAAATTTGGTACTTTCCTTCTGAAAACTAAGGATATAAGATAATGTAAGTTGGAAATAAAAATATGTAATTTACACCTATTTGGCTTATGACGACAGATATTATTGCATCCCAGTCTTTGAAAATGTTGCTCATAGAATTGCAGTAGGGTTTCCCAGATATCGATAGAAGTAAAGGACTGCCACAGATCTACACTTTAGAAGCTTCGAATGAACTTTTCGAATTACGTTTCGCATAGAATTTCCTCCAATCCTTCGATATTACTTAAAGGAACCAAATGTTCCTTGCATCTGCAAAGTAGGAACAAAACTAGAGGTTCTCATCAATATAACGAGGAATTAAAAGTAGAACTATTAAATCGAGGAGAATTTCCCCATCGGTGGATCGGATAGAAGAAAATGACCCGAAGGCGTTCGACGATGGTCCTCCAGTTAATTCTGACCACCTCCACTGTTAGATTGAACGTCGATGAAGCCTTTTAAGGCGCCGCGGCCTCGTTTCCGTCTTCTAGGAATTTTCCAATAGCCCCGCGACCCACGGAATTCGAGGCAGGAAAGTTCTCTCGAGAAAAATGAAAATGGAATTCGTTATCCGCGAAATTGGGTTCTTGTGTCTGGGGAATCTTCGATTAGGTTCATTAATCCGCGAAACTTTTCCAAGAAATTCGAGATCTTTCAATACAATCGACTTGATGGAAAAAAAGCTTGCTTCCAGTTAGAGATATCTCATTTGAATATTGAAGAATCACGCTTTTCCAAGCTCATTTCTAAGTACAATAATAATCTTAATACCTGTGTCGCTGCAGTGTTTGGAACAAAAAGACTGATAATGAAAATTTAACAAAGATGAAGAGAAGGAAGTAATCTTCTCTCATTTGAGAGACACAGTATTTGTTTCAAAGAATGTAGATTTAGACAAAAACTTCTCAGAGAACATTGTATCTCAAGCAGCTCACAGCACTGATTACAGGAAAGTACGGATTGCGAGATAAGACAATAGCTTCATTTAACTCTGAACGACAAAACGCATTAATCGACACTGCTGTCACGTTAGATTGATCAGCTTACGAATTCCATGGTGATTCGACTTAACTCGAGCAAATGCAAACTTGCTTCCTGTAGTCGCTTCACTTTGACAAACTTCACTTGGTAAACTAAACTTCAAAGTTCCCCAGAGCCAGTGTTCTGGAGACTGGAGTCTGCTGATCTTGAGAATTACGAGACCAGCAATCGTTAGTTCCATTCATTCCACGTGCGAATTTATTCCACTCGATGAAATATTCAATCTTATTCACTGATTATCTATGAATTATTCTTAGATTAAAAATAAATTCACTCACCTAGAAAATTGAATGCCAATATTAGAATACAATACGAAAATATAAAAATTAATCCATTATCTTTTTCATGTAGATGCAATTATAATGCTGGAAATAAGTACTTCTGCAAATAGAAATTCTCTCGCCAATTTTGTCAAGAATTCTATATTTGTGACAATTTTCTCGCGAGGATGCTGTACAAGTACAATATCAAACACCCTATACTAATCCACTTAACAAGTCTTACAATAATATTCTTTCTCCAACCCACTCGATTTCTCACAAGGAGTTCCGTCCAAGTCCATTCATCTAACCCATAGTTGCCATTTTTTTCTTTCCTATTGCGTGAACAAAGGAGAACAGCCTCTCTGAGAGGACACCTGGATTAATGTAAGCGGGTGTTGCACAACCTGAGGGCAACGAGTTAAAAAAGGTATAGGGCCTCGGGGAGTGTCTACTTTGGCCCGAAATTTTTCCTAGCCGTGTTTGCAGGAGATGTCCCTTACATCGCCCTGGGGAGAAGGCAGCAACGAGAAGCCGCGACTCTGCCGGAAGAGGAAAAGGATGCAAAAGAAAATAGGTTGACCGTATAATTACTCATGCCGCTGGCTGGTCGGCATTGTTTCGAAAGTTTTCCTTCTGGGCGCAGCCGGTGTCGCGCTTAAGCTGCTTAATGCAATCATAAATTTTAATTTTCAATTTTGCCGCAGCGAGCACACCGCATCGTGCACCACACCCGCAGCATCCACCTGTTCCTTTTTCCGTTTCTCTGAAGTGGCTCGCGACAGGCAGGAATCGATTTATTACGGGTATACGAATATCTAATTAACGAGTTCGCATTGGAAACAGAATTTGGGAATATGCTGTGGAGGAATTATTGTTTCTCTGCTTTGAGAATGTACTGGCATGTTGAGTGAATGGAGACTGAAGTGTACTGAAAGTTCTTTTGTGAGATATAATCCTTGATTCGATAGGAGACGTGAATTAATATTATTAATATTGTTAGTGGAGTAAAGGAAACAATGTTACTCTTTGCTGTTCGACGAGGAATTGCAAATAAGGTAAAATTAATGATTCTTTGTATTCATGCTAACAGCCATTACTTTTTCTTTGATTCCTTAATGTGGATTAAGTAGAAACTACTCTCTACTCTAATATATTTTTATTTCCCTTACTGTTATTTGCGTTTAAAATTAATCATTATTCTTATCCAAATATTTCACGTTTCAAAATCTCCCTCAGATTTACCACATTTAATCTTCTTCAGTATGAAAGTTGTAGACAATTTTGAATCCAGAGTTTGCTACGATAACACGACGAGATAGTGAAATCGGTGTTTCCCAATGTCAATGACCATTGGTAAACTGCAACGATATAGAATTGGTATTAATAACGACAGGTCATTCCGCAGCGTGGAATTCGACCACGAACGCGTAATCCATTGCGCGTTCACTGATTTGCGAAATAGAATTTGCGTGCCCACGATCACTGGAGGCGTTTATTTCTTCGACTCGTAATCGCGTTTTCAGGCAACGAAACGCGCAGCCTCGGTCATTTTTATGAATGTTTCTATTAGCCTCTATAAAGCGATTTGCATGGGAACCCCATTTGCTGAGTGGAACAGGATTAAATGTTTTTTAATTATCGCTGGGAAGATATGAATTTTAGAGGCAGAGATTCCTAGTGTTTTATGAGGATCTGGTGGGCGTTACTCTTTTCCGCGTTCAAAATTAATTTGAAATTACGACGCTGGTCACGGTTTAAGAGGATCATCCTTTTTCTACGATAAATGAGCCACGTCAATGCTCGTGACGCTAGTAAGCGACTGTAACTGGCTTCCCCTTTGCAACCATGTTCTGTGTACATCAGTGTAACAAATAGATACCATTAGACTTTCTTCGTGAAGTCCACGTAGATCTTCGACACATATAAATGAATTATTTGTGGATAGCGTCGTTGGTTAAAGTTATAACGTACTACACTTTTAATTTATAACTCGAGTGCTAAGTAAAAGGACCATAAATAGGTGTTACGTGATTGTCGTAAGATTTAGTAGGAAAGTTTTAATCCATGTATTCGCCAGGAGTGCTGTAAATTATTAAATTTCTCTGAGCTCATGGAACGACAATCTGGAATTAAGTTTCACTACGTCGTTTACCTATATTATTATTTGGAGAATATTCAAATAAAGTTTAACCATTATTAGGGGGATATCTAGGTAAACATAGTGTCATGAAGAGAACCTAGGAGAATAAAATGTTTATTGCTAGATTTTGGGTCAACAGTCTAAGCAACAAATACGTTAAAATGAGACGTAAAGGCCATTGTATTCCTTTTGAACATATTTCCTCGCTTATGACTTTCGGAACGATATCTCTGGCTCCTTTGTTAAGGTTGGAATTCAACGAATTGTCTCTCCATATCTCGCAATCAGTGGAGGTTGAAACTATTGAAACAAGCAAAATGGGGGTAACTATTTATTCCTTGCAAATACCGCATTTATTTGGGCAGGGCCAGGTTCATGACCCATATTTGGGTTAAAGCCATTCGGACAATCATTTCTGAAGATATTTCCATCAGATTTTTATTAAACTTTTGACCAAAACTTAGATCGATTTTACGAAACTTAATTCCCTAAAATCACATCTTTTTATACTTAGGTACACATTCTAGTGTTAAACTCTCACACCAAATTATAAAAAAAAGTGCTACTCAATATCCCGCCTAAAAAGCTTCTTTCATTTTAATTTCTACCCTCGAAAGTCCTTCTGTTCCTCATTACTCATTACCCACAACTCGATTGCAACTCGTAGAGTGCAGGTCTGCCTCCTTCAAAACAGAGCAACAGTTCGTCTGAAACGAGCATCGTCTAGGTAGAGTCGTTCGCCTGCCGAAATTAATTTTTACCGTTCGTTGATGATGTCGTTCTCAGCGAAACGCTTATCGTTCCATGGCTACAGGGAGCCAACCCCGTGCTGCCAGGCTGTTCGTAATAAACGAATCTGGCTGGCTTCCTTCGTGTTTATTGTCCAAGAAGCGTAGTAACTCCGAGAGAGGGAGATGAAATTGGATTCCGCTTGTAAGCCCCACGTACGGCCTCGACAAAACACGGAAGTCACACACGCATCGCCGTCGTGTCGCCCCTGGAATTATGTTTCTCACGCTGAGTACGAATGTCGCGGACGAGATCGAGTCTCTACCCTTGCATGATAACTCCTACTTTCCCTGACGAATGAAGGTGCACTTGTTTACGAGGATCCTGTAATGCCACTCGTGCGTCTTTGTTCACGTGACGAGAACACGAGGGTTGTAAACGAAATAGAGGTGTTGCCTAGGGTTATATATGGAAAGTAGGTTGCAAATGGAGAATAGTAGTCTGTGATTAGCTTTGGTTTTGGATATTTGAAATTTGAAACTGAAATATATTTCTAACTAGACTTGCTTCTCATGGAGCTGCACTATGTCTTGAATGATATTATGTACGTAGTACTATGGGAAGTGGTCGATACCCAGGGAAGTTATAGCATTGACTGCTTTATAAAATATTTGTATGGTCAATGTGTTCCTTGTCATCTGAACAGCATGCTAGGCTTTCACAAGAGATACTAGATAAATATTGCATATCGCTGGAGTTTTCGAAAATTTATTATAGACTATAACAGTATCTATGCAATATTCTTGTAGATAATACTATTCTACTAGTTAATAATTTTGCTAGCGTATATTCAAATTTGAAATTAGAATATAGCTACTTATAAATTTCTTTTGAATTATGGCTTTATCGAATATTACCCTGCTCCGGGATCACCCTGTATACCGAGAAAAGAAAGCCAAGAAGATGAGCTTGGAGACGAAGAGGAAGCTCCGTTGGGAAAATAATAAAGGAGAAGAAGAGTTAGAGGACCAATTTAAAAAGCCTCAAGCTGAGCAGTGGACAGGCCATTGCGTCGTGACGCGGTCGCATCTCGACACCATTTTTCTCTCCATTCCCCTCTGGCGAAAAAAAACAGCAGTGTACTGTATTTCCCTCTATTGAATACACGTCCAATGTATTGACGTTGGAGAGCTGAAAAGCTTTATTAAGAAAACCTACTAGTCATTCCTTGACACCTACTTCCTTGGATGAAATTTCTGAAGAATCCTTTATCATAGCAGCTTCTCTTACAGCGAAGTAGAAATTCTGAAAAAGGGAGACTCAAAAATGATCTAATACCAGAAAAATCGTTACTGAAAGTACAACCCAGCGCATCACTCTCTGAATACACCCGCATTATCTTTTTACCGCTAAAATGACCCTCGGAAAGGATCATACTTATGCGATGACCTGGCAGCACTTTGTCCACGACATTCTTAAAACTTCTCAAGTGTGACGTCCACGAGCAAAGTACCCAGCTTAAATATCACCCTGGAACAGGACGAAGTTCCTCCCTTTTTATCTCGAGAAACCACTTTTCACCGCGGTACATCACAGGGTGTAGCTGATGGCATGGACTTCGGTTTCCAAGCGAGTCGTTAAAGTCGCCAGATATATGGAATATATCCCAGGAAAAACAAGCATCGCTGCCACGAGGAAAATTCGCTGTGGCCAGTGCAAACGACTCTTATCGGGGCGATCTGGCCGATGTAGGTGAATAGATCGTTCCTAGAAATCCAACCATGATCGCAAGATGTCGCGTTCCGAATTTATTCAGCGTGTTCCACGGTTCAGTCTCGACAATTAGGTTACCGAAACGTACAATACTGTTCAGCAGTGGAGGGTGTAATCTCGCGAACGTGTAGAAAAATCGCCAACCCTGATGCAACCGCAGAGATCGGGAGAGTCGCGTTCTATACGAAGCAGGAAAGTTTCGAGCTCGCCCTGAGGGTAGATCTTTCGAAAAGACACTTTTGAAACTGCCACGTTTCCAGTCGGTTCCTGTCTGCAGGCGAAGAAAAGTTTCTATGGATGGCGATAAGGAAACAACGTAATGTATTTTTCCCGCTGTTTGCGTGGACCTCTTCGAAAAGTTCTCTGGATATCGGTGATACGTGGGAGTAATGGGGAGATCGTTTGATACAAAGAGAGCCGCCGTTTGTTTCGGCCGACTGCGTTATGCGGGCCGTTCCGAGGGGAAATGCAAATACGACCAATGTTGCGCCAGTGTTGCTGCAAAGTGAATTCGCGCTGTTTCTTTCGGACTGAAGCTTTATGAGGTTCTGGGGTTCAGGTTGGGGCAATAATTTAGTGGGAGCAAATATCGAGAATTGTTGAACTGCAGTAGTCACTCATTTTTCTTTGTAATTAGAGTTAGATTTATTAGAGCAGATAGAGTGATTAATTTTAATCTTTTGTGTTCTATATTCTCACTTTTAAAAATATCCCATTTTCTGAGAGTTTCTATAGATCAATACTTCAGATATTAGAAAAGAATTCTATGTTTCAGACAAAACTTAGGTAAAATATACGTATCTCTAAATGAATGTTTAAACACACATTTAAATCCATACTTGGATTAAAAATGATCGAGACAGACGATTCCTTGCAACGAAATAATTAACCCCAACCTAAGTCTGGAATATTTTCTTCTGAGCAGCCCCTTCGTGTCATGTTTAATTTTCCTCGTGCTACTGCTTGCGTTCATGAATTTCATTAACCTTTCAATAGGCAATTAAGCGCGACGCGTTGCTTGCCATTCTCCTGTCGTACTCCCTTAGCAAGCTGTGTATCGTTATAAACTCGTGCTTCTCGTTTGTGCCTTATCGGACTTCTCAAGGTGGCATGATTTTAGTCACACTTTCGTGAGAGCGCGATAGAATATATTCTAGATATCGTTACTGCCTTCAAACGAAAGCTGTTTTCAACGATTTTTCACTGTGGAATGTGTGCTCGTTACAAGCCTCTGATATTGTGTTTGCCAATGAAATGGTGCTCATCGAGATGAATATTTTCCATCGACTTTGTGGGTATTTCCTTCCATCTGCATTTTCGATCTTACATTAGGTAGGGGTGTTAGTGGTGTGTAAGGGGATAAGAAAGAAATATTTTGCCATGTCAAGAGAAAATGGAATTTTGAATACTTCTTCGAGATCTTCAAGCATCACCATCTTTAGTGATTTCTGGAACTGATGATACTCTTTCACGGTACTGTAGGTAAATGTTCTGGGTTCCAATCTTTAGTACTGATATATTCAAAAAATGAACTCCTTACATTTCTTGAATTCTATTTTTTCAACATTTTTTTCTATGCAAAATTTGCAATAGAAGATATTTATACCTATTATCATAAATTAAAATATAAATAAGTGAGCTTAAAGGAAAACTAATCAGGTTTTCTTGCTTCAAATGACAACGTGAAGGTGTTAGAACTGAAACAAAGTGGCATTCAAAACCAACCAACTGTAGCTACATTTGTGAACGCATTGGGTCGAAATTGAAATTAATAAAAGCTGACACAATGGGCTGGCTCAGGTTATGTGGGTGGTCTGACGAAATTCGCATAATTGCCGTGCATACACGCAAAATTTAATTAATCCTGTTCGCGGTATTTAGGTTAATTATAAGCGATGCATACCACGTCGCAATGTATTTGTAAATATGCTTCGCAACTTTGAGAAACTTATCAGCGAACTTTGTATTTCTCGTGAAATTACGAGTGTAAACAGATCTCCTATATCTGGATTCTCAGAATATTCAATATTTATCTGAATATCAGTTAAGATAAACGATGTGCGTGTAGATCCTGATATATTGCTATTTTCAGAAGGATTTTTATAAAGGAATGGATACATTTCATGGTTAGCAAATTCTTAAATAAAAATTCTATTTCTATTGGTGGAATAAATATTGCCTAGTCTGGGATTTTCACTAAATTTTATTAGTTATTTCAGCGAAGATCTAAATCATCATACAAATCCTCTGCTCCTTCTGTTCCAGTCCCATTGGTTTCAACCGAAATATACCGAGCTTGCACGCGATACTAATTCTCCCTTTATACATCCCATTTTGATTTCATATCGTACCTACATACAAGTTTCCCACATACCATTTCTCCAGTTCGCACGGTAGCTAGACTTTTAGTCGGTCACCAATCCAGTACAGGTTCCAAATCTGCTTTTGTCCTACTTAGGAAAGAAAAACAATTCAATCCCCGAGTTCCCTTCTCTTAAACCAATATTCGAACCAGTACCTTTCTATGCTATTCTTCTCCAAATATCTGCTATTTTACTATTCACAAAAATTAAAATAAATAAAGGTCAATGAATTTCCACCACTAGCTGCAGTTTTTATCCCGAATGGAGTCAGGATATTGCAATTTCTGAATAGCCCAAACGAGTTACCTCTCCGACGAGGCTCATCCTTCATTCGAGCTCCTCTCGAGAGGCTCTCGTCCTTTCTCTTTCCGTGGACGGTCTCTCGTTAAGGCTGAGACGGCCTCTCATTATCGGTCATCCGTCGTGTGACGTAAATAAGAGGAACGTTTCAAACAGGCTGCGCTGATTCGTCGAGTAGCTTTCGAACGGTCGATTTCTTTCCAAAGAACGAAGAACGCTCGCGGAGGCCCGACAGGAGGCATTAATTGCCGGATCGATCCGATTACTCGCTGGAAAGACGACGCGAAATTGTTGGTTATCTAGTCGAGTTCGTTTCCAATCTGTGGCTTCCATTGACCTTTCAGTTCGTTTCACCCCGAAGCACTTCCATTTTGCTCTTCATTTTCTTTTTTCCGTTATTGAGAGGTTGTTGGTCCCATTATTTTTGGATTATTTTGATATTTTGATGTCGGTGCTGCTGAGATTCTGAAACTTTTGGTTGGGAAGGGTTGAGTGACGTGAATATTTAGATTTCTGAGACCATCACTGAGTGAAGTAGAGAAAAAGTAAAAACCACTTCTGACATTAAAACTATAGATTATTCACAAATCTTTATTTCAATTCTTGTTACTATTCCTGTACTTCTATTTTGGAAGTTATACCTGTTGATTTAGAACACTTTTTATAATTAATATTATCCTACAATAACGTGGTCTAACTTTATTTAGAGTCCAAATGTAGCAATATTGAAATAGCTTTTTACAGCGTTGAATATGTCAGTATGTTGGAAGCTTCTAACATTTCGCAGACCTTATAAATTTCGAATATTCTAAAAATATTCGAGTTACGTAAAAAAAAGTTAAGATACATGTACTTATCAAGCTCTTCATCTCAAATTCCTTGCAAATTTCTTCCTTCTTCTCGTCTTTTTACCGAAAGCCTTAAGATTCTTGTAAACTTCAAGACTTTTAAAATATTGAAGCCATGCAAAAAAGTCTGAGACTCGCGAAACTTGCGTCCTACAAAATTATACACAATCTTTCAAGAGTTCTTGAATTTTTAACCTTAATAGTTTCTGATAATCAGATTCTGGTGTTGAAACAGACTGAATAACAGCTGGTGTTCGAATAATAAACTGGGTGTATTGAAAGTGTCAACTGGTTCCGTTTAGACCTGTATCAACGAACTTTGCATAGGTATACTCCATTCTCTATTCAGATTCTCTTCGTTTATGGACACGAACTTTCCGCCCTGCCCGTTAGTTTCTTTTTAGTATTTTCCTTCCCCTTTGAATGGGTGGTTATTAATGGTGGAAGTTGGGCCGGATTTTCAAGCGAGCAAGTTACTTCCCATTCCTCGGGGCTTCTTTTGCCGCTCCTCTTTGAGATTTTGTTCGACGCTGGTCCTCGGGATTTTTTATTCACAGTAGAAAATGGCGAGTCAGGTGAACGTACCTCTCACCATAATGAAGAAAGATCCCACCGTAAAAATATGATTAATATCTATTACATCTTCTTTCTAGAGTCCATACATCATATTATTAGTGTCTCGTTAGAACGAATATCAATTATTCAATTAAAACTTGAACTGTCAGAAATTCAGTCGTGTCAGATCACAAAGAGAACCACAGGAATAGAATTTCGCGAAATTAGTACAAAAGTTTCTACCTCCATTTTCGCTGGCAAGGGATCGATCCTTTTCGAGATCACTCCGAGCCAGATCCCGATGCTTCAGACTTGCCGTGAGGATTAACCTGCATAAAGCTTTGATAGAAAGTCGCTTCGTCGACGACTGCTTACTAGCCGACTCCAGCTCGCGCGTTACACGATGAAATTCACAAAGCGTACACGCTTCAGCCACGCCTTTACCCTTGCGAGACAACCCCCTTGCAAACAGTGGGATACGCGCCTTCTTTGGCAACCAGTGCACGTTATTTATGACTTCTGAAAGATGTAGACGCGATGAAGGGAATTACTGTGCGTGTGCATGGGCAATATTCCCTTTTCCTCGTGAAAGATATTCACTTTTAGGTGTATTATGAAGTGGTGCAAGGATGCAAATTGTTAATGTACTTTTTCATCCATTCGAGGGTGCCGCAAAGGGTAAATAGAATTTCCTTTTGGTATTTTAAGAATTTCGCAGAATAGTATTCATGACTTTTTCCTAGAATTTTTGTATCAGAGAAATTACAGTGAACTCTCTATAAATAACTGTGATTATATTTTATTAAAACAATTATTGCAAGAATTTAACAAGTAATAATTCCATCAGTTCAAAGTATGATACTTTGGGTAATATTTTTATCATCTAGATATTGTGAGTGATACTGAAAAAAAATTAATTTTCAGTAAAATTGATTAAGGAATGCCAAAATGTAATCTTGCAAGTTTTATCACGAATCTCAATTAGTAAAAGTTTTTAAAAGTCTGCCTTTGTGTAGTCAGCAGGTAGAATGAAATCCGATAGAAGGAATAAAGAATGATCCTGAACGAACAAGTAGAATTAGTTCGTCCTGAATAGCCAGTAGAATGAGTGCAGCGCTGATCAAACAACAGCGCTAGAACAGGTCGTGGTGTGATGAGGTAAGTGAAACGAACCTGTCTGTGATCAGCCACATGACGAGTACATTTAGAACGAATCCGAGTTAATTCGTGGGAAGTTGGAGCAATGAACTCGATTTTCAAATAGAGCGAATGAATGTAGGAACTTGGTGCGTTAATGGAATCTCATTGGGGTTTTGGTCAATCATACAATTAAGAGTAATACTCGCTGGGAATTAGGGAATTAACGAGAAATTCGGGCAACGTTTCGTTAATTCAGCAGATAGATTGGGTCCTGGTCAAATTTTACGCAGCTCAAACATTTACATGGTGAGTCCAATTTATCGTAGTGACATATGTAGAACAACAGCTATGAGTGTGTGTCCATTTATGTTAAACAGCAACGTGCTATAATCAGTTACAACTGAATAATTGTAATATTCGGAAAAGGTAAATTTATTTCGAGGTTACATTAAAACAAGTATTTTTCTCTAAAGTATTTTCGAGTGTTAGATATCGCTGTGAAGGAGATTTCCATCCTGGTATAGAAAAATTTACAAAATTCTAAAAAGTAGATTTTCACGTCTGCAATATCGATAAAGGAGCGTTTTCCTAAATAAGTGCAGAAAAAATTGCTATTTTCTCTCGGGATTGCCAGTGAAGTGTCAACACTGTAAATATAGAATCGCAAATTACCGAATCTACTCTTCTATAAAGCTTCATTCACACGACTTGTTGTTCGTTCCTACAGCGCTCGAATTTCCCCGTAGCACATATTTCCCAGGTTTTATCGATTCTGTTCCCCAAGGATCGCTTTAAACCCGTCACAAACATAAGAGCACATTTGAGAATCCCCCCAAATGGAAGTTTGCGAAAAACGCACGCTGTCAGCCGAGGGGCATGTACGAAATCTTGCATCGTCGAATTTTTTCCATGGCTAAGGGCGTTTTAAATCTGCTGCATCGAAAAAAGTGGGTTTCCCAGTGCAGCTCCCAGAGAAATGGATCCTCTGCAGAGTGGTTGCACTTGTAGCTCGAATTTCGAATACACCGCGTCTTATCTCGACATCCTGTTAACCTTTCCTCTCTGTGAATGTGAAATCTTTGAACTCCATGGAGGTAATATACTCTTAAAGTATTCAGGAGAAGTCAACGAACGCGCGAGCCGAATTTCCACTTCTCTCTTCGCACCTATTCTATTCGGATATTTCAGGACAACACGTGTACACGCTACTAGACATTGTGGCAGTTCGGCACTGCCACCACGGCCTTGTCATTTTTTCTCAATTTCCATTTCCGTTTTCTGTTCTGACTTTCTCTTCAACTTTCGCTGTTCTTAACCTTTTCTTCTAATGCTTTACAATTTCCTGCCTATTCTTTCTACATCCGATCCCAAGGATTGGCACGGGTCTGGTCATCGTCAGTTACATCTGGCGGCCAGATCCGCGCGAGGCTCAGGACAATTTTCCCCTTTTTACTTTCTCCACTTTTCTCTCTGTTCTGTCCGCTTTCCTCTTCGTTTTCCAGCCCTCTTTCCATCCTTCTTTCTTCCTGTTACTTTCTCTAGTTTGTAAGGTATAAGAAGGGATGATGTGAGGGCGCGAAAACAGTCGGAGTCAAACTGCTGTAGGTTACACTTCATCGTGCTAATAAAACCAGTTTTTAGTTAACCACATTTATGTGTCTATTGATTAACCACCTCAACATAATTAGGTTAATTATAATACACAGTCATTGTGCTGGATAGCAGTGTGGGTTGCGTGTTCAGATCGCAACAAAGATGGTAATTATAACAGACGATTTGCGGAAAACAGAAAACGCTATATGCACTAGCTAAATACGCTTCAGTCGACACGTGTTCCATTTAAAGTGTACACACCCCCGTAACATTTATCAGCTTTTAGTTTTTTGCAACTGCAGCCATCCATCCCTTTTTCCTTTCTTTGCCTTTCTGTCTTGCTCTTTTTCCTCGCGAATCTATGTGCCCGACGTGCTTCACTCGCGCTAGAGGGAACGCGTCGATTTATCTAGCGTCTATTTCAAATTCGTGGCGCATGCATTCAGCACGTTTGATAGCGAAATGTTATCTCTCGCTGACGAATCGTTTTGAATATTTATCGCTCTCCTTCCCGACAAGTGACGCATTTCAGCCGAGCTGCGCATTGTAAATGCCGTGCTTGTGAATATCAATTATCATATTTGGAGCATGATCGCAGGTTTTAATTCAACTCGAAATGGATTTCAGTGCATCACAGAACCAGTTTAGTAAGAATTAATCGGATCCGCCGCAGGTGTAAGCCTTTTAATGAAATTGATTCATTTGAGTCATTACAGTGAAAATTATGCTCTGAGCGTGAATTTGGCACTGAAAATTTCAGGGAGAGATCAAATGGCCTGGATATTATGATCATCCTCTTTTTCGTATTTTGAAAATGGTTTCAAAATGGGACACTCCGATTAAATAATCTTTGTTAATTTTTATTTCTTCAAGCAAAACAAGTTCTTCTTTTTCGTATTAATTAGGAATAATAAACTTCCTTTGTAATTCGGTATTACTCCTTAAATTTTTTTTATTTTCCATGTAAAGGTTCATGAACTCCGCATAATGGGAAGTTCAGTACTGTTAATACCACGCCGTAGGGCTGATAATAAAAAAGAGCAGTTTCGAAAGAGCGCATTAAACGATCCTTCAGCAGGATCCCAGGTCCGGTTTGAACTCGCGCCGAGGATCAATATTCGGCAGCCCTCCAAAACTGTGAGCGAGCTTCTCTTCTCCTCACCCTCCCTCACCTCCACATAAATACTTCTGCTTCCCTTTCGCGGGTTATTCCCTCCTCTCTTCTCCACGATTTGTCTTTCTCCATCCAGCTCGTGCTCTACGCTTTTCTGATCCTTCTGCCCATCCTCCTCCCCTTTATCTCCAATCCCGCCGATATCACTACACAAATCAGTCCTCGTTTCCTTTCTGTTTCGCTTCCCGACCGGCGAATCGGCAAACCGTCGGGGTTTAATTCAATTTCCTCGAAATCTTTGCTCCACGGGAACAATTATTGCGCTAAATGGTTTCGACAGGGCTACTTCCTCGATCAATTTTTACTCAACGCTTTGTCTTGTCTTGGTATCTCTTCTTTTTATCATCGTGACGCTCTTTAACACAGGGAAGCTGTAGCTTTTCGAATGTTGTAATATTCTCGTATGAAAAGAGTTGAGTGGAAAGCGAGTGCTATTGTTTGATATCTAATATGATAACCCTCGTTCGTTCGAAGTTTCCTTGCTCTGCTCTTAAAAGCAAACAACACAGGTTGTATTTCCTCCATTTTTCCAGAGAACGATTCTTCCTTGCAAGTTCAAACAGCTCCATTCGGTATTTATAATCGAAACGAAGCAATATCGTTCAAGCTTCCCCTGAAAAATTTCTGTTCTCCGTACTTTTCTCGTTTAATAGCACAGTTCAGTTTCCACTCGCAGATATTATTCAAATTCTCCAGAGAAAAGTGTACCGCCCGCCCAGTCGTAATTCTCTCGAATTTCAATCGATTCTTGCGCAGTCAGAACGCCCTCGAACTCATTTTCCCTTGACGAAAGAGACCCCCACTCTCGATACTTTATCACATAGTAGATAAACAGTTTCCTTGTTTAATGTATTGTGCCCTCCACCTGCAGCCTCTGCATCATCCATAAGCGCAATATCTCTTTGTCTTCCTGCGCGTTTTTCCAACCAATCCCATCACACACGGCGTATATCATGGCCAACCCCCGCGCCACCTTAATTCAGCCATCCCCTCGAGCTCTCGCGGAAGTTAAAGGGTGGCTGCGAGCGATGGAAGGATGGAACGCGTTCAACGAACTGGCTACAAATTCCCAGCCACCCCTCTGCCTTGTCCACTTGACCCCCGCTTCCGTCTTCTTCGATTGTATCCACGAGCATTACCTCGTGTCTGGATAAGCAACGCGCCGCTTGGAACGCCGATCTGTCGATATTCTTTTCGTTTCACCCTGTAAACGGGCTGCCAGCCCTTCCATCGAACGATACGTTCATTCATCAACGACGATCGAACTCGACGGCTGGTAAATTTTTCACTCGCGTTACATGAACCAACTGCTGCTAGGTAGCTTGAACAGGCTTGTCGTTGTTTGTTGAAGTCGCTGCAGGAAGGGAGTTGAGACGAAGGGATGAAATTTTTATAGTTGCTCTGAATTGGAGTGTCTGCTGCTGAACAAATTCCTTCGAGAGGAGATATTGAAGTATCAGAACTCCCTAGCCCTGAAGAAGCAAACTGGAACGTTTACGAAACATTGGTAGTAAGCTGATTATTCACGTGGCATTGTTCGAAAGCCATTAATATGGGACATATTGAAGTTGGGAAAAATTGATTTGAGTTTTGTTTTGGAATTGTATTTGTGGTATCTTGTGGGGATTTCTTGGTTTATTGTTGGGGAATTTTGGAGTGTTATAATTTGCAGGGGATTGTGAAAGATGGTGGTAGTAAATGTTTTGGAATATGTCGAGTGAATGCTGTTAAACTTTCTTGTATTTCGTGGGTGATATTGGTCTTGGAATTTGCTAGGAATAGTAGTTTAGGGTATTCCTTAGTTTTCGTATGTGGAAGTAGAACATTAGCCTACCATGGTATTTGTTCAACGTCCCTTCTGGTGCACAAGCAGTTAATATTTCACAGGCTCTTGTTGATCGATACACCCTGCTGTGTAACAGTTAGTTTTAGTGGCTACAAACATGTGGTCCTCTGGGAGCAAATTTCCATAGCTATTTTAGCACGATTTCCATAAATTATGGAGACAAATTGAAAAATTAAAAAAGTGTGCATTGAAATGTAACAATTCTGCATTCCATATTTAAAAATAAATCCAGTGAAGTTGAAGCTTATGTGTCCAATACCCCAAGTCCCAGAGTTTTAACTAATTTTTCAGGTTCTCTAAAGTACCTATAGTTTCTAAAGAGGCAAGAGTCGTTATTTCTTCAAGATGAATTACTACTTACCTCTTTAACGAATATGCAAATAATCCCAACATGTAATCGAAGCAAAGTGGCAATTGGGGCAAGCACCCAGTCGATTGTCATTTATTTAGCCCTTCAGTCCAAGCGACGCTCGAAAACGAGTCAACCGTTAAGTGCTTCAAGTTACCTGCTACCAGTGTCGTTCACCGCTGAACTTCGCTTATCGAGACCAATCGGAATAAACCAATTTAAGCAGAGAAACAGAACACACTTGTCCCATTTTTTCGATCTTTCTCGTTTGTTACCCGGTTCGCCTCTCATCCCCAGTTACAAATACAACAAATCGCTTGTTACTAGCAGGCAATCCGATGGCTGGCAAAACTTCAGTAGATTTTAGAAAACAGTTCCACGAGCTTGGAAATAAAACAGTATTCTCTGTGTACCATATAGGGTACGTCCTCCTAGGTGTCCCAAGAGGAAGCTCAATAACTTCAGCAGACATCCTCTATACACACCTGTGCACGTAATTGTTTTCAAATATCAAAAATGAATAAGTAAACAGAATTGGAAATTCTGAAATTGAGAATTCTTGTAATTGGACGCAAAAGCATCGCACTCCTAAAACCCCAAATGCTTCCGATGTTTCTTCAACCACTAACTCCAGCTAAACAAGACACTAAACTTGTGCCACGTACTTACAACTTCGAATCCGTGAATGTGGCGCATTTGAATATTCAGTACGAAGGACGCCCCCATTCTAATACTCGATGCATAACCGTTAAAGTTTCGTTGTTTCTCAGGGAAGGTAACAGTTTCGCTTGTTCCGCGTCGTGGCAAATCTGGAGCGTTTCTCGTGAGTCGAACGAACGAAGCGAGACAAGGTGACGTTTACATATTTATTGCACCGTCTCTCGCGACGTATAATCATTCAATTAGAGATCTGGAGTCGAATTGATTTGCATGAATACTGGAATACGTTTCGTTTTTCTGCTCGACCTCCATATTTCTTTACCCTTATCGCGAATTTGTTTTTCTCTCCTCCTTTCTAGACGCGAACGAGGGAGGGCAGCGGGAGGAAGAACAAAAAGTAAAGAAAAGAAAATGGGGGCGGAAAGCCTGGGCTTCCTTCAACTTTTTTGCTCGCTTATTTCCGGATTTCGACTCGGCGACTATTCGATAATAGGGTCGTAAGGATGCAAATGGGACGGATCAATGGATCGATGGGTGACACTTCCAGGGGGTGAACCGAGTGATGGGGGGAGGGGTCGACATCCCCCTAGGGGAAGAGAGTCAAGGATTCTCTGTGACGGGATCGGAGTCACGGGAGGGGGAATCACTGCTTCTGAAATTCTTTAAATTCTTCACGATTGCGTGGCTATCGCTGAATTACTGGTGGAACGAGCTGAAGGCGATTTTTTGAATATCTTGTATTCAGATGTTTACTAAACTTGAGCCCTAATTTCAGAAGAACTTGCTCTTACTCCGTATTTTGATCTTCTTATAATTAAAAGTTCTCATTTTCTTGAACAAGAGACCCTAAGTAATGAATAACTACTTAGTACTTAGTATGAACTTACTTGATAAGTAATTACCTTAATCTTTTAATTATTTTAAGATAAAAACTGCTATTAATAACACTAAAAGCATTAAGTCCGAATCAAGCGAACTGTGATATATAAAATGATTTTACTGATATCTCAAGAAAGATTTTTTTTATGAATAGTGCAATTGTCTAGTATATTAAACAGTTTCAGATTTTATTAAATTGTATTCCATTTGCGTATTGTTGGTAGAAGGAAAAGGATTCAATTATTTGATCTCGATATGTTCGCCATTCTTTGGGGTATTATTATGCAGGTCTCGTAATGTAACGTAAACACAATTCAAGACGCGAGGGTGGTTTCTCATTGGTCGGTGTACATCCATCCAATGAGATTTTTCCAAGAGACCACGGAGTTGGAACACTTTCCGGAAATGCCATCAATAAAGTTCACGGTATAATGACGTTGTCCTTTCGCGAAACGTAATTTGAATATAGATTTCGCGAAGGAGCTGAACAAACCAGATTCCAGACCTTGCTTTGCGAGATTTCGTGCTGAGAAACGCGAGCAGAATTAATTTTCTAGTATTTTATTCGGTCTGCAGTTTTACGGTAATGCATCGAGGATTGTTGGGTTGAACCAGTCTCGTATAATATTATTATCAAGGTATATTGGTCTTATGTAAATTTGTCATGAGACTCAAGATTTATCTTTAGCTTTATATAAAGAATTGCTTCAGACAAAAGCTGAATTTCAGAGTAATTCGAAAGAAAGTTTAAGAACTAAAATATAAAAAAAATACCGAATTGTTTACTTTACATTGGTTTCCAAAACATGTATTTTACATTTAGTTTCTACAACATGAATTGTAATTTTTTAGATAAAATATTACTGAAGTGATAAGCAGAGTGATCGTCATTGTTACCAACATTTTTCCTTTCTGAATGAATTTTTCTTCTTTGCCATTGTTTCGTATTCGGTTCGTTTCACTGTAGATCACGAAAACATGACAAATGGAACTCCGGCTCCCTACAAAGCTTTGGTCTCCATTATTTCTTACAATGTCTGGGTTTTGGCTTCGAATTAAAAAGAACTAGTGAATGATGAATGGTTGTACGTTTGTACTTCTGTACGTCACGATCACGCACATCCGGCTAACGCGGCTGCTATTGAGAACTTTCACGTTTTACAGTCTAATTACTTTGGTCTCGAAATCATGACTCACGCGATAAACGCATTTAATGGTAAAAACATCTATCGATTGCTTAACTCATTACCTGTCACGATCTTCGTAACGCAGCAATCGGTAACAGTATACAGGCAACTATGGCGTTGTATTTTGTACCATATTATTCTGAGAAGTTGTAGCGTGTTATTCCATAACTTCTAAAAATAATATAATAATGGAAATGAATAATGGTCTAATTATTCATGACTACCAGGCTACAGAACCACAAAATTTGAAGGTACGCGAAATAAATTGAAATACACGAATTTCTCAATAATTATTGTAACGACCTAATTTCAAAGAACAGTTATTATTAATTTTCAATAATAAACTGTTTAATATTCTCAGCAGCAGATGACAAAGTATTGGATGGCGAGCTGCATCGTTAAATTCAGTAAGTAATGTTGTGCAATGTTTTTCTAAATAATGGCTTATGGTATTCTGGAAGCAGCCCAACCAGTCTCTCGATTTTGGCACCAGAAACCGCTGCCACTTCCATCTGTTTCACTTTCCATCACGAACGAATGTGACAAGAGCACTTGGAGAAACTTCATTCTCACGGTTTGTCACTGCTCGTTAATATTATAAACGCAGCTGCATTTTCCAAATGGCGTGACACAATCTTGCATAAGATGATAGGTCTGTTCGCATAAAATGATAGGTCTATTCTATAACCCATCTGCGTTTCTACCTCACTTGAGCAATCTGAATTGGTTGGCAATTACCGTTAACCAAAGCTATCATTTCCAAGTCATTTTATATGGATAGACTGCTCGAAATGAAAACAGAATAGCATCGTTGAATGTTCTTTCAAGGAAACGAGTATACCACTGCCAATTTCGTGTCAAGGTTGATCGAAATTCTTTCCTTTTTCTTCTTTACTGCATGGAAAAGCAATTCGACGCCGTCATGGTGCACTGCACGTAATTTCTATGCAAAGTTTCAGCTCGTTTGAATTTAACCCTGGTCCTAGCCTTAACAGTTTCTTGGTAATTTGGATATCACGGTATTTCTAATTTCAGTGCAGCCTAATCGATATAATCTATCAAGTAGATATTCTCTTTCCTATTAGTTAATCTTCTGTTTTTGTATGTTGCTTTCTTTCTCTATTTTACAGGGATTTTCTTTCTCTTTACCTTCCATCTTTCGTAGCTTCCCTGACACGGCTGTGAAATCCAGTAGAATCGAGTAGAATATCTCTGACATGACAGCCACTGACGCAAATCGAGTCACTCACGTGCGCTATAGAATTTTTCCTCCCGAACGTTAACTAAATAGACTTGTTAGAGTTATAAATGCTTCATGTGCGTCCTTGCGTACACATATCTCAAGGGAAATAAGGGTGGCAGAAGAAACCCCGACAAAGAAAGTCCGAAGTTGAAAGGAAGACAAAGTATCCGGAAAGAAGAGAAAAACGAGCCATGAGAGAGGTAAAGAATGGGAAGGCAAAAGGACAAAAACGCAGAGGTAGAAAAATATGTGTGTGTGAACGAAGGAAAAAGAGAAATATCGTGCAAAAGATGGCTCTCTGACAAGGGTAGCATATTGTCGTTCCACACGGTGACAGAAAATCGAATCTATGCCATATTCCCCAAGGGGAGATGATACCATTACGAGTGCGTCGATCAAGCTTCGTAATTAGTCCGACTTCCCATCATTTGAGGCCAGCTTTCATGTTATTCGAGATTAAAAAACGCGATTATATTTCTATCTTCGTTTTTCCGTCGTCGAGACAACTTATTGTCTCCTGTTTGCCAACTCTGAACTCTTAGAATTGAAGGAAGGGAAACAGCAAGGACGATTATATCAACAGGCAGTCCCAATGAAATTAAATTGGACAGTGCGCGATTAATCGGACTTCCTTGGAACCGAGAATGCTATAGCGTCTCGCTATATCACGATCCAACCAGTAACAATAATACTGCTAGAATTCCTCATAACAGAGAACAATAAACGGATATGAATCCACGATGAAACGTGGAAGAAGTACAGCTTTGCGGAAGACGACTGTTTTCATTCATATCAGTGTAACAAGTTGTCTTCCAGTTGCTGCGGGTAGGAAGCGGAAGTTATTTCATTTTCAGCGAATATAGCATAATCCCCGTTATCTACACGATTGCAGGTAGAGAGATAGGGATTATTGAGTACTGCAGTTGGAAATTTATCGACACTGAAGAGTCGCCAGTTACATAGGTAAATTTCACTAAATATAACAGTAGTAGGTATTTAGTGAATAATAATAGTAATTATTTTCCATGTAACCCATTATCACTGTACGACCACAATTTTATTTATCCTTACTTCCTAAATACCTAATCGAATTACTTAGGGGATGGCCGGAGGGTCCAGGCGAATTCGTAACCAATAGGTCAATCTGCAGTTCGTTTAGTTCAAAAGGAAATGGAATCTATCGTGGCCTCTTTAGGTAGCAGGAAATGGCACTGGTCTGCCTTCAATCAGGGATGGTAAAATTAGTCTACACCTCTACTGTGTATACCCGTGCTCGCGTTGCTCACCCCTTACTCGATTGCTATCTTTGACGCTTCGTGTTCCATGAACAGCTCTGATCGAAGCAGCAACGCGGCTCCACCACTGATACAAGGAGATAATGGAGACGAAAGTTATCGATTGTGTGATTGGTCAAACTGCTGGTATAAGTACACGAAGCTTCTTCTTGTAGATTCATTCCTAGCGAAGAAGCAGAAAATATGAGAAATCACTCGACTATTGATATTAATGTACCTTTAGAATTATTATGTATACATTTTCTCGGTCTCCTTAACTTTTGCACAAAATTCTGCCCTCTTTTGAAATTAATTTCATTAGTTATTTGAGCTGTTCAAAGAGGTTAATCTAAAGCAACTATATTTCTACTTAGGTAAGTATTTGAATTTAAGTATCAAACCCTAAAATCCTAAATAAGGGAAAGGGAAGCAAAGGAGATTCTGCTTTGAAAAATGGCACCGAATATATTTGTACCTCTATTACAATAAAAAAAGACTTTATCATTAGGTTATCTTCAACAGAACCCAAACAACAGCCACCGCCTCAGAAGACAACCCCCCGCAAAACAAGCAACCATAGCAAACTCGAGGAACATGGTTCAACAATTCGACTCCCTCCTAACGAACCCCGAAATAGTCGTCACAATCAGAAACATCGAGCATTAGAATTCCGTATTATACAGAAGCAACGTCTGACCGAGCAGAGACGGGTAGCGTGGACGAGGCAAAGTAAATACAGCACTCAAGGTGCTATATGCGTCGCGAAGGGGGTGGAGTAAACGTCGAGCATTGTTTCTACGTGTCTGCAGACGCATCAGGCTGAAAATGAGCGACGAGACGGAGGTAAAAGTCGAGCCTCGGTCGTAGCCTCCAAGTACAATTTTGCCTCTGCAATTTGTCAGGCGGGAGTCTGTTAATCCAAGCTGCACTTAAAACCCCTAGTCAGGAGGGTTACGGTTGTCTGTGTCAAGCATAAATCCACGGGAAGTTTGGGGATCGAGGCTTTCGTGAAATTACCGAATACTTTACTAGGGAAGAGAGGCCGATGTAACGATGAGAAAGTTTTCGGGAGCCAGCGATCCGTGAGGACGAAACAGCTCTGATTTAGGCATTTCGAAATCCCTGAATCTGGCGAGGCCATTTCGATTCTCTCCTCCGTTCTTTGAAACAGCTGCAATTTTAATGAAAATGCCGAAATGGTGTCCTCTGTTCCCGAGGATCTGTTGTTGCTTTTGGGGCTGGTTTCGATTCAATTAATGATAGATGAGAAAGGGGGCAATGTTTGCGATAGTGGAGCAGGTAATAAATTGAGCAATAGAATTTTTTAGAGCTGTGTTTGGACTTTGGCTTACGGTAGTGAATAAATGAAGTGGATTCTGCACGGGAAACACATTAATCGCGCCTGAATGACAGGCCACAGGCGTTTTGATCTTCCCGCGCTGAAATTACTAAAATCTGTGCTACGCTATATTTTATCTGTGTCCCTTTAAAACACTATCCTTCACTTGTCTAGACTGCCTAGATCCATTTTCGTCAACAAAGGATACCACAAATTTCTATACAAAATTATTACTCTACTATCATCTACGTGGCAAGAAAAATGGAACGGACACCAACTAATTTGCAGCACAGGTGATTAATTCAGTTGCACAGTCTAGAAACTTTCGTTCACATAGAGGCAATGTGTATGGTAATATACACATAATGGTATATTATATTATATGGTATAGGTAACTCCAGTACGGTTAGGTTGTATACAATCTCGCGTTGCTTGTTCTACCAAGGTGCCAAGGAGCCATGTATAAGAGATCAGCGGACACAATGGCCGCGATTTCCACGAGATAATCTCGCGACAAGGGTTCAAGGCTATCTCCCCTGTGCGAGGGACGAATTCTGCCGGAGTTCACGCGACAGCCTATTGTAGGAGGGTCGCCTTATCGGTTAATCGGGCGACCGGAAGTGGAAGGCAACACTGGCCAAGCAGCTTCGCTAATTAGCATAACGAGGTCGTTCTTGCTCTATGCGTTTCCGGGCAGTAAAGGGCTGCCGCGGGCTCCTTTCAATGGCAGGCTTGCGACTATGCCGCGAGAAAGTGGAGGTAAACTTGGAACGCTGCTGGGCAATGCGGAATTGCGGTAATGTGTACTGTTACGTTGCATCCTGCCAGAAAACTGTCACATATTTCTTTGATCTCGTAGAGTGTCTTCTGATACATAGCTTCATCTCCATTGTTCATTTTAGAAATTGTGGAACTGAGGAGTGATGGAATTCCTTAAATACAGTACTATTGTCTCTACTGCTGTTATAATGTTGTCGCTAAATAATTAGAATTTTTCTATTCAGTAAATAAGTCTCGAATAGTTCTATTCAAACTGTGCAGTAACATATCTCTGTCACTAGATCATGAATTCCTGAACTGAGTCTTCTAAGCTCCTCTGCTCTATTTCGATCCGCTTAATCAATACGTGCGCCATGTCGATTTGATTGGCGGTCACTCAGTAGCGTCCACTGTCATTAATTCGCTAATGCCATTTAACTGTCTAATCGCAATAATTTGCTCTGGTTTCATCGATTTCCTTCTCAAGAACTATTAATTCTAAATACGAGTATCGACGGTAGATTCTATAATCCACTTAATGTACATTAGCGACGATTGCGTGCAGTCAAACCGATTCGTTAAACAGAATTCGGGGAAGGTAGAATTTCTAAGAAATCGATGGAATGATGATTGTATTTGCAGTGCACTGGATGACAAAGCACCGGTAGTACAGCTCTCGTCACGTCAACACAGGGGATGTATAGCATACAGGCGATGCATGGGCAAGCATGATCAATGAGAGCTGTGAATTGAACCTGAACCATCCACATGGCTACTTGCCCTCAACTGGAAGTTTCTCAATGGTGAACCTTGTATGTACGAGCAGGGGCATGACTTATCATTGCCAGGCATTATTAATTAACCTAACTAGACCAATGAACAGACGTACTCGTTCCTATTTGTCAAACTGCTCTTGCGTTTAATACTATAACTAAGAGAACTAAGAGCTGATGCAATGAAGGTTCATTTCTTATGCATAATTTATTACTCAAACATATTGTATTTATTTCGAGTTTAATGCGTAGATAAATGTTATTTTTCTGAATTATGTGCATTTTTAAGTGTTTGTTATTTCAATCGTTCAAATAAAAAGTGATGCTTATTCTAGGGCGTATTTTAACTTTTCAGTAGTGAATCATTTGGAAAATTATTGCACTATTATACACACATGATAGTTATGAAAGTGGTTCGTGGAAGTTTAAGAGTATTCAACAGGGAATATATGACGAAAATAAACGGGCATTTATGTAGTTTTCCACGCGTATGAATTCATTTTACCGTTGTTAATGAGAACGACGCGACAGACGGTGCTGGCGTGTCATGAAACGTTGCTTCGTGAACTAATTGCGGAGAGGAATTAAATTATGCGTTCCTTGATAGCTAGTACAGTCATTAGCGTGACAGAGGTTAAGTATTAATAATCTCGAGCATTATTTTAGAATTATGTAACGATAAATGCATTTTCAACACTTCTAACATAACTCTGGAAGAAACACAACATAAACATATTAATAGATGTTCTGCAATAATCATTTTGCTATTGTAAAGCTCCTGAGAGTAATTTTAACTGCGAATCGAGACCCTGCTATTTTAATAATATCCCAGTTATACCACAATTATTGTTTAACTGACGGTCCAATTGCAAGCGTTTATTATTGAAATGACTAATACAAACATACATAATGTTTCACGTTACACATATCTGCGGCATAAAACAGCTAACAAAGCGATATTATTGTTAAACACAGTCTCTATTATTGTTCCACCCCTATCAATATCCATTATCATTTCATTTTTCCTGATTTTCTATCGAATTTCTCCAGCCTCCAAACTTACTCAATGTTTGACTAATTAATACGAGATAAGGAGAGGATATGCGCTTCGAGGTTTAATCAAAATTCTAGTATGCAGTTAAGTGAAATTTCTGATGACTAATTTATGAAATTGCTAGAGAAGCAGAGTAGCGACTATGAGAAACGCCAAATGGTCAGTGATTTTGTGCTGTGGAATTTGGGAACAAAAGAAGATTATCATACGGTCCGTAGGTTGGGGCTAAACAGTGCACTATACACGGCTGGAACTAATTAGCTAAGGTAAATCTGCGTGAACGAACGATCACCGTAAATTCTATCGCATTTTGCGAGCGGTTAGGTCCACGAAGACTCGTGTAACCCCAGGGTCTCTTGAAAGTTGAGAATGACACCAATGGTGGTTGAAATTCTAGCAAGTTATACAGTAATACGTCGAGGATGTTACATTGTGTTCTTTAACCTGGCTAAACATTGAATTTCAAAGAAATTTCTCAAGGGAAGTAGAAAGAGCGTTAAAAAATTATGAAATTTGTTTGCTACTTAAATAGCGTTAATTGAGTTGAACTCAAGATAGAGATAGAGAGAATTTATTGTCCAGAAATTTCGTGGATCTTTAGTAAAATCTGGTATTCTTAATTAATCAGCTTTAGCTAATTTCAGAAAAAATTTCATTTTCTTATATTAACATATAAATCAAGAATAAAAATGTTATAAAATACACGATTCCAGGACTTTTCTTTTATATTAGGAAAAATTTTTTAGGTCCCCAATAAACTTTACCATAAATTCAGATTTCCGTTCCATATTATAAGAGCACATACAAAATTGCGACAATCTTTGTACTATCCGTACGAGAACAGAATATAAGAGAGTTTTTAAAGACATTGGCAAGTATTATTAGATACTTTGTAGAAAAAAGATAAAATAAGAGACGAAGGAGAACTTCCTCGACGTTTCCTCTGCAGTACGAATTGCCAGGAAACGTCGACGAAAGAAGGTTTCGTCGTATTACAGGAATTTCATAAGCTCGCGAGAATATTCATGGTAAGCGTTCGTCGAACTCTTTCAGAAAGAAGGGAAAAGGAAGTGGAATTCGATTCCATGGAGGCTGCATTGTCTGGGACGCACAGAAGAGACGAGTAAACGCGGAATATTTGAGGAAAACGGTGTGAGTGAAGCATGCTGTCACGAAGAAACAGGGAATTCGTTAATTTTTCAACCCATAGCTGCTGGCAATTTTATTTTTAATACAACAGGATCTCGATTATTCTACAGGCTATAATAAGACGAAAATTAAGAAAGACAAAATTACATTTGACACTCTTTTTTTATTGTTAGAGTTATTAATTGTTACACAAAACATCTTAATTTCACGTCAGTTGTGTCTGTCTTGGGACTTATTCTACTGCTGCAGTGCACTAAGCAGATCAGACTGAGTAGTTAGTAGAATAAGTCAAGTCAGACGCGACCGCCAGTGGAACAAGTCAAGCCAGACTCAGCGATAAGTAGAATAATTTAATTTAGACGCAGCGCTGGGTAAGTAGAGTAACATAAGTCAAGTCAGATATAGCCGTCAGTAGAATAAGTCAAGTCAGATACATTTCACACGTATTTTAGGTGTGTTCATAGCTTGAACAGTAAATTCACAATGCATACTACCAATTTCACTGCCAAATCGTGTATCCCACTTTTTTCCACTCACATTGTATTTTACTCTCCCTTGAGACCTCTACCTTTCTTGTTCCCCAAGGTGCTAAGCAACTAATTTCGTATTTCTTCAGGGTGGTGCGTGAGCAGAATTCCCATTTCAGGGAACAGTGACTATCGTCCACGGTACGCGTAACACTGTGTGTTACAGTAGCCCCGAGTGGGGATTCGAAATTCTGCGGCACAGGTTCATGTCGCAGAGCGGTGAGCGTGTTGGTACAGCGACTTTCACGCACAACGGGATGATTGAGAGGGTCAAATGCAAAGGCGTGCAGTTGACGTTCCGCTGAATATTGAGTTTGATGCTTGACACAGGCGTGTGCAAACCTTGGTGACAAAGAGATAGGTATTCGCGTCTATTTGCTGAATAGGAAATTTTATTCGAAAACGAGCATTTCCCCGTGACTTGGGACTGAATTTTTCTTAGATGTCAAACAAGTTAGATCTCCATTCTTATGATTTCTTTTATTGTTATCGATGCCACTTTGAGGGCCATGTGGATTTATAGAATCAATTCGCGATCCTTTCCTCCTTAGATTTTTCTTTGTCAGAGAATTTAGGGCAAGGGTAACGATAGAAATGATTGCTAACCATATTAGAAGCAATTATCCTCCCTTCACAGTATCGCAACTAGAATGCATTTTGCTAGCGAAATGAATATTCGATAAGCAGCGACGCTCAGAGCGTCCATTTATGCTAAAAGCGCTTGCCATTATTGAAGGATTGCAATACAATCCATGGTCTTTTGCTTCACAGCGGACTGTGAAATATTCTATTTCGTAATTCACGCAGCGAATCGATGCGCCATTTCTGCGGCGCTCCTTTTTGCAAGAGTGCAATTAAAGAACCAATTTTCTCTGTAAATATGCTCTTAGTGTATCGTGTTTCCGTCCTGAATGTCATAGATATTACCTTCTCAGTATACAAATGCAAAGCTTCACGCAGTGCTCCTATTAAATATTCAGCACTCCTTTAATGGAGAGAGGAGTTTTATTAATGAATGTGATTATCGATCTTCTGAGAAGAAGCATAATATCAATTTATATCTGGGTTAAAAGAATTCATCCATAAAATCTAAAATTGCTAATCAAGAAATAAGGTATGCAAGCAACTCTCGATTATTCTATCTCGAAGATAAAATCTCTCTTTATTATCCTTTCTTCGATTAACCTTTATTTTCCTACAAAACATTAATCCAACATGATAAGAGCTCACGATAGCTTACTGCCATACACTCTCGTACTGTTAAAGATCGCCGTCGTTCATCTTTTACAAAGGCTTCCAATAAAAGCGACCTCGAAGGTGCTCCGTAAGCACGTTTCATTTAACATGGCTTGTTAAAATTGATACGAACTGATAGAATCGTTCGCAACCAGGCCAACGATCAATTTTACACTTTCAAACTCGTCTTTTGCTCGTGGCCAGACTATACTCTCGATTTTTTACCAGACGTCTCTGCGGGGAGATCGATATCCTGCCATCACTCGAAATAGAGGCTGAGATTTCTGGGTTACGAGCGTCAACTCAACCTCACCGATTTAGCGTTTCTGTTTTCCACTCTTTGGTGAGTCACTTTGATGTATTAATCTACGCTCTCGTTCAAAGTCGTACGACTTCCATTCGCGAGATGTAAGATGTCAACAGAAATTGGGTCGTAACTTTCAATGTGGACCTCATACGCAAAGTGGTGGTGTATTCATTCATGATATGGGGCTTGTAACTGTGAGGCTGATAGAGGTACTTACACTGCTTTGGAAAGAGTAATGTTACAAAGTTTGAGACTATGTCGAGAGATAAGGAAAGACTGAATTATAGAGTGAATTAATTGAAGGATTCATAATAGGCACAAATAAATAGCTCCACCATTAAACACGTAGTCTAATCTCTAAAATTTCCTCGATTCTACGACGTTCACATAATGTTCCTCCCGTGACAGGAAGTATCCTCGTTCTTCTATTACACTCTCATTCACTTTAACTCGTAAAACGCTCGCAGGGTGAAAAAACATTGTCACAGTGAACGCTTACAAGCACTTCCAAGCACGCCAGTAGGTCAACTATACCACTCCCAATCGATACAGAGATCGTTTCGAACGAAAAGTGCATTCAAATCTATTTTCCTCCCGCAGTTTCTTTTTTCTCATTGCCGTACGAAATCGATGCGTCCTCGGCATCAGGGAAAAACGTGACCTCGTTTTTCGTCAACAGTTCTCGCACGTAGCTGGAAAATATTTTCCGCGCAGCGAAATCCCGACCAAATTCAAGCACGAGTGAGAAGTATCAAAGCTCTGGCGCCTCTGTTTCCTTTCCAACTCGGCTAAATAGATCAATTAGAAGGCAGATTTCAATCTCACGGAAGCTTTGTAGTGCGTCCGACCGACGCAACGCACGATCGCGCTCTCATGCAATTTTGCTGACCCATTTCTCGCCATTCTGTTTTTTCTTCCACCTCTGCAATGAAGTGCGCGTTTAAAGAAACATCCCGCCGAACAGGCTGGGATACGGTCAATGGACGTAGCCTCTGTGAAAGTTTCTGAGGTAAACCGCTCCCGCTGCGACCAGAACAAGGGGCGGGATTCAGATTTGCTTTGCAAAGGCGGAGTACAGCGCTCCTTTAGACGTGAAACTGGTAGCGAGAATAAATGCGCCATGCTCTTAGGCGCAGGTGATCTTTATGGTAGTATTTATGGAATAATGTTCGCTGAGGTGTAATTCTGATGTACGAGGTACTAGACGACAGGTGTCGGAAATTTCATGGGGTTGTTCTACTTGCAAAAATGAGAAGATAATCAAGAATAATAAAATTGTATTATCAGTATTACAATTTATTGAATGGCATTGGTGAAAAAGAAATTTAACGTGAATCTGATTTTCTAAGAGGATTAGACCAATAAAAAACTTAAAATATTTTTTTTTATATTATAGAATTATGTTTTTCATATGATTTTAATATCTTTGTTCCTTAAAAGAAAATTTCGAGTCAACTCCACGCTGTCATTATCTCGCTACCCCATCTGCGTCAATTTTCAAAGAAATACTTAAGTAAATCTCTAAGAAAGCCCTGACCCTTTTCACGCCGAAACAAAAGAAACACGCTACAAAACGAGGATTATCTACATAAATTACTGCGTGTAGTAAACCTCGTGATATACTTTGACCTATGTCGAAATTCACAAGTCGTCGGGTACGACATCGCTCTGGGTATTGTAAAAGCTCACCGGCGGACACATGGTGGTACAGAAGCTTTTAGCGTCTGGGAAACGCTACCCTTTTCATCCAGTTCGTTGTTGAAAAGAAGAAAAAGATATGCGAGCTGCTATGTATCGTTAGTGGACGAAAAATTGTTTGTTCGGGAAACTTTCTATAAAATGAATGAAATCGATGATGTACAATTGAATAATTAAAAGGTGTTAAAATATTGTATAATTCACGTTGCATTTTTTAAAAACAGCGCATATTGATGGTTCTTCTAATTAGTAAAAATTCAGGGGCAAAAAGTGAGCCATAATCTATTATTCATATTATTAAATTCAGCCACGAAAGTAAACAGAAAAAAAGTTCAACTAACTAGGTTTTCTCACCGTTCACAAAAAAGTCCTGTAATAAGAGTAAAAGTTGCTTCCCCGAATCAAGCGGTGGGCCCACCGAACATTGGATTAGAACTTTTTCAATCTCTAGATCGAAAATCAATGTCGCCTAAAGTGGTCGTGTTTCGAAATAACTTTCCCACCGATCGCAGACGAAGAGAAACTTTTCCTTTGTCGCGTGCCACTCTCCCTGAAACCATCCCTCTCGAACCGAATTCAAAGGAAAGTCCGATTTTGGTCCTGTCCGGAAACTTTCTCGCGCTGAGCGGAAAATGAGAGTATTTCTTTTTAAAATGCTCCTTCAACCATTCCCGTTCCCCGTCACAATGGACTCTAACGATCGGTTGTTTAGATTAAAGAAGAGCTCTCCTTTAAGTCTGATACTATCGATCGACTTTTTTCTGACTACTTTGTGGATCTAGTTGTAAAGAAACAGTATATTACGACATATTTCTAAAAAGAGAAACTTCTTGGTATTAACAGACGTTGAAATATTGGAGAAGTAAAGATTTCGAAGGAGAAGAAGTAAAATTTACGTGCAAGCATAAAATAAAAAAGAATAAGAGAGTTCTGTAGTAGAATAGTAGAACAAATTGCTCCTAGTAACTTGCAAGTAGAATAGCCACTTTAAAGCCAGCCGTTAATTCTGGCAGGTAGAAAGAACAGAGTTAGAGTGAAGGTTGAAAATTATTGAGATTTTAGGGTCTCATTTATATGACTCGGCAATTTATCGAACCGCGGAAGTGAACAAATTGATGTGCACTGATTTTTAATTACACAGATGTCGGATGATTATGGGACGATCGATGAAATTCAGAGAGGCACAAAAAATCGTTCACTGGCCTGCAAATCAGCGTGGCCAAGTTGTTGGAAAGAGTGCAGCGGAGTGTGCAGTAGATCGAGATGATTGCCTTACAGGTATAAAATGAAAGCTTGCGTTGGAATCCTGACGTGGAAGCTGAAGCCGGCGAATGTTCACGAAACAGAGGTTGTAAAGAAACTTCAGATAATACTTCGAACGTGTGCAACGCGTAGTTGCGCTCTTGCTGCACTTTGCATTCTAGTCGTTCATTATTCTATTGCAGAACACTGCTGCTGATTTGTATGCCGATTTTAATCGGTGTTCGTGTTTAGTGTCTTCTGCTTAAATTTGTGAATGGCTAGACACTATTGTTTGAGGGATGTTGATCCAACTTTAAAACATAAAAAGATATTGAAAGATATTGAAAATATTTATTTTAAATATTTGAAACATTTAGACATCTGGTATTTTTGAAATTTTGAAATTATGAAATTTCGAAATTTTAAAATTTTGAAATTTAAAAATTTGAATTTTCGATATTTTAAAAGTTTAAATATGTTTTAATTGAATATGTTATGATATCTTTATTCGTTGCAGCGTCAACTCAATAGATACAATTCAATTTTTCCAAATCCTTTTGGCAGTAGGAGGTCGTGGCCCGAAATAGCGTTCGAACGAGTCAAGCTCTAATCATAGCTCTTCCTAGATGTGCAAAGAAAGCTCAGAGATATTTCTAATACTAATATTTCACTAATGAACTTCTTGTGGAATACTATATTGTTCTAATAATCTTATCGTTGTGTAGTACCATTGGGATTGGTACCATTCATTAATTTTCTGATGGTGCATACTGTATAGACAATATCGACGTGGTCTCGAATCGACCGACATTTGCCAATTTGAGGCAGTTACACGGGTCACTGCAGCCTGTATTTCCCTGAATAATTGTTCACGATGCATCGCTCAGGTGCAGCCTACGTGCAGCAGGGATGCTATCCTGCGGTGTACGAGGTTTGTAGGCGTGCTTTGTGAAAGGATCAGCTTAGGTGAACGGGTTAGGCATACGAAACGCGTAAATAGAAGCTTTACTATGTGCAAACGGTTAACGGATACTTAGCGAGCATATTCCTCGAACGATATTATAGCCCTTCTCCAATTAATACTTGCAGATTGCATTCTATGTATACCATTTCTTACGCGGCAGTATTATTGTCAAATTACTTAAGTATTTAAGAAGCAAACTGCTTTCAATTTTCAATTCAGAATTAAGAAAATTGAGTCTCATGTGTCCCATAATCATTTTCTTTCCAAACTCTAATTGTCAAATCAGAGTTCATCACGCCAGAGTGATCAGCAAAAAGCAATTCCAATTAGTAGTCATTGTTATTTCAGTCTCTAAAATCTCGCTTCTCATGCAATGGATTTTTCAAAATATAAGAAAATTCATCTTCCGCTACCACTACTCGAAATTGAACTTTTATATTCCAGCGAGAAATTTTCTCCAAACTCGGTTTAGCAAGTTCTCCACAGCTTCAGAATTGGATTTGAACGACAACGCACACGCAATCGCTAAAAACTATAAAATCTGCGCCACTTCCGTATTCGCCCGCAAAACTTCCAGCCACTTTTCCTCGGGCCAATACACAGTTGTATTCTTTCGAAGTGAAAACGCGAAAGACCTCGTAGAGACGAGGAACACCCTGAAGGAAATATCGTCGAATAAGAGACAAAGTTATCCAAAAGTGGAGCGTCTAATGCGTCCAAGCATTAAAAACACATTAAGAGAAGCGACGATTCGATTGAGCTAGGTTACACGAATAAATTTGCTCGGCCAAGTTGGAATGAATTTATCGGGGCTGCTCTATCGATTACCCTTTCTCTCAACCACAGAGTGAAAGTTTTCACCTTTTTCTAGACGCGTGAAGCGTTCTCGTGCCAGAGATCGACTCGCGTCGAGACCCCTTCGAGGCCTGACGTAAAATAATCTCGACCAGTCGAGGCTGTGAACCCACTTCGTCGACGACAACCTTATAGAGACTAGAGAGCTTGACACGACGCCCTTAGCGCACCAGAATGTCGACTACTTTGCGCTGGGAACAAAGTTCGATGACTGTTGCGTGGTTTCAATAATGAGCTCTTTTGATGTAGACTCCGTATAATTCCATATCGAAAATTTTACCCTCTTTGGCTCGAAACTTTTGTACTTTTTGTAGAGCGAAATGTTTTATGCTGTAAAATCAGCTGGGGCTACGTTGAATTTTTCAAGTCAGGTGTTCTTGAAAGTGGAATACAGAGTGATTTCATTATAGACGAAACGAGGTAAAAAAGCACTTCGAAATTCGCACTTTGATTCGTCTGCAAAGAGGTTCTCCGTGTTCTCTGACTGAAACATATGACGGAATAATGCGATTATTCTTATCGGTGGGGTAGGAGAATGAAGCGAACTCTTCCCCTGAAATATATTGGCGCAGCTGTTACCAAACCTTGTTTTCCTTTCCAAGGACCTCTCGCGAAATAAATTTTATTCGCCTTAAATGACTTCCCTTCTACCATCTCCCTTCGTGATTTATTACTCGCAGGACGACAGTTCCGGAAGAATTACTCAGTAACCAGACCGGAAGTTCGTCGAAAATGTCACAACGATTATTTCAGGCAGAGAGACGTTATTTTACTACCTCTGCCGTCTTATCCAATTATTGAGCGCTTTATCCCAGCGTGATTTTATTCCTAGGAAAATTCACGTCTCATTAGACGATAATTAGTCAGTCAGTGTTTAATATTCGCTTCATTTTTCCTCTTTCCGCTTTTCTCATTACGCTCTGTAATACTTGGAGCTGTTTTTTTTTTAAGAATCTTTGAGTATCGTGCATTGCATCAACGTCGAGCACTGAATCTTCAGTTCTTTCCTTCTAGTATTAGTAATTATGCAATTATTACAACTCGAGGAGATCTAGGTTAATGTTCTCGATACAGTTTATTCTACTTCATTAACCTTCTTCTTGTTTTCCAACTCATTACAAATCTCCGTCACTCCGTTACCCCGAAAGTATCGTCAATTATCGATTGTATCATAGCAGGGGTACTGCATCAGCTCGACGAATCGAGGCGCAGCAGAGCGGTAGGGCAATGTATCAGCAAACACAGCATCGCGACGCATCAATTCCTCTCAGCCGCCACCGGAAGAACGTTCCTCTAGCGCTTATATCGAATTCTGCAGTGCCCGGATATCCCCGTATTATTTCTGTATTGTCGAATAGCGGAACTCGGCGTTGAAGAGGCGCAGCCTCGCCATTTCAGTCGAGTTCGCTTCAGCCTCGATCGATATCGTTCGACGAATACGTACTCGACATATATAGATCGCGCTCTCGAGTCTAGCCTCGGTCCATTACAGTGTCCCTGGTGTCTCGGCTAGCCATCGTAACCCGCTCCCTTTACCAACCTTTGTCGTTTACTTTTTACCTTCTTCCTCTATCTTCTCACCACTCGAATTTCGTTTTCGTTTTTCGTCTGACCACTGCCACTCATTCCTTACCCCTTTCGATACCTCTTTGACCACAGCTGTTTGCTTCCCCTTTGCTCGTTTTCTGATTCCTAATATTTCATTCCTCTCCTCTTCCAGGTCAATCACGATCCTGCCACTTTCTCTGCTTAATTTTCGAACAGGCGTGCTCTAGTTTACAGCTTCTCTCTTCTGCGATAATCTTCAGTGTCCTGATACAGTCGCTATCGATCCATCGATGTCTCTTTCCATCTCCTGTTTCCTCGATCCTGTTCCACCCTCCCGTTTGGTCCAGCGAGCACGACGGATGCACAAGTCGCCGCCAACTTCCGGGAACTCGCAGCAGGACGCCCATCGCAGGCTGCGGCAAGTTTCCTGGGGCCTCGTTCCAGCGGTCCAGCGCGTTACACCGTGTGCACGCGAATAGGACCAGGCTGCTGCAGAATTCAAATTGATGCGGTCCGCGGTGCTGCGTCGCGCTGCAACTGAGCGCTGCTTTTCGGGCTGATGTTTCTACTTCGTTTCCTTCGGTGCCGCGGAGCTTCTCGAGATGCTTGGCTAAATGAATTTTCGATTAAGGTCTGGGCGATCGCGTGACAGTTTCATAGGAAAGTTTTTTTCTGTGAGATATGCAGACTCGGGGGATACTATTTTTGCGAAGTGGAGAGGAACGTTTTGACACTGTATTTTGTGTGTAATTAAGAATCTGAATTTTAAGTATTGACGTGGAGTTGAACTTCGTGTAATACGCTTTTTATTGTAGCTTCTAGGAAAAATCGTTGTCTTCAAGTGACTGTGAAGTATTTTCTGAGAGAAGTTGATAGCACTTGTGGTACATACGTATCTATATGACAGGCATATTACTGCTATATTAGTTTCATAAATGCCTAATAATAATTCGTTTTGATTAGAATCTAAAAAGCTTCATGTCTACATGTATCAGTATCCCCAATCTAAGTGTCACTAATTAAGAGTTGCCCAGAGGTATTTTCCAGATAATTGACTCGTCGACAGTAGTCTTCAATTAGTGAGCCAATTCTTGTACAGTTCTAATTACAATTCACTTCTAACTGATTATTTTGAAGTATATGTTGGCAGGGCGTTTTCTTCTATATCTCTCTATTCTCCTATTTGTCCCTCTCTCGAAAACCTCGAGGACATCGATATCGAAAGGGGTGTTTCACGACGTCAGATGGTACGTACTTGCTGGGTCAAGTGTTGCACGACCCATGGAAGTATACCATCAACAGCATACGTGCAGCTGTGTTCGTGGGAGAAGAGAATGATACGAGGCGCACGTGAACGCATTCCTCGCGGGTATCCACGCTCTCGTAAACCTAATAGCTGCTGCAGCGATCCCAGTCTGCATCCGCATATGCGTCGTGTCTCTGCATAATTACAAATGCATTCGAAAGTCGTGAAATTTATGGCTATGGAATCTTGAACTCACTGCTGTTAGCGATTTTCAGGCAATAGTGATATATTCGCCTTGGGACGTAGCAAAACTGTGCGACGAATGGTTCTTAAGAAAGAATTACGTGATTTCAGTCCCCATAGAGACTGTTTGAGTTCTCGGTAGGAAGATTCTGATGATTCTTGAAACTTTGGGTAGGGTCCCCAAGGTATGGGTGTCTGGGGAAATTTTCATAGCATTACATTTCCTTTGGCAGTAAAATCAATTTAGTTTTGCGTGACTTCTAGATTACAAATATGTATTTATGATTTTCTTTTGCAAAAATATTCAAGATTTGAAGTTGGAAGGGTAATAAGATTTAAAATTATAATAAAAGTATTGAAATTCAGAAATTCCGAATATCGATATTCAAACCTCGAAGAACTCAGGTTCAATATTCTAAAGTTCAAAGTTTAGAGTTCAGTATCTTCTATCATAATTTTTTCTGCGTTCTTTTCTTGAAGCCTAAAATCATTTTACAATATTTTCAAGTACTGCAATGAATATAGTTTAAAAATAGGAGCCACAAAACGCAGTTAAAGATGAATGTACTCGTCGTTAACACGTATAGAACGAATCATCGATCGGAATTCCAATTTCGTGACAAGTTTAGAGGTACTAGCTGGCGCCGAGGAACAGCGAGACTATGAATAAATCTATGGAAATCCATTTCCCAGCCCTTATTTGACAGCCAATGGGTGGAACTCGTCGCGACAGTTCGAATCATAATAAAACTGCGATCAATGAGTTCAGTGAACCTTTATATTCGGGTACGGATTTTGCAAACAGTAAAACAAACATAAAATAAGTCAGACGTAGTACAGTAGAATCCATTATTATTGTTAATTTAATATTTTTGTTCTTTTACGAGTGAACATGGAGTGTCACTTACATTTCACATTTATACCCTGCAATTTCTTTCCCAAATGCTTCGTAATAGCAACGAAATTACGAAAAATATTTCCAAACACATGTGGCTGACTTGCCTCGACCTCATGATGCACATAACCAGAAACATTTCAACAGTCACCGCGATACTAAGGAACTTGGCAGCAGGTATTCCCGACTGAAATCGAAAATTCCTCACTCGTACTACAGATAGACTCAGCCACCCTTCCAGCAATACAAACCCTCAACATGCATCCCATTTAAATTCCACTTGAAATAAATTCAAGAGCCAATTCACGATATTAATTTGCAAGTATAAACATTAACAACCATCGAGAGATTCGTTCCATCTGTTTAATAAATCCCGAAATCTGATATAGGATCATTGCACTGAGAGCAATAAATTCTAGCACAAACACTAATAAAACCGACTAACAAGGAGCGTCCTTATCAGTGTGCAAAGATTACCCACGCAACGATAACATTTGCCATGCAAATATTAATCGTATGTATTCCGTGCAATTGCTCGCGATATAAAAGCACACGCGAATCGATCTTCCACCGTAACAATTATTCTCCTCGATCGTGAAAAGTCCAGGAACAGAGGCTTCCCGACACCATTTTCCTTGATTCGATAACTGGAACGCAGGTATTAGACGCCGCAAGAATAATCGATCGCGACGGTTTCCCAAGTTAAATTCGAGAAATTTACAGCGGCGATAGGGTATAGAACGGAGAAGGAAGGCGTAACAAACCGTAACGAAGAATAATAAGGACCGTCTTCTCGATGTGGGATCGTCCCGATTGTTTCATCCCTCGGTCGGGAGAAAAGGAGGGTGGGACGTGGAGGGGATCGATCAAGGGAGAATATAATTATGGAATTTTCTTCCTCTCATCGACGCGACCAGACCCATTAAGCTGCCCCCGTAGTCTTGCATGTTTCGAAGAAAAGAGACGGCGACGCTTTGTTCCACAGCCAGTTTCACGATAAACACTGCACCGTCAGGCTTCCCTCAGACGCAACGAAGCCTGCGAAAGTTTCTCGTCCCCTCGATAATAGGTGGCCCAGGTATTTTCATAATTCCGTATCTTTTCACTGGAGCACGCCTCGAGAAAATATTAAAGGATCGATGGCCGATCTATTAATCTCGCGACGCGAGATTGAACGTTGCGCGGGCATAATGGATACTCGTTGGTATTGTGAGGAACGACAATAGGCTGGAGATGCTTTAGATCGAGGACGAAAGTTGCGAAAGGAATTGTTTAACCCTTCGGTGGAAGACACCTCAGTGAATGATTACAGTGTAGTGGATGTACAGTGTTCTTGGAGTCATAGTATGATGAGATCAGGTTCTGTCTTGAATTTTGATAAATGAGTGTCAGAAATGTTCACTTTCTTCGTCTCTAGGTTTTTACTAGCACAAGCTCAGCGCAAACAAGAACGAAAATTATATCATCAGAAAAGTTGTATTTGACAGATTCCCTGATTTTCTTTAAAAGTGTAATATGCAATCTCAAAGGATTTAGAATCCCAGAATGCTTAAGAAATCAGTTTAACTCTGACTACACGTAGCTGAGAGATCGTCGACGATTTCGACAACCGAAAACGTGCTGATGATAATTTGAAAGGATCGTGTGTGGTACTAACGAGAATCGGATGGTAGATACGTCACGAACAAGTTGGAAGCTCCTTGGAAATCTAATTCAGATCACGGTAAGAAGTACCCGTGGCTACAACCTATCAAGCAAAAAGATCTGATCCTATTGTGGTGGTCGGTGAAAATCGAGAGACCTCGCTTTTGCAGGAAGATCGCTCTGAGCAGGACGAAAAGCTCTCTGAAAAGGACCCTGTTGAACGCCTAACCATCATGCCAATTTTTGTCGTAAAATAGACAACAATTTATTAAACAATTTTAGCGTAAGTTTTTCTACGAGCACTTGCACCTGTTTTGTCATCATCTAGGGAACAATTAATACAATTGCTGACAAAATTCTTCAATAATTGTTACAATTAAGCTTTCCAATGTCGGTAAAATATTGTCGAGTACATGTCACGCGAATTTCTATGCAATTAATGAATAATCCGTTTCGAAGCATGATGAAAGGATTAAAAATACTTGGGTGTACGATCGAAATTTCGCGTGAAGTTCATTAGTAAGTTGATTAATGGACATGCCACTAATAACTAAGTATCTATGTACATGTATATATGTATTTCAAGTTTACGATAGCTTCTTTTCCAATTTGCCGTGGAGATTGAAGCAAAAGCAAGCACAGAGATAATCGATAATCTACAGTTAGAGACAGTGCTTAAGAATGCAATGTAACTGAGCTTGAGTGAAAATTATAACCATCGAGGACAGGAATATTGCTTTATGGGTAGAGCGACGCTTCAGAAGTGTATAGTTCTCAAGCTCATGGATATTCTATGCGGGGTAAACTTTGCCAGACCTCATTCTTTTTAGTCTAAATATACTTCATTAAGTATACCATTTATTTTATTTCCATTATCGTCTTATACTGTTTAGTCACAGTAAACAGAAAGCAAAAAGTATCATTATGCATCCAGCTCAAAAAGTATACATACATGCATCTTGGAAATGTAAGCGTAATAACCAATCGCAAAGTACCTATGTTAGAAATGACGATACATAATGAGGCCATGGACTTATTTTCTAACACATGTCCTGGAAATGTTTTTCCTTGACGTTTACATGTTGGCATGTCTTTCTTAGTGACATGTACATACAACTTGTTAACCTGCTTGAAAGTAGATCAAAGTGCATAAACAGGACAAAGAGGATTAGACTAGAGAACATTGGAACGATTTGTATATGTTAAGAGGATAGAAATATCAATTGAATGTGTTTAATTATCACATCTTCGTTAATTTGAAGTTCGGAAGTTGGTTTAATGAAGTACTTAGCGAAACGTAGTTAACGTTTCAACGTTTTCTAAAGCGTGATGAAGTACTATACCCTCATTAAAGCAAATAAAAAAGTGTTCTACCTCGTTCTACGGTATTCAGGGCAGACCTGATCGATAAAGTAACTCTACGAAGAATTTTTCAACCATCACCGAATCCATTCTACTTTCCATTCTTGTTTAATTAGTGCGCTTGTTGAACCTTATTCTGGGTATATGAAATATTCACAGGAATGCCAGTTTGTCAACTTCTCTTAAAACTCTAGTGTAGATAGTAAACCAAGGTAAACGCTGTCACTCAGATGTAAGAAAGTTTGTACCTCCTACATAGAACTTTATATCAAGAGGGACTTTTGATTTCTCGGTATGAACAGCGTATATTCTAGCGTTGACCAACGTTTGCCCTTCACCTTATAAAATTAGGAGCGATATTTAATGATAGAACATACGAGAACAATTTTTAATGAAAAACTGAAAGGCAAATTTATAAATATTCTCGATGTATGCTTGATTGATGGAAAGCTATATGAAACTGACGTCAGTCTATAAAATGGAACAAAAGTCATCCATAACTCAATATTGTCCAACCACAGGGAAATTGCTTTTGTTAACGATACAATGGAAAAACTATAAAATTCAAAAGCAATGAAAAAATAGTAAAAAGTGAATTTAGTAGTCTGTTTTCGAATGTTTGTTCATTTTTTAACTGGTTTAATTAAATTCCGTCTACGCCGTAGCAGGAACGCGTTTAAAACTGATGCTTGAGTGCACGTAGGGAAAGCTTCTTTGCAGGTTCGCGGGGAAGCCCTTTAATGCTCAAAAGCAATCTACGCCTGTAAACTTGCACATACTTGCCGCAGAAGCCCAGATTAACGAACTGACCCACGGTTCTTTCTGTGGTTTGAACTTCTCCTTCAAAGTAGCGCGGGCCAAGCGAGGCTCTGAGCTTCTGGAATACATACTTCGCGACTGCTTTCGTAAGGAATTTCGTCGAGGCTTTAATTAATCACGGTGGATGCTATTCTTAAACAACGTGTATATAATAATAATTATAATAATATTTGCTATTATACCACTTTAAAAATACACTGCTCAATTAAATAGAACACTAGAGAGTACAGTAGGTATAATTATTTAATTGTAAGCTTTGCTTTAAAGCTAAGCCTGCTTCAGCTCATACTGAATTTTCTTATTAACATAAAATGTTAATCTGAGCTAGACTGTATGTTACAGAAAGGAAGATAATAAATTGTGTGATGGCAAAGAGGACAACTGAGTGAGTATAATCACATTTAAAAATTTCTAAGTAGAATTAAGTGGGTTTGTAAGTTCAAACGAATAAAAGAAGTTACGCTAATTCGTTCGAGAAGTTAAAATAGAATATGACCGACCTGTTCAGGAGACAGTGCCTTTCATACGCAAGAATCGATCTGCTGTGGCAAGGCCAAAGTGATTAAAATTGTTGGGTAAAAGTGTGGGAGAGGCTGACTTTTATGCAGCGTAATGCAGCGACTAACTGGAGGACAAAAAGGGCAGCTGCACTGCAAGAGTAATGTTTAAACTTTTAGTAGAAAGTTCGCGTAAGGTCGTTAATTTGAATGGCAAAAGACATTTGCGTTAGCCAGCGACTCGGGATTTTACCCGGGAATGTAAACGAGTCTCCTCCAGGATAATTTTGACTCGTCCTCAGCTTTATGCTTTCACATCTTTTAGGTCTTGCTTTGAGATTAAAAGGGAAAATAAATTGGACCGATAAAAACAGTCAGCGTTTCGGGATGCGAGTCGAATCGACGATTTCTAAAGATTAGACGTGAATGGAAGTTTGTTGTATGCTACTTTCACAACACATCATTTTTAAGAGAGATGATAAAGAAATCGGAATCAGTGTGTAAACTGATTTTAAAAAATATAGCAACTTTCCTGCTCTCCTTAAAATAAAAAAGAAATTTCAAAGTTGATTGAATTAGGTCTAAGCTAAAATAATGGAGAAAAAATTGAGAGCAACTCACGCACACAATAAAAGAACTAAATTGTAGAGTAAACGCATCTCCACATGCGGAAATGTGCTTCATATGAAATTCTCCCCAAAACCTGACGGAGAAGCACAAGGCCAGAATGAACCCTGGCGCGCGAACTCGTGAAAAGAGTCACAGGGGCAGTTAAAAATTTTTGAGGGTAATTACGAGGCAGCTGTTTAATGCGCGAAAATGCCGCACACACTCTGTAAATTGCTCGAACTGTGCAACTCAGCTACAGGTCGACGTTCTACTTACGAGACTGTAGCGAGCCTTCACAGAGGAGGTCTGATTTTAGTTTCTCTCTTTTTGCACCAGGAAAATCTGGTGACCGATGAAAAATCGCGCTGTTATTACGGACGTGACGAGAAAAGCTGGAGGGCACTGAGGTGCAACGAGCAGAACGATCGAGCTATGGGGATCTCTAACATCACGCATCCTTCATGGCTTTGCTGCTATCAACCTTGTAACATTGATTTCTTTTTCAGATCCTCCAACATCCTCTGCTCGCTGACCCCAACAGTTGATTCGCTTTCTCGCTCGATTTGCTCCATTGGGAGCTCAGAATTGATTTCGTTGAAGAAGCAATTAACCCCTTAATGATTGCGCCACTGATGACTACAATTTGTTATAGATACTACGATTTATATTCTCTGATGGTGGAAATAATAGTTGTAGAGTTTAAGTGAAATACGTACTAAGTGTGAAGAAAATATTGAATTTAAAAATAATAAAAGAGTATCGCTACCTTTAGTAAGTTATGAAGTATTCTATCGAAATTAAAATAGCCAATTTCTATTAAACCTGAAACACTTGAAAATGCTGTACAATGTATAGTAGCTGGCTCATGCTTCGCAACCAACGAATAATTTGTAACATTGGGTTTTCTGTAGTTACTTGTATCGAGATACGGAGCCAGTAGTCGACTACGTCTCTCAAGGGACAATAAATTGAATTCCACGACGTCGTGCAAAGGGAAGGTGTTGAAATGGGTACGTGTCTAAAGAACATTCGTGACTGGACAGTCGCTTTGTGCTACTTTGTGGGACGACAACTTCGATTTTGCGGTTTGTATGCTCGAACACTTAACTATAGTAGATTATGTCTTCTCTTAGGAACAAGATGCTATCGTGCGTCTCAAAATGAACAATATGATAGAGCGCATAAGCACCCTGTATAGAAACTAAAATATGACAAAGATGTAAAACAGCTTTAAATCACATTGTCTAAATTGCACAGAAAGGTTAATAGGGAACAAAATGAGAATAAAGGTACATTGTCGAAACGAGAAGATTCCATCTTAATCGTCGTTGTAATTCATTTACCAGTGCATTGGTTTTAATTTTCAACGCGAACGAATTCCGTGCCGAAAATTGCGCGCAAAACGGGAAATTCATCGCAGAATTAACGTTCGAATCGACATTGCCTAATAACTGACCAATCACTATCGGTTATTCGTGGTCCGCCATAGGACAATGTATTCATTATGCATCGACGCGAAATTACTACGGGCGTTACGATTTTTCGTCCATCCATTATAAGGTCGTGGATCGAAAAGCGCGCACGTGGCCGTGATTAAAATTTATGTGTTGTTCGGTGCAGCACGTGTACACTAGAACGGCCGCTGAATTCCCGAATTTAAGAGAATCAGCAGGGAATAAATTCGACGAGAAGCGTGCTCCGCCACCGATACTCTATAATTACGTTTAATTCGGCGAAGCAAGCATTCGAAATGCAATTTAAAACGACCGCATTTATGCGCTCACAGAATCATCGAATCATGACTGTTTGTTAGATTGATGGAAACATAACTGTAATGCTAATGTTCTAGCAGTATACACTTCTTAGAATCCATAATTGCTATATTTGCAGCTGTGAATGTAATTTTCTTAAATTATTAGTAAAGCATAGAAAAATATATACTAGAAATTTGAAGATACTTTGACAATATCAACAGGCACTGCAGCTGCAGTTTAAGTGCCACGGGTATTCTTCTCGACAGTAACCACTTTCGGATCGATTTAGGAAAAATGGAATGCATCGACAAGCGGAATTGCTCAATTGATCAAAGGGCACGTGTGATAGGCGAAAAATCGAGGTATGGATTCTGGTCTAGGAATCCTATCGCTCGAAGATTCCTTTCCTTTCTATAGTTTTCGCAATGGAGGATTCATTTCGATACCTTTTTCTCTTTTAGATCGTTGTCTTGAGATTCTCATTTTGGGGATGCCAAGGAACGAGTGCGAGCCAAAAGAGGATAGGGTTGTCTCTCTCCATATGACCAGAAAATCGGATTTTCCAGGTCTTTTGAAGCCTTTCCATCCTTTGTTGTTTGCAAAGTTACTGTGCTCCCACCGCGACTGTAGTTAAACAATTGCGCCGAGTGAATTATCGACAGTTAATCAGCTTAAACAGTTGCGGGCACTCAGCGGTTCCCGTCTGCTTTAAACTAGTGCGAAGTACGCTCGATAATTTCCATTCTACAAATATTTTCATGAAGTTTGTCGAAAAAATGATATTTCTGCGTCTCAGTGTCTTTCTATAAATAGATACTAACAACTAAACTTCTGAACATTATTTCACCCTCTCAAGAAATTAATATATTACAGAGCGTCTAGACGAAGCTGGAGCATTAATTTATAAATGCAGAAAATGCCGAGTTTCTGAAGAACAGCACGAAGTTTCTTTTTATTTACGAAGGCACTTCTCTCGCTACTTGCTGTCTTACATCAGACACTCATTATTCCCCTTGCGCTACCTTGCTGAAGATTATTCCGCAGGAACCAATAAATTATCTTTTTCTTTCTTCTTTTACTCTCTCGTTTCTTGGCTTCCCATTTTTTCTCGGCTCTACCTCGCTGTCTTGTAATAAACTCTTTTCAATTTTCATTTATACTTCATCTTCTTTCTTGATCCCAGAGGCTTTGTTCTGTATATTACTTAATAATGCAAAATGTGTTTTCTATTGTACCTTTTTTAATTGGAAGATACTGATTACTTCCTGATACACTTGAGAAAGATTTTACTCGATAAAATTTTTAATATTCTAGAAATCTATAGAATGTTGTTTCTTGAATAAAAAGAATTCAATTTTTTCATAAATTTCAATAACTCTAATTTCCAGTACTTAGATTAAATGATAATATTGCACAAGATCTCCTGAACCTATATTTCATGAGTCCTCTGGTACACTAATTTTATACTAATCATTTATGAAATCATTTAATTTATTCATAATACATATTATCGACACAGCAATTCTTATATCATATAACTATTACCATTAAACCACAGCAGATGGTCTTATCCACCATCAATCACTTTTGAAATAATAAAATAATCCCTGTACCCCAGTGACCACGTTAAGAATCCAGAGACATTTCGCTCAATACCTCAGAAGCTTTTACTTGGTATTCTACTTCGTCCTCGTCCAGAGTTTTACGACCGAAATTTCCTCTCATTCCTTCATATATGATCTACTCTCAGAAAGCAACGCTAGCAGCACTGATGGGTACTCGTGTTCGTGGGCACCGTCGCGGATTGTTCTGTTTGTCGACGCGAAGCCATTTCATCCCTGGGACTTTCCAGGAGAGTCACTTGAATCGGAAATTACGTACGAGTAGAGCCACGTAACCACGAGACTCGCACGTGACCAGATTGCCCGCGCCTGGAGCCAGCTCACGCTTGTCTTTCCTCGAGGAGAACAAGTAGAAAGAGCCTCTCTAGAGATGCTGCTCTTAATTATCGAATTAGCCGTCTTGACGCCCAAATTGGAACGTCCGAGCAAACGTTGCGCCAATTATCGACAGCCGTCCAGTGACTGAATAATGCATAAAGGTGACAGGTGTATCGATCGCTGCTTCCCGTCTACATTCGATCGAGTCTATATTTTCACTCGCGAACGCTATATGCGGTCTAGGGAACACTGATATTCGTTTTCACAGCGGAATAGCACGTGTGACCTTCGATGGACCCGTGAACTTTTCGGAAGCTTCGACTCGAGTATTAATAACCTTGGAATATCTGAGATGACGGGTGCACACGAGGGTGGGTGGTAATTCTGGGTGCAATTGGGAATGGCGAGTTTCTGCATACGAGAAATGTGGAGCGAAGTTTATTCCGATTGAGTAGGATTTCGATTTAGAGGAAGTCCTCGGGGAAAAGTTGACATGTGGGAGTGATTGTTTAGTAGTTTAATTTATTAAATATTATAGAAAATAATGAAAAGTATAATTTAACCGAATTTTCAAATTAATAAGTGCGGCCCTGCACTTTTCGAATTTTCTCAAATTTTTCCAATTTGTCGGAATTTTATACAACTGAATTTACTCTGAAAGTACTACCTATAAAAAATAATTAATTATTTTCCAGAGTTTATAACTCTAAGTTCAGTCTACTGATTTACCAACTATACGTCTCTTGTGAAATCTTATTTTCCCCTATGCTGAAAGAAAGAGGTCCCTTTGATTAAATGACTTAATCCTAGAATTTCATAAAATTTTTACGTCACTGTAAACCGACAAATTAGTACATTGAAACGCAGTGAACAATTTGATTGGAACACCTGCATAAGTAACAGGCAACAGATGTAGCTAATTGTGTCTAAAAATTCGCGGGAAGTCTAATGGAAATTGCTGGACAGATTTCAACATCGAGAAGATTATAAATTCCATGACGTGACGCTGATGGCTTACGTAAAATCGGTATAGAGGTGCTTCATAACGCGACAGCATTTTGTCGAGTTACATCTGCAGAATGCAGGATGGGACTGCAATTTATTAGCCCGAGACGCGTACCTATCGAAAATGGGGTTGAGAGGAGACAGCAGAAGAAGATCGATGGGTGTCTCGAATGAAATTGGTTTTTATTTTTTCCCTCGACGCAGAAACACCGATTCCATGGCATCATTCATCTTGAGACAATGGACGCAGACGCACTGTCGTGCTTGAGAACCGACGTGACTGGAGCCGAGAGCATTAATCGATTGTTTGAGAAAGGGGCAATAATGGTGTAAAGGTTGGAAAACGGAATTCGAGACGATAAAATGATCTCTTAGTAAAATTAATTAATTCAAAATGTTATTCCAGTTTTCTGTTCTTAATTAATATTAGCACAAGTTGCACGCTCTACCCTACCTTATGGAGATGTTTGTTGTCGTGAATTAATGATAGCATCAATGATGAAACATCATCTGAAATACATGGGATGGGGAATATCGATGTTTCAGGTTTCGATAAAGTTATGCTGCATGACGATACTGTAAATATTGCTTTTAATCAAGTTTGAGTTTGGTCGAAGATAAATTTCTATTGATCAGTTTAGTGACTGCTGTCTGACAGTGATTTATATGCAGTGAAATGTGTAACGTGACTGACCTCGTGCTGCAATTAACTTTCATCTCAATGCTTCAGAAATAAATCATTGCTCCTTTAGTGTCAATTTCCGTGACTACTTCATTCGTGGATTGTGATCGAATTTTGCTTAAATAATCTTCGATAGCACATGTAGAAATTCTAATAAAGAGAAGCTATAAGCACAGATATACCAAATTGAATAAAAATGTTGACATCAGTGCATTTTCATTCTATAATTCCATTTCGTCGCTTAATTGATAAATTTCATTTGGAATAGTCCAATATACTTGAATATAGAATCTTTAGTAGAACTAGAATTACAGAATCTCTACTGATGTAGAAAATGACCTAAAATTGATTCACGAATTTTCCTCATTTAGGATTTTCCAATTCAATGCAAATGGACCAATTATTAGAACAATTTTCGCGAGCATTACGCCGGAGTTCACTGCAACGTTGATCATTAATTTGAGTATAATTTAATTAAACTCGTCGAGATCTACCTTCAATACGACGAAATTGGCACTATTTGGAGCATTGTAGCGATTAATTAATATGCGTGTTAACGTATCCTACGTGTAGGAAAGTTGGCAGAAGCACCGATTCCAAAGTCACTTTCCCAACACCTCTTCCCTTTAATTGGAACTATTTTTCTTCTTTTTCTGGGTGACCTCTTGATTTTTATTTCATAAAAGTTCGTTGCAGTAAGAAGACATTGCACGTTAAACCCACTTAGAAATTTTAATTTTTCATTAATACTATTGCTGGATTTTTAAAGGCGATTAGTGCCAAATGCAATGCAAATGTCCTGCACGGCATTAACTTTTAAGCTGTCTGAAATTAAGGTCAGTTCCTCCAAATATATTACCATTACAAATTCAATTATTCAGTGACTTGTTGTCATCCTTGTCGCAAACTGGTGTTTTAAAATGCAAAGTTGTTCCAGACTCGTAAGTATTGGAAATCAGTAAATTTTTAATATAGAAGCATTCTAAAATTATTTAAAAATTTCCAGTTTTGCGCCCATTTCAATACCAAACTTCAAAGATTATCCTTTGAACAGTAACTTGGACACCAAGCCCTTATTTATTAAACCGCAGTCAGGTACGCATCGAATCTCCGCAATTCAATCAGATATCGGCATTCGCATTGGACGTACCAGCCTAATGTCATCCGATTGTGCTACACCAATCGATTTCTGTTTATCGAAATCCTCGCTGCTAAATATGGATCACACACATGCAAACGTCCTCGATTTTATCACTAAATTGACTTATTATAGTCTGCTGGCGGCGTTCAATACCGGATCCCAGCATTTTAATATCGTCCTCATAATTATCGGACTTGGACTCGTGTCAGGAAAATTAATTAACTAATTAATGCCATAATTCGTTAATAATTCTTCTAATTATTGGCAAATACTTTTTGACAATTACAAAACTTCCAAACACAGAGCAAAATGTGTAAAATTGAATTGTCCCATTCTAAAAAGGGACATTTATAGAAGATGAACGTATGTTCATACGAATGTACGTATACTACAGCTTCTAAGAACCCAGCAGCCTGGTTATAAAAGTCAAAGCATCGCAGTTTTATTTCCCCGGCAGCAGTCTGAGAGTCTAACGTGGAGAAGAAAGACAAGGTATGTACTGGCGGTGCACTCAAACATAAAGAAAATGTTGCAGCTTCGTCAGCAGAGAATGTGGACACTCCAGCGTGTACAGAAGAACCCCGTATCCCTCTGCCTTTCGTCCGTGCTTCAAAAACTTGCATCGACGTTGCACTTCTCTCTCCCCGTTTCTCGTTCTGTACCTGTCGACTTGGTCCACCCTCAACTTCTCTACTTCCATCCTGACAAGACACACATATTCTCGATAGCTTATCCGAAACTCCAATTTACATATTCGATCTCGGTCACGCGGTCGACAAAATTTACACAAAATTCACATCTCCAGCAAGCGTCGCCTGTTGACGCAGGAACATCGAGAAGAAACCCAGAAGCCACGCTTTCAACCCTCTTCAGGGGAGAAATTGCGAAGGCAGCAGGGTGAGCGACAGCCTTTCACGAGGAAGGGAAACACCTTCCGACGGTTCCCTTTTTTTCAAGCGAAAAGCGGGAAAATTCCCTGGTATCGGGTAACACCCCACTAGAGGTGTACACACGATTTATCGCGGAAGGGGTGATAGAAGGCGCGGAGGGGTTGGAATGGTATCGTCTACCCAAGCCACGGTCTCCCTCGCGTGCTGTAGATCATGGCCCTCGGAAGATTACGGTCGTATGTAATCTCCTCGACAGCTCGCACAATTTTCTAAGACGAGCCAACGCGTTCGTGCTCGTTTGACGAAACGTTGCCACGATACGGAAGGTGGGGGTGGTTCCGAGTGACGAGCATTGCGAATACGTCTGTCGTCGTTGAGAGTGCCAAATGGCATGGCAGGAAAAACGCGAGCTCCGTTCCACGGCGCTGGTGACACGAGAAGAATGCAATATTGACGGAGGAATCGATAACTCGCCACTTGTCACTCGAGTGTTCGCGCGAGATCGAATCTCTGGAGGTTTCTGGTCGGATATGGGCGTAACTCTCCTTTTATTAATCGCTTTTCATTGGCTGGGACTTAGAATTGGATTTAATTACTCTGGTTTGGGATCTTTTGCCTATATTCTACGGTTCACGAGTCTGCAATGTCGAATTCATAGTGCGATGCTAAAGTAAATTGGACCTATGATTTAATACTGTAGGTATTTGAACAGTATTCATTCAAACATTCAAATTTCGCAAGTTATAAATTGTTCATAGACTGTTTATTTCATCTAATCTGTATCTCAATACTTCACTCTCAATTCACCTTCACTAATTAAAACACTCTCAAAAAAAAGAGCTACCTTTAAGAAACCCATTACTTTATAACGAATCAATATTTATATGCTATCGAAAAATGAGCAAACTATATGCTTCGCGTCATCTGGATCAACCTCCCCCAGGAATAGTTGCCCTGTGAAAATAACGATAATCGAAATGTAAAAATGGACGAAGAAATCTCTTGACGTGGCCGTTATGCGAACTTTCTTCGCTCGTTCTATGTTAAAATAACATCCGCTGGAACGATCTCCGATATCCAAAGTTTGAATTCATCCTCGGCCTCAATAATTCACGGTAGCATTATCTGCAGCCATTCGTCGGGCCAGGAATATCACGACATCGAGCCTGGTCGAACTACCCATGTAGTTGTCCTAAAAAGTCGCGAGTATCGCCAGTAGTACGATACGCGCTTAATCCATCTTCCAACACGGTGCTCGACACGGAACGTTCCCGACAAAGTGTCCGTGTCAAGCGGAAGCTTCGCCTTCCACGAGCCGTCTGTTCTCTGATAAGACTCGGGATAAATTACGCCGACGTTCTTGAAATGGTGTATAGGTATACTCTTGTGAATGAAAATGTTATGAATGCTACTGCTGGTACACGTGGGGATGCAGTATCGCGAAAAGAAATCACTTTAGCTTCTTATGACGCGACTTTCGAGTTATATATCATTGTTAAGATCGTTGCTCGGAATTAAATTTAAGCATCTCGTTTATTTTTTATTCAGAGTCATTTTTCCTCGACAAAAATGGGACACATATAAGAAATCTTACGAAAACTGATCTCAATTTTCTAGCAAAAGACTTGAATTAAATATTCAAATAGTTTGAATATTTGAAAATTTTAAATCTTTAAAAATTTGAAGATTCCATACTGAAATCCCTAGGCCAAACTGTAACTATTAATTATCATCTTCATATTTTCAACTAATTGTCAGTTTCATGTACAGAACCACCACTCTACTTCTTCCACCATTAATTACTAGAGACTTCGTGTATGGTTTCACGTCAAAGTTCCGAGAACAAGAAAAACGCAACGTAGTGGTCACAACTCCACCGAGGAGCCATTAAACACACGTAGTGGCTTCCGTGCTGGAGATTGATCGGTGCCTTCGCGCGAAAAGGGGAGCAGACGATGAAACTACCACGTGTATGGAAAATCTTATTATCGGTCACGCGTCCAACGCATCTGGTGCTTCCGGAGAGAAGTTGTGATCGGAAGAACAGGCGGGACGATCAGGCCTGGTATTCGTTTCCGCTGGTACTGAGACAGCTGTCTCGTTATGTGCACGGAAATCTGGTCGGAACCGATGCTAATGCAATTTGCAGTCCCATAGATTTTATTTCCGTGGGCAATTTTAGTGAGATAGAACGCTGCCCTGTGGTCGATACCCAAAGGGGAGAATATTAGCGCGACAAGCGAATACTTCTGGGATCTGAATCTGGTCGCCTATTCGATTAGAGTATCGTAAATTAGAGGTTTCAGGAGTTGAAAGCTGTAATTGGTTAGTGTTTATTCCTTTACTGAGAAATTACTGGTTACTAAGCCCTAAGAGTTTTAATATAAGGAATACTTAATATATTTAGGGTTGAGCTAGAAAGTTAGGAGGTATTAGAGTACTCTAAAATATTCGTCAATGTTAAGATATTGAAAATAGTCTCTGACAGTTGTAACTTATGTTGAATTTAAAAAAATATTATGTACTAATAATTTGAATACCTATTATAGTAAATTAGAAGGGAAGACAATTTTTGTAATATGACACACACCTTTCGCTATCACCTTTCTTTCATTATCGATGCCTGTCCATTGAACAAGTCTTTTTCCAAACATTACAGTCATAATTATTCCAAGACCAGCAGAAAGAGAAACGACGAGCAAGTAGGGGGAAAGATTTGAAGGGGATGATAGTGATTACAAGCGTTTTCACCGGGATTCACTTTTTATTCAGCAAAAGTATTAAACTCGAGAGTCATGTCCCAACTGACTCTCCATCGGACAACAAGCCTCGAGCTAACCCGCACGCCGAAAACGTGCGCCCTCTTTTTCTTTTTCGCGCGTGGGTGCTGGCCAATCGGCTTGCTTTAATTCCGACCTTTGCACCCTCTATTTTCTTACACGCTAAGCTTAAAACTAAGAAAACACGCCCGACTGGTGGGGGTAAGTTCCTCGTGGAAACTTTGGTGACTCATCGGAATTTCCGCCGGGCCCACGCTTGCCGACGAAGTTGACCGCGAGGTCCACCGATGGTCGCGCACGTGCGGACCCATCGCCGTGAGGCCCTTTAGAAATTCCGGGTTTATGATGCCTGCAATGCTATTGAGGCCCGAAACAAAACTCGACGAAAACATGGATACAAAAGAGAAGTTAATAAAAATTTACTTGGCTTTCTCAAAAATAGCTTTTCCGACTTTGCCAGCGTCATAAACCTTGTCACCATCTGCACGCCAAATGTTTCATTTGTTCATGCAGACGAACGCCACAGATTGAAGTCTTACCACCCTTTTTTCACCAGTCGAGAAGATGAATTCGAATTCCAGCAGCTCAGATAGTGAAACTGATAATGGAATATTCACATTTCTCCTTTGCTCCGCGCCAATCCTCCACCCCCACCCCTTCTTCGTGGATTAATCTTCGTTTAATACCAGTGTCGACTTCATAAATCAGCGTCACGAAACTTCCTTCGTCGCGACTTTCTTTTATGCAAATGTCGGAATAGCCCCGCATGAATGACTCGCGCCAGAGGTCGTCTGGGCTCTGTCCATTCCACTGCGACGCACAGTCGATCATTCGGGCGCTTCAACTCCACCCATGGACAGATGATATCGCGCAAACACCACTGACTTCTGACACTTTGGCTTTATAGTCAGGAATATCGCGAAACGTTCGCTGATCCATAGGGATTTTGAAGGAAAAATTTCTGATAAATAGAAAAAAAGCAAATGGTTGGCAACATGACGCTTTTTGTCGAAGTGAACGCGACATTTTAAAATAAGCAGAAACATATTTCCATCTGCGCTTTTCATGGAACGTCGACAATCCCCGTATGGCGAGTATTCACTTCGTGAAAATCAATTTCATTTGGTCTGATTTAATTTGTGTGGCTCTTCGGTGAAAATGAAACGAAAGGTACGAAAGAAAGACTGTATTATGCAGCGATTATTTCTCAGTGATTTTCAGCGATTGATGAAAGAATTTCAATCGGTGAATAGCTTGGTGTATATTCAAGTGGAAGTAGTAGATGTATGTGTTATATCAGACGGAAAAGGACTTACTACTTTTCGCAGAAAATATTCGAGTTTAAATCAATTAATAAATTTTGTATACTTTAGAGACGATATATCTAGTTGAAGTTGTCTAGCTTCTAGAATATTCATGACCCTGTTTGCAAAGCTCGAGTGTCATCTTCGTCATCGTCTTTATTGTGTAATAGCGGTACTTAAGCCGTGTATGGGAACTTCAGAATGCAAGATCACTGAAGGCGATTGAACAGTCAGAAAAGATCGCGAGGAGTGGGTCAGGAGTCTTTAAAATGTATCAAAACTCACGTCGATAAAAGAAACGTTGCTGTATATGAAATACTCTAATCTCGTGGTCCATTAAATTGTACTCTCATACAGGAACCTAAAACTCCAATATCGCGATATATTACTCTTACAATTCTTTATGGTGCACTGGAATGGCCCCCTATTCTTCTTCTTTACAATAGTATTCCTAGCATCTGCTTGTATACTTTCCTTTCGTATTCATAACTAAAATATTTATCATTTGATGGTACACATTGAGATGTATCGACCTCGCCATCATCTACCTACTATACTTTAATAGATTCTACTTTCCTTTCGCAGAATCCCCTTTTACCGAAACTACAGGCTATATTTTATAAATTTTCTATAAATGAGAGTGCAAAAATATACTAAACGATATTTTCTCCGAAATTGAATTAGTAACATTAATTTATTACAAAGGAACCCTATACTTTAGATTGCCTATTTTTTCATTTTTTCCGAATAATAAGGTAAGTCCATTGTTGCTCTCAATACCTCAAATACATAGCCACAAAAATAACTAAATAAAGAATCAACGTGGAGAGAGGCAAATAGTTGCATGAAAACTCCTCGAAATCACGTCCATATCGCAAACCCTGGACCTCGTTATAAGCCTTCACAAATGCAATCTCAAAGCACTCTGCGCAGCATTTATAGAGCAGACGTACGATCCATACCTCTGTGAACCATCTGCCTGTAACAAAAGCGAGCACCATCGAAACGGGCACCAAAATATCTCTGCGTATGACGGCCTCTTCTTACGTGCTACTTTCTCGTTCGAAGAAGTTCCGATAACAGAGTATCCTTCGCTCCAGACGTAAACGTTCGAGGGTAATGCGAACGCGTGTTGGTGAAACGCTATCGTCGGCGGGATCGAAGGGTAGCCAGCCGATTATAGGAAACGAAAGAAGCAAGTAGGAAACGAGAGGGGTAAAGAAAGTAGCCAGATAGAGGGAGGGAAAGAACGATAGGCATAAAGAGACCAGAGTAGCAAGAAGCAGAGGGAGGACAATGCAATCTGCGGGGGCCCGCCGCGTTTCACGAACACATTTGCTCCGCGGACTGTGTTCTGTCCCTTTGATCTCTTGGGATACCGTGCCGCGCTATTGTCTAGAGAAAAAACAACAGGAAAACACAGAGGGACGAGAGGATGCGTGAAGGGGGCGGAGGGGGCCACCGGTGACGAATAAAGCGGGGAAAATCAAGACAAAAAGGACACCGTGGATAGACTGCGAGCCCTTTTGTCGAATCGGTCGCGGAGCCGCGGTCGCTTAATAACGGCGAAACTTCCGCTGGAGTATTGTACTTTCGGAGACTGCGGTTGAAATCGGTCTGGAAACCCTCGCGAGCCATAACCGCGAGATTAGCGACGTCTGTTTACTCTTGACGCACAGATGCAGTTGTGCAAGTCAGTGACTGGGCTTTTGTAATCCTCTCTGATGATCTAATGAGTGAATGGTTAATACGTTTGTATTCGGTCTCGTTGTGGCGGTCGCTGTTGGCTGGATTACCGTTTCACGGAAAACGCAAAACTGGGAAAATTGGATTAATAGAAATAAAACTGAATGCAACTGAAACTCGGGAATCGGAGAATGAACGTGTAATGAAATTGAGATTCGATTAAAAATTTGTATTAACAGTTACCTCCTCATTTCTATGGGTTGATTGGGAATCATGAGTTACAGGGAACGTAGAGACTGATGAAATATGATGTTTTATTGAATTAATGAAACATTTGAATGTGATATGGCGTAAGGTTACAATTTGTGTTTACAGTAGCATTGTATTCAATTTACACTGATGTGAATTGATGCACGTTTAACATTTATCAGTAAAATGTTTTAAAAAAGGATATAACTAAAATTTCTTTTTTATGGATTTCGAAACATTTACTGACGCAGTTATAAACACTACTGATTTTCTTTTGGGCTTATATATTTGATTTCTAAAGGCTACGAACCATTATTCTCACCTAAACCATAGTTCCATAATATTATAACTAGAGACTGTAATTTTGCATAGACTGTCACAGCGACAGTCAGCTGAAAAGCTTCCTCAATGGTAGCAATCACAGATCTCAATTTCGTGCCGTGCGTCCCACGTGCATATAGTATTTCAAAGGACGTGTAACGAGTTTCGGAGTCACTGTCTGAACGGTTACAGAATGGAAGCTACACCACATGTTCTCGAATACAGGAAAACGATCCTAAGAGAACCACCATTCGCGAAACCATAATCCACAAGTACGACCTACAAAGATAATACAATATACAGAACCTTCTAGGTGTAAGAATGAAGGAGTCTGTGAAGCCTTGAAACAAGTCAACCAAAAATACGTATCTGCCTCTATTCTTTAGCAACAGTGACAAAATACCACGTCTAAAGTAAGCTGTCACGCGTTTCCCTCGGTTGCATCATATTGCAAGAACGTGGACAACCTGACAGCGGTTGAGTTAAATGGAAGGCAAGAGCACCTTCGCAAGCTTAGACGTCGTTTATTTTTAACGTGGATGCTGCTCGAAAAAGTTGTTAACCTTTAACAACACTGCTTCAGAGATAAAATAGGGAACGAATATAATAATGAGTTGCAGTGGAAATATTATTTAAGTTACTGTATTCAACAATATAAGACTTCGAAGTTATAACAGATACGAACGGATTTATTCCAGATTCGAAAAGCAAACGATGAGTAAAACTTGACCAGTTCCATGACGTTTAATAACGAAGTTTTGCAAGAGTCTACTTCGCGAGGAAGCTTCGATCGAACTGTTCTTCGATGGTTCGCAAAAGTGGAAGCAGAATAGGTGTTCAGAGCCATTCAGACTTCCTCGTTTCACGAACTCTTATTACAGAGATGCTGCGTTCAATATCCCCGTGTTTAATCTAGATTTACCACGCCTCGAACATAGCGTCGTTTCATGCGAAATTCTCAATGCATCTATCCTGGTGACACGCGCAGCGTGCATAAATTTCGTCGTCGTTGGAATTACTTGGAACAATATCCGGCTTAAACGCCGTCACGATTTTCATCGTGGTTCTACCTTCCTCCCTTTCTCTCAACTAGCCCCATCACACAGCTTGCGTACCGACGCCTCATCGTGGATTATTTCGTAACAAAAGTGTTATATTGTGACATGATTATGTGGCCAACCTCAGGATTCCTTTTGTGTGTAAAATAAATGCGAATCCGAATAAATGAAACAGCAAATGACACTGTCTTCCATAAATGTTGAGCAGTTTTATGTCTCCTATTGGAGCAATAGAAAATAGTGGTACAGTCTGTTTTTCACATGAAAATCTAAATTCCTAATATCAGTATGTAAAATATTCACCTCAGGAAAGCTATTGACTTTATTCATCCCTCAGAAGATATCAAATATTTCACAAAAAGGATTCTGTTAAAGCTACACGAGTATTATTTTAAAAATGTCGATGAAAATCTTTTGAAAGAAGATTCCATAGCAGTGTTTTTCTCGACATCGAATCGACATGGATACCGCTTACGTTGTACCTCCCTGGAGACTTCAGAAATCGAAGAATGGAAATGCGAGCCACAAGTTTTCTTCGACGCTTAACAGACTTGAGTCGAAGAGAAAAACAAGCGACCTACTTGCTGGCACGAATCGGCGACACGAAGGGTGTCGAGACGCAAGCGGCATCGCCATTTCGTGAGAAACTTGGTGTAAATTCGATACGTTCGACGGACGAGCTGATATATTACGCTATTTCATCCCATCTCCCGTCGACTCGATTCCGACTTCGGGGAGGACGAATTTTCGACGAAATTCTGGTGGATCGTCCACTGATCCATCCAGGGGAATTCATATCAAAATAGACGAGTTAGAGAGTCATCAGACAGAAATAGGGGGATGCAGGATTTGAAAATATGGAGAAGCTTGAAATAAGAGTAGTGAGAACATGTGTTTGGCATTACTCTACGATGGATAGGAAAAGGTCATCAGTTCGTAATACACTGACTGATGACCCAACCTTTTTATTTAAAAATATTTCAATTTATAAAAATTAAAAAATTCGAAAGTTAAAAAATTCAAAAAATCAAATATTCAAATATTCAAATATTTAAATATTCAAATATTCAAATATTCAAATATTCAAAAAATCAAATATTCAAATATTCAAATAGTCAAGTTTCTTAATACTCCAATATTCAGATTCTATATCTCCATTCTTGTTTCAATTTCAAGATTGCAGTTCCAGAATCGGAATCAGCCAACTCCTTGTATCATAAAGAAAGAAGCTTTGATCCCTTTGATCACATCCCTCCTAACTCCTGTCCCACTTTATCGCCCAGAATCTTCTCCACTTGTTATCGAATACAATGATCCCAGTTCCATAAACTTTGCCCCCAGTTAACGTACAAAATGTAAAGCGAGACAAACTGCAAAGGGAGGGAGAAGAGTGGAGGAAGGCAGTAGAGGAGTCAACGACTGGCGGACCGCCGCGCCGGCATCGATTGCAAATATTTAAAGTACGAGGTCAGAGACAAGAGAGTGCTCGAGGGAAAGCCGACTCTGCCTCGGAGAATAAGTAAATAATGATGAAGTGGATGAGGGTGAAGCAGTATGTGTACGCGCGTCGCATGGGATTCGTCAAATCGCTTTAGCCGTCGCTGGAAAGGGGTTGTTGTTCTCCCACAAACAGCTCCACGAGATGCGCCCTCTGAGGACCGCAAAAAGGGCCTGGATTTCTCCACAGTTCCTTGTCTCTCGATCCTCTCGCGAGAGTATCATTAGACGGGTTTCAGCTTCGACCACGTTCCGTTGCAAAATAACGAAAGCTAAAGGCAAATTGGGTCCCGCTGAAATTCAATTTTGTTGGGGCGATGCAAACGAAACGCTGGAATAAAGCGCGACGAAGACCTCCTAAGACGCTTCGCGGAATTGCAAATTCGTTGGATCATCCGAGGATCATTCCGCGCTAAGAGGAACTGGGAACGGCTGTTCCAAACGAGGGAAACGAGAAAGAGGATTGTAAGTCGGGTACTAGGCTACGTAGGTCGCGAGACAACGCGTGCGATGACGTTCGAGAACCTTTGCGCTTCACCCTCACCGCTGAACCGCAGTCGATGTTACTGAAACAATTACACCCGAGGGAACCAGCGGAAACACTAGGTCTTGTGCAGCCCCTGAAGAGAGGATAGTGTTTGCAGGAGCTTGGGAGAAATATATTCTTTATTAAAATGTGTACGAGGCAGTAGAAGAGAACAACGAAACCAATGAACGTTTCCTTTATATTTTCGCGGAGATGGCCCTCTTGGGACTCAGTTTGTTGCTTACAACGTTTACTAAAAGCTTTTAGGAGACCTTAAAAATTCTCCTGTGTTAATAGAGTTTAGTTGCTCTGTCACGTCCCTCCGTATTTCCAACCTGGAATGATAACGCTGACCTTTTAATTTCAGTTTTACTCTTGGAAGTGGAAGAAGTTGGCAACGGCCGAAAGGAAAGAACATTTTCGCTGCAGTTACACACGGTAACTCCCATTTCAGTTCTTTGTGCAGAATAGATTCTAAACACGTTTTAGCTCAGTAATTGTGGAAAAGCTTACTATTGCGAATCTACGCCTCTCACAGATTTTTTGAAAAAGATATTACCTTTTCTCGTTAATTTTCTAAGTCCTTAGTAATATCGGTGCTTCTAGGTGGTACTTTTCGAGTGGATGCTTGTTTGTATGCATAACAAACAGGCTTGTAACAAGTAGTCAATGCATTTTGCATTAATCCTGGGAATTTCATTCCTGACACAAACTGCTTTATTGTCTGACCACAAACGGGGTTTATCTACTGATATGATGATAATCCAGTTACAAGTTATAACTGTTGGCAAACTATAACTATTAAGGTTGTTCCTTGATTGCTCTCTACCTGTTAGTACAGTTTACTAATTATGACAGTAGATCTTCAATTGCTACGGATATGTCTTTGCCACTTGAAGAAAATTTTCTGCTATGAATGATACCCGTTGTTACTTATTACACTGTAATATCATATTTCTTTCTGTATATACAGCTAACCATGATCAAGAACGTGTGATAATCAATGTCTAACTTTACCTGAGTTCGTGTAATTGTCACATCTGAGAACTTGTAACCGTTAGTGTTGCTGCTCCGTAGTGTTAGCAGTAGTTAAGGTATATCTATTTCACTTACGCAACTTGTAAATTCATCAAATAGATTTACGAGCAATATTAAAATATTCCTATTAAGGCAGTAAATAAACGGTCTCTATCGTAGAAAAGCGGTTTCTTTTCAGCAGTAGAATTTCTTTCCATCCACAGCTTACCACTTCCAGAAAAGGGATTTTGAAAATCCAGAGTGAATACAGTTTCCGGATTTCTCTGGCTTTGACGAAGCTCAACTTCCTGTTTCAGCTTCCAAATCCTGATTCTATCGTGGATTAAGTTAAGAAACTTTTAGATTTTATATAGAACCTTATTCTGAAACCTGTATTATACCTAAGATCGTTTGACTTTAAAAATAGACAAAATTTGTGATATATACCAAAATATGTTTCTTTATATATCCACCTTCAAATCTAAAAAATGATAAATTCTACATCCACAATATTATTCTGTACTATCACAACTGCAATAATATCTATTATAACAGTACAGCTTCTAGCTCTCCAATAAAGTATAATACCTTCATTCACCAGAAATTCCACTAAAACTAACACTTTCTCCATCAAACTGTCTCTTTGCTAACGTTCCCGAGGCAAAATAACTTACAGCATTATTCGATCCATAGAAGTGTCGCGAATTATAGCGACATAAATTCTTCAAATTAGCTCGAAACCGAGACACCACGATCGCAGCATTAATATCTAAGCGGTGATCTTACTTGGCTAACTTCCTCCAATTTCCACGATAATTAATATCCACCAGTGTTGCTAATAACCAGGATCCGGGCGAGTCAGCAGTACGCAGCGCGAACAGAAATTGGAACAAGACTATGTTTTCGTAAAGAGAGGAACCGCCGCTAGTTCCGTCGATTATCTTGCCATCCAGTTCAGCAGTTTGATAGGACGCTTTAATTTTTCACGCAGTGGTTTAGTAGCGGTCTGTCCGACCTTTGGAATGGCGATCCAGAGGTTTATTTCCACCATTGCGTGGTTGCCTCTTCGTCTGGCTCGTTTTTATGATCGCACAACGAGTACACGCCGTTAAAGCAATTCGTCGATCCTGTTTCGCGAATGATCAAATCGGGGTTTACAGGTCGGGTCGTAAAATAGAGCGTTCGAGAACCAATAGGTTAGAAACTTTAGCAGAAAGGCAATTCGTGAATATGTTACTGGGAGATAATAATAGTCATGTCTTTTTTATTTATATCTATACAATGTTGGAAGTACCTAGTCAAATTTTATACATGAAATTATCTATGGTCTTATATAGGATATTATTTAAAGACCATAGCATCTGTAAAGTGAGCAATATAATAGGCAACGAAGGAATAAAATTGATACTCTTCATGGTGATAATGTACGAGATTGTAAAATATTATGAAATTCCTGAAGTAATTAGTTTTGTGTATGGTAAAGTATAAATCAAATTCAGACCATTTTTTGTTATCAATTATTTACTGATTACTACGAAGAAGATTAAGGAAACAGTAACTTCTAAAGAATACGCCAACTTCCATAGTTTGAAATATTGGATATGCACTCTGTTCCACGTGTACAACTCGCTATAACGCCAGAAGTTAATCCAAGGAAGATTCGCCAACTATATCAAGTGCATTTTGAAAGTTCTAGACGAAGTGTTGAGCACGCACAATCAAGGGACAGATGGTAGCAGCAGGCTGGCCACGTCAACAAGTGTCTTGGCACGTTTCGTTGGTTTTTAGAGCGGACGTCTTTTTGGCGAAACTCCTAAAGGCGTTTACGCTCGCACGCGATGCGACCAGGAAATTGTGGTGGGTGCCTGCCACTGCCAACTGGCCGAAAGTTTAGAGCTGCAAGCGACAACCGCGCCTGCTGCCGTTCAAGTGAATACTTCACTCGTAATGATGCCGACTTCCGCGGTATCTTTCACTTTATAGTCTCGTATAATAGCGCGCTATGGACCGGAAAAGTACATCATCTATTGTGTGACGCTTCCCAATATTTTGGATATTTTTAGTAGAGATATCCGAAGAAATCATTTGGAACTCTGGAACTGAAGTTCTAATTTGATAGTATACGAGGGTCTTATTTTTAGACGCTGGCTTTGAGGAAATCGTTTTAATCGACTAAGTGAAAGACGTTTCTGAATATAGGAAGTCAAATGCAAAGATATTGCACAATTTGTAGTATAGAGGAATCAGAGAAGTTCAGGTTCACCTTACAATATTCGACCCTCTCTGTATATTCGACGAGACTCTGTCAAATATTGTTATAAACTTTAGTCAAACGATGATAACAACATCCAAGAGAATAAAGCGATCCTGCACGTTTTATTGCCTCGTGATATTTCTTCGCCGACTTTCCATGAGCAAGCTACCAGAAACCTTATCGAAGAGAACAACCCCTTCCCCTGTTGCTCCAGCAACACGATCGGAAACTTAATTGGAAGCAATGGCACGGAATGAACCGGACACCAATGAAAGAGCAGGCGGACTGTAAAAACGAAAGCGAGGCGGTTGAAATAATTATAACCACGGACAATGCGAATAGTTTCTGTCTCATTGCATCGAAGCTATCAGGCACAATCCAACGAGGGTGGGGGATCAAAAGAAATGGAACATCGTAAAGACAATATTTTATTAGGATTAAAGAATCCTGTCTCTGTTTTCTAACCGATATCCTTAACAGACGAACAACGATCCGAATTCACGGTTCCCCGCGCCATCCCAGAAGCTGCAACCCAACTCTGTAACTCGGTTAAAGGAGATAGATAAGTATCCGAGGAGTAATAATGTAAGTGCTGTAGTTCACCGTGATAAACGGTCGCAAGGAGAAAATGAATTCGACATGAAACGAATTAATGCTCCTTTTCAATTTACACGCGGGAGAGGGATCCTGTAGTACAATCAAAGAATATCGGATCGTAAACTATGAAGACGTACGGTTTTAGAGAAAGGATAGACGCAGAAGCTCCCTCGTAAACGGTCTCGTGGACCCTCGTGGATGTTTAAAGCGCGATTCGGAAGTGGTATTTGCACCATGAAAACTGCATCATCGTGAGTCGGGTCCACCGATAGAATAATAACGACCGAAGTATTATATTACTCGCTTACCTTTAGAATGGCACGGAAGCAGCTTCCGTTCGCAACGGCGAAGTTTTAACTGCAGATTAAACCAGGTACAACCGTTGTGTGAAGGGTCGACTCGAGGACCCGTCGCACACTATATCTAGATACGTTTGTAGGCCGTTTACCACTCTATTTCCTCTTCTCCGTTCCCTTGCCTTCCGCCACCTCTTACTTCGTTGTCGGCTTTTACTCTCTATCCTTCTTAGCGGGAGGTAGGTTCAAAGAATCGCTACAGAAGAAACTGCTTACACCGTTACATAATAGTAATTGAACTAGGCGAAATAGTAATCCGATGATTCGTGTAGTAATTGACAGCATTCGTTTTGGTCGTTTCAGTAGCACTCTTCTTCTAGATCGGTGCTATCCTCCGTTTCGCTCCCAACACGACGATAGACGCGTGTGCGTTTCCTTAACTAGTTATCGGTAATAAGTATTATAGTACTATTATAGAATCTGCTTAAACTTTGAACGAGTAGATAAAACGATAGATCTGAATAGCTCCACGAATATTATTCTTCTTTCTTCCAGAGATATATTAGACATCGATAGATTATTAATTTCACGATGACGAGCGTCGACGAGACTCTTGCATCCCGTCCCAATTCTCGCTTCCCTCTCGCAGTCGATATGTCAAGCCTGTTCCCACGCGTTCGATTCAATTCTTCATCCACCGAGTCACTGCATCCTCTTCCCACCTTCGAGCTCCTCCCTGACGCGCGAACTTCAACAATCTTTCGGTTGCTCTAGATCCACGCGTCACGGGAGAACCGCAGATGACAATTTCCTCCTCTGAAATAGAATTTCACGCGCTAATGCATGACGCGTCGCGGGAGCCGCGCAAAAACGATCAGAACACGTGGCGCGACCGAGATTCAACGATGCGCCAGGTTTTGCGCGATTGTCCGCCTTTTTGCCGCTGAATACGCTGCCCGCCGTTCAGGGAACTATCATCAAGCTTGTCGAACTGTTTTCGCGAGATAAGAGATCGCGTGGGTTCGAACTTTCGAAGCTTTGGCTTTCAAACGAGGATTAAAAGGGCTGAGGTTCGTGAAGTTATTTTTGGAGTTCGATGAGGCTGAGATTCTTATGAAGATCGGCTTACGAGGAACTTTTGATAACGAGGTATGATCGCGATTGATAATGGAGAATTAAACGAAGCTCTCTTCTTAAGAAAATTTCTGATTTTAATCTTAAAATGTTTCAGATGACGCTCATGCTTTGAATGGAGTGTATTCTGCAGGCTGAATTTGATAATTCTTTATAGTCTGCTTTGCGAGATACTGACATGCCCATCGTGGAATTGTACGTCAGGGTCGGAATGCAACAATGGTTAATGAGTATGCATGGGCTGCTCTGATATATCTGACACAGCATTACAATTTTTGATGGATGAATGCAGTACTAATTAATGAGTACAGATGATCATCTACAGTAACTTTCCCTTTCTACGTTTATTCTGTGAACTGAAATTATCGTTCCTGAACTTCACGAAACGTTCTACAATAGTGTTCATTACTGACACAGTTACTGCATTCAGCTCGGCCCTTTCTGAAGATGCTGTGTATTAACTGAGTATTGACATCACCTCAAGCACTTCTACCTAAAGCAACCTAGTTATTCCAGATTTCAATTGACACCTATTATCGCTGGCAAAATACCCTTTAGATATTGTCGAATCTATTCGTAGAACTGGAATTCCGCAAGATTCCAGAATATTCCAAAAGGACGCTGTCCTTGAAAGCACAGGTAACCCATTACTCAGCCCGACAGTGCGCACTTGATGGTCACGGCCAAAAGTCTCCGCGGAGAGCACGATGGAGCCTTAAAGCAACAGTACTCGAAGCCACGAATTCTCGTCGAAACAACAAAGAAGCTTCTATTTCTGGTACTGGGGCAAAACACGATTGATCATGAGTTGACATCAATGGTCGGATGTATTGCCTTGCGTTCCACGCATATGAAACGAGCTTCTTAACTGTTTTCACGTTTTATCAGCCTCTCGCTATGCTAAATATGCGGTACACGTTGCTCGATACGCTAAGGCATCGTGTATCAGTCTGCTTGAAAGAACTTGCTAAAACAAGCCATTAACGCGAGTATAAAGATTTATCTTCACAGCGGAGTAACGTGTATCGCCGTGGAAAACTTTCTTCGGAAGCGTTTACAAGCGAACGCCTTGGTAAAATGAAACCTTCGGAAATTGATGGCGCAACGATGATTCTCGGAGGGCAACTGATTTAATGCGTTTCGAAGTACCAAAAAGTATAGAAAAAGTATATGGTGATGAGCTCGGGTCGAAGATGGAAGTTTACAGTTTACAGCTGCAAGTTCTGAAAGATACTGCAGGTCGACTCGATAGTATTGAGAAAAGTGAATCATCTACTATGGAAATTGATGAAAGTTTACGAACAAAAGCTGATTGCAGCTGCGTCATAATGGCAGACTGAGAATTAAGGATACGATTATTTGATCACCGATGCAAATGCCTCGAACTTTCGTACACTTACGTGTTAACTATTTAAATTGAATGACACTATTGCGACAAAATTATTTATTTAATTAATTGCCAAGCATGATATAAAATTTCGCGACAATCGCAGTGACCTTTTTATAAAGTCGTCTCGCATATACGCGCAATTACGCGGCTCGTTTTTAACGCTGGTGTACAGTTCGTTTGACATAACAAATCGGGAGGAAAAATTCCGCATTAAAGTCGGGCCAACTCTTTGAAATGAAAATCTCGCGAAAATTATAGCACCTCTGCAATCGATTGTCTCGCTGGAAAAATGGGAATTTTCAAACGGTTCGAGCACGTATACACACGCGTGCTGCTCTTCATCATGGAACTAACGTGCTGTTGACCTGCTAAACCAATTTCCTGGCTGCGATTGTGAAAGATTTTTATTACAAAGCGGAACGAACGCATCGTTACTACGCGTTCCCTGTTGCAACGATCGAACAGTGCACCATTAAAACAAAAACGTCCACAAAATTTTAAAGGTCCATTGAGATTTCTCTATGAGAAAAATATACATGGAAAGCTGAGTGACTTCTTCAAAATACGAGATTGAAAATTCTAAAAGGGCATCGAGTATTTTAGACTAGAATAACAGATACAGTACAGCGAATAATATAGTTTAAATCTGAAACTCTAAATTCTAAGACATCGAGTTCTCTGTAGTAGAAAAATAGATAAAAAAGGGCGAATGTAATTGAAACGATTACTTCAGATACTAATTCCCGATTTCTAATCGACCAACAAAAGATTCTCTGATCCCTCGAACGAAGGTTTCCCCCATCGAAAGCATCCAATCGGCTCCATTCACCTCACACCTTCGCGTTTCCAAGTTTCCCCGAGGTTTTCGGGCTCCCCCGATAAAGAACGTTCTCGCCAAGATCGAAACCAGTGGAAGTTCGCGAAATGGAAGAACCGCGAAGAATTCGTATTATCAGGGATTCGACTCCCCCGAACCGCAAAGGAGACTGGGTCGAGTCCCTTCCTCTGCCGGCTTACGGCCAGCAAATTCCCACACTTCGAAGACAGTCCAGCTCCCCTTTCAGAATTTTAATTCGCGACCGATAATCCTAACTTTCCCGAGGACCCTCATTTCCCCGCAGAGCCTTAATTTTTTGTTGCGCTCAGGACTCGGCGAGCAGCGTACCAGGCGGCTCCGTAGCTTGAATTTTAAATCGTGGGATTTAAAGAGGCCGCTTCGACATCGATTCTCGCGTCGCTCTCCGCGGCTAGCTCCCCTTTATCTTCAATACTATAAATTCGAACTGGTCGGCACTAATCATATCGAACAGCCCAGGGCTCACGATCAAACATATAAAAAAAGAAACATCACTGTGACATCGTTCCAGTAATACCCGCACAGTATTCCATCACACACTGAATTTTCCGAGCATCACGATCACGACTCGTCGCGGTTCCCCCAGGACCACCGACTTACATCCTCAAATACCCACGTCTTCCTTTCGACCCGTGTTTCCAGCGAGAGCGCGAGAGGCTCGGTTGTCCGTTGTTAGCGAGCGCGCGCGCGCAACCAGGCACGCACGCACGCACGCAGCCACGCACTCACTCGGTCGTTTCGGCACGCACACGCACGAGAGATCCCACGCCTATGTGCCTCCTCACGCGGGGCGAGAAGGACGCGCGGCGGCGTCGTCTTTGGTGGAAGCCGCGAGGAGAAGGCCGTTCACTCGGAAGCCTTGCCGGCGTTCTCGGAGCGCCGTCGCGCGAGTCGCCGGCGGGACGCTGCTCGACGCCGACGCCGGCACTTTCTCGCTAGCATCCCCGGCTTCTCGCCGCTGAAACGCCGCGCCGGCTCGACGCGGAACACGCGCGACTCGGGCTGTGAATGTGGGGCAAGGCTGGCACAGCGCACACCTCGCCCGCCGTGTGCCCCGCGTTAACCACGGCTCTCGCTACTGCCGGCTGCCACAACGTGTACCTCCGCTACTAACCCGCCGTCCCTCCCTCCCTGCGCAGAGACCCCCCGTCACCCCCACTCGTCCCCCACTCGCCCCCCACTCGCCCTCGGATACCTGCTCGTCCCCCTCTGCCCAACCGCGCCGCCGACGATCAGCCCTACCGAGCCCACCACTCCAGCTGGCAGCGCTCACTGCGCATGGCGCAGGGTCGTGCCGAGTCGCAGGTGCCCACGGCCCCTCCACCCACCCTCGCGGAATTCCGCCGGTCGATTTTTTTCCTCTGGGGGCGCCTCTGAACGGACCGCACCGCTGGGCGTTATTCGAACGACTTCTCCTTCGGAAATTTCTTCGAACTTGTTTGCTATTGGGTAGGGGGGACGGCGGAGTGGGTGTAGGGAGTCGCGTTGACTTTTCTACGGGTGCAGCTGTAATTTGTTGCCGAGTGATTCGGGACACGTGCTTTTCGCTTTGGTTTCGTCTTGATAATTGCGCTTTTTCGTTCTGTGGCAGGGGAGTTTAGTACACGAGCGACGGAGCGGTTAATGCAATATTGTGGGGCGAAGGAATTTGCGTTGTGGGTAGCCACGGGAGGCGCAGTATTTCCGCGTGCGTTGTGTCTTATTAATTTCAGGTGCAGCTAAAAGCGTTTCGTTAAGATGCTTTTATGCTCTTATCGCGTGACTGGTAGAGGAATGCGTGAGTGGGTTATAATGATGTGTTTCGACGAGTAGAGGGTAATATTTCGTTGTAAGCCTTCGTGAATGAGTCGTTTGGATGAGAGGAACTGTTGAATTGTGATTGAGAATCTTGATTCATTTTTTCAAGAATAGTACAATCAGTTTAGGTCGTTGACTAAGATTATCGCATCTCTCTCTGTCATGAGATCGAGCAGGAACATAAGCTTTTTGTAAGCAGTTAAATTTCTATCGTAGAAGTAGAGAATATGGCGAAAGTAGTATAGACCCGTATATGGCCAGACATCCCAAAGAAGCTATTTCCACCTAAGTAGTATGAGTCAGCAGATGTGCAGACTAATAGTTTAGACTAATCTGTCATCTGACAAGGAGTATACATATATCAATGTCTAATAAAGTAAGTAGTATAGGTCAACGTATCCTGATGCATATTACTATAAAGAACATTCCTTTCAGTTTCATTATTCAGTATATGCTGTAATATTTATTCCTACCTACTGCAATGCACAGAGTAACTGAAAAATTTATTCACCTAAATCAGAACACCTCTCGCATCCCGGCATGCACGTTCGACGCATATCTGAAGCATACTATCGCGTGTAACCTGCACAGCCGGGTGCAATAATGAAAAATTGCAGTTTACCGAGTGCAACAAATCGCGTCTCCCGTGCCACGTACACGAGCGACCGATCAACATCGCGTTCAACAGTTTACCCTACATTTAGCTCCCTTTCACAGAGAGAAGGGGTCTAAAGTATACCACGGAGAACAGCAAATATTGCGCAGACATCTATACTGCAATTCTCGCGGCGAGTAAACAGTAAAATCCACCGATGCCTTATCGAGAAAAATTCCAGAACACTAAATCGCAACGTACTTCCCATAAAACACAAACCCTGATAATTAATACTTCATTCCTCGAGCCCTTTTCAACCAGTAAGATACGAGATTGCGTGTGCCCCGGCATCAGCGAAAATGGAATCGCGTGGCAAGGAAGATGAACTAGCGGAGAGTCCTCAATGTCTCTCGACGGACCGTCTCCCTTTCCTCTCCGACCCCTTCCAATTCGTTTTCTCTTCGCCCGAGTCGCGTACTCTCCGGAGAAATTATATTCCATACCGCGGGGAGGAGGCGAGATGGTGGGGAGGGGGGGCTGGGTGGGAATTGTAAGACGCGCCTCGCGCGACGTATTCAACCAGTGGCGGCGACACGGCCGACACAGCCGGATGTTGACCCACTGGCTGACGATAGGATCTCGCGGCTGGCTGGCGCTGCTGACCGATCTTTCGAATAGGCGCCTGTCACCGACCGAGACCGCCCCTTCCACAGACCTCGAGAGCGCCGCTGCGTTTGATCGAGGTGTCGAGGGGACGATAGGCCGAGCGGAACAGAGAGAGGGTCGCGCGACCTAGAATACGCCGCGCGACGGAACACCGAGGCACGGAGCGGACGAAGGGCGGCGAAGCGGGAGATACGCGATGGAAGCGGCTAGAAGCTAAGGGGGACGCGATGGCGAGGGACGGGGGGCTGGCAGTACACGCGGTAGCGGCCACCACGTCGTATACCAACGCCACTCCATATTGATTTTCCGGGGAGGGACGGTGGAACGGGGTGAAGAGCACCGGCGAAAGAGAGAGGGAGAGGAACGTGGAGATCGCGTGGAAGACGAGAAAGAGAAAGGGAGGAAGTGGAACGGGGAGGAATGGCTGGGGGAGAAAGAGAGAAAGTGAAATAGAAGTGGTGCTGCGGGCGAGCGGGATGGGAAGTGGCAGTAAAAGGGGGCAGCGGGAGAGCGAGGGGGTGGTAACGCGTACAGGGGTGGGTTTAGCCGCTTCCTCGCCGTTAACCAGCCCGAGTGACCCCTGAGGTTAAGTCCGACGAAGATGGCGGTCTATATAACGGGCCGGTGTAAATATTTCCATGAAGTGACGGGACGTGATGGGGCGACTGAGCTGCCAGCGATTCGCTGATTGCGCTGCGCCCTGCATTCTGACGTATTTCAAATGGCCTACGTAGTGTAAACCATTTGCATATCGTTGTACTATCCACTCACAGGTTGTACCATTCAATTTTGTGAAATTAATTTCAGCTAAAAGCTCGGGTTAAATACTTTGGATAATAGTAATTAAAGAACTATAAATATTCAATATTTTATGATGATCACTTTTATCATAATCGAGGACCGTGTATAAAAAATTAACCTTGTCAATTTTTGTATTTTTCCGAAACGTTCAGGAACCTGAACACATTTCTTCAATACATCATCTCTATTTTAATAGAATATTTATCATATTATACAAATTACGACTTCAATACGTAGTACAGATTCCACCCCATTCCGAGTTTTGTTTCTTTCCCCTAAAATGTGCTTTAATAATAAAACTCCTACAATTTGATCAGGACTAATTTCTTCTAAGCGCCTCAATTATGAAATAATATATTCAAAAAGAATTATCTTGCTAAGAAAACTTAATAACTCATGGTTTAATCATAGACAATCCACTGAATTTAAAACTGCCATAAACCAAGTTTACTTAACATACAAATGCAAGAAACGAAATTGAGCTCTGAATCTAGATAAAGATGCAGTACTTCCCCAGCTGACAAGTCGAAATATGTTGTGCGCAGTCAACGTACTTTGCCCCATTCAGAAGATGCTTCATTCACAATGTGTTCAAACCCCTGTTGATGTTTTCGTGCCGTGAGTTCATACGGCACTGAGAACTGAATCGTTTTTCGTGCTCAGTGGAAAAGCTTCGTCTTTAGTCGGCCCTGTCCGTCGAAGTTCGCCGAGTGTCGTGAGAGCTCGTCTCCGCGACTCAAGAAAGTAAACCGCGCGACTATTCGTTTTATGATGGCAATGCGAGTGAGGTTCGTCCTTGAATTTACCTCTCGTTTGCATCAAATAATCATCAACAGCGTGTTTTTACCTATGCAAATGATGGATCCCGTTTAATACGATCGCCCCTCCCAATGCAAACTGAGTCCTATAATGGCACGATGGAATTTAATTAAAATCGTGCTCTCTGTAACTTTCACAGTGCTTGATCGCGTTCGTGCGTTCAAAACACGGTCAATTTCCACGATAAACTTAATACCCGAATGACCTTCCTCTACTTTTCTCCACGTGTTTTTTTAATTACCAAGAAAACCAAACGACAAAAGCGTACACGCAAGGATTATGTACTTTGCTGAGCGCTGTGTGACGTGAAAGGTGTTAGCTAAATTGCTCAAACAGTAGCTTTTTGATTATTAAGAGGCACGACGTCCGGCTCCAATAGCTGAAACGACTCTGCGTACCAATTAGCTTTTATTAAGAGCACTCTGACGCCATTTTTATTCTAATTACAGGGGTTTCCATTAAACTACGTACTCTCTCGATTAAGCAGAAATTTATACACCGAGTTTATCCTAGCAGCCAAGGAATGTAGTAGTCTCGCTGAAGAACGAAGAATGCAATTAAAAGGATTAATTAATTCACGAGATAACTTTTTAGCAACGAGAAATACTGCGGCGCTCTGCGTGGAACTTTGTATATTTGTGGTGTAGGCAAACTAGAGGGGAAATTATTTTAGACTGTTCTTTGTCAGATTATTCCTCCTTGTTCCACTATTTCAACACCATAACTAACTCCTCCGTAGTCGTAATACGCTGAACCTCTGCTTGCCTTGTAGCTGCGAATGGTTAAAGGTGCATACAGATCGAAGATAGACAAAGATATTGATAATACGGACACGACTCCATCGTGCAAAGAGAAAGGATCCTTCAAAAGTCAAAACTTTAGACTTTAGCTTCTTTTCTGTCCGTCGAAGACGTTCCAACGTGACAAGACTCGGAAAATAATGCTGATCGATGGAACTCGCTACGAAGTTCTATATCATGAAAACCGATAGCGTGGGATCGCGTAAGGTAGAAATAACACAGAATGAACCAAAGGAACACATCTGCTTTTATTAGGAAACTAAGTTTCCGTGTATAGGAACAACTCACTGCGTGAAAATAAATCAGGCTTGACAAACTTGCGCTTGTTAGCGTTCCAACACTGCCACGTTCTCATTTTGGTGAGCTGCGGGGGAGTTCGTGTTGGAGTTGAACCGTTTGCGGTAAGGCCTGTTCGTGATTCATCCTGCATTAGTAGGTATTTTTATCGTGACTGTATGCAATCTGCATAGTTAATGCGGAGACCGTCGAAGCGTTAATTATTACTGCTGCTATTTCGTTATGATTCGCGTGTGTACATAGATAAAAGAGTGGAACTAAATACAAGTGGAATTGTGGAACGTCGTGGGAGTCTGGTTCCACAGTAATGTGAGCTAGAATATAGTCAGACGGACGTAGACCCAATCAGATGAGCAAACAAGTAGTATAAACCTTGCCAGGGTCAGGCAGTGTTATATGTAAATAAAGAGATGCTCCAGACAAGTGTTATAGGTCAATATGTACTCAGAAAGTAGTGTAGGTAAAGATATCGGTCGACTAGTAGTATAAGCATAAAATTTAACGCAAAAGCGCGACACTTTGGAGATCGCATAACGCTAAAAGTGACAAATATCACATTTCACTATCTGACGTGTGCTATATGTAAATAAGGAAGTCCTAAACCAGTAGTACAGGTCAATATGTAACCAGCTAGTAGTGCAGGTCAGAGTATCGACGGACCAGGAGAATAAACGTAAAATTTAACGTACAAGCGCCACAGTTTGCAAGCTACGTAACGATGCAGATACCAAACACCACATTTCACTACCTAAAACTTATAATATCCACTTCCCCTATGTCGCTTCCAAACCCCTTTCCTAAAGTAGTGGAAATTTACTTAGAACACCGATCGAAGAGTTGTAACTAGTAAGGCCAAAGGCAAGATCAAATTGAAAAGTTCCGTCGAGTTCTTCGAGAGTCGGTCTCCCTGAAGCTTTTGAGAACTTTCGAAGTCTGCGAAGTTCCTACAACATTGTAGATATCTATAAGGAGATACGTTGCAGCTCACACTGTGTCCGCACGACAGCTACCAAGCCTAACTCTTCGAGCCTTCTAACGTGGAGCACTTAAACCTAGAAAAATAAGACGACTGTACCATCGATATCGTCCTCGACAAGAAATAATTCGAAACTCTTCGATAAATCGAATTGGTTCCATGAGAAATTCAATTCTCTGCGCCGTGGCGTTTCGCCATGCCCCATTTAAACCAGGATCACTTGAAATATTCAAGCGAATCGACCTGCATGTACGACCAGAGGCAACACGCAACGCATTACTTCATTATTGCCTCTATATCGATTCATAAAATATTGCGCGCTAATCTCTTCTAGGTAAACATATCTTCCACTTCTCGGAATAACGCTCTCTTTGCGGTAGCGATCAAATGGCACAATTTCGCGCTCTCTAGGCTACTCTGTGGTCTCCAAAAGCCAGAGTAACTTTATCCTCATTAACAGGCACGTATGATCGATCACTTTAATTACTCCATCTTCGCCAGAAGAAGTAGCGTGCCTCGATGTACTACAAGACAACGATAGAGTGCAAGGTGGCTCGCGTGTTTACTGCAAAGAAGGGAAGCACGAGTTGTCTCGAGGCGCGGCGCTTTTCCTTAGGTCCTCGGCGTTCCAGAGCCAAGCCTTTTTTAATATCCTCGAGCAACAAAGTTTAAAAGAACTTCAACGCCCCTTCGTGTTTATCTTTAAACAGACAGGGTTAGAATACCAGTTTATCATCCCACCCGCAGCTGCAGAAATAATCTTACAATAAATTCCCCGACGTAGCATACATCACTAGTGAAACAAGTAGAGGATAAATCGAACAGCTTCTGCGTCAGCATCTTCTACGTCATCTATTATGTGGAATGTATGGTCTATTGGGCAACGCTAAGGGATAATGCGTTTTGAATTAATCGGCGAGGAAAAAAGCCCTCGGAGGCTTGAACGTATAAAGAAACAGGAGGGAGCGCTTTTCTGTCTCGATTTACTCTTACAGAGAGGGCGACGCCTCAATGGCCGTCCGTCAATTACGTCGGCTCCTCGTAATAGGAGCCAATAGGTCGAGATGAATCCAAGGACCAGGGGTCACCCTTTTTTGACGCGACTTGCTATCCATATCTCTTTATATGGGGGAGGTAAATGTGACTGTTATTCTTCAGGACTTTCAGACTGTTTCTGCGTGAAATGAGTTTGGGACGAGCTGCTAGGACAATTGAAGCGTTCATATACAGAGTTTATTTAATTCTAAGAAAATGTGTAGCTATATAAACTTAAAATTAAGTAAAGTTTGCTATATATGTATTTTCTCATTCGTTACAAGTTTTCAAATTTCGTAATTTTTGCTGTACTGCTTTTTTTCTTTTTTAGTTTCATGGTGTTGTGATTTTCACTTGCTCATATTATTTCTATACTGTCGCACCGCACAAAGCTAATGGTTTTCCTTCAAAGCTCCTCGCGTAGATATAATTCGCGCGTCAGAAAGTGGAGTTTCATGTACACGTTGCCTCGATTTTTTAAAGTACCTGTAAAAACACGTCCATTCACCTGCTTGGTACAAGAAGAATTACTCTCGCTGGTTCATTCTGTAAACGACGAAAGCTAATTACTCCGTTTCTTAAGGGGTGAGGGAAGAAGCATCGCGGTGGGTTTATCTCACGTCCTTTCTCCTTCGTGCTTTTTCTTCGAGGAGACGACTCCTAAGGTGACATCGACATCGATAAGTCGCAAGATTGCACGAAACGTATTAGCTCGTTGGACCGTAACAGTTGCGAACTAGTTTGCCCGATGCATCGGGCGAAGCTCGTTAAGCAATCTGCGAGCTGCACATGCGTGCCAACATGGATCGTTACCAAAATTTAAGGACTGTTCTGTCTTTCTGTGCCGCATCATTTTTACGGCTATCAAAATCAACGACCACGTGCGCAGAAACGATGAAATCTCTTTGATAAATTTGAATAAAATTGCTTGATATTGAATTTCATTTTTTCTGTTCTATTTTACTATTTTTTTTTCTATGAAATAGATTGGGTATAATTTAGGTTCTTTATGTATTTATTGCTGCACCATATGCAGATATTTCGTTCCTATTTTTAAAGCAAACATGTATTACTATATACTGTAGTATTTCATGTTTCAATGATATCCTTATCAGTTTTGTTTCTGAACATGCTCATATATTTTTCGAAATGGCTTGAAGACATCATGGATAAGCAACATATTAGACCTAGAATGACAACAAATTTTTGCTAATATTATGCCCACTATTTCTTAGTCTTTCTATAAAAATAAAACTTCATAATTGTATTTTTATTTAATAGTTTATCACTGTGAAAAAATCTTTCTTTTAATACTAATGTTCTATAAAATCAAATATAAATCTTCATTCAAAAATGGTGGTATCTGGAACACATGGTCCGTAAGTGACAATTCTGTCGTCCTTTTCAGATTCTAGAAGTAGGTACAGATCCATCTTCCACAGATTTCACATTAGATGGGTGACAATCGATTTTCGCACTCACCCTCCTGCTTCCCTTTAATGCAAAAGGCACGACTCCTCGATACGCGTCCTACATACCCATAATTCGATATTAACCAGATAATTATGAGACATACTCGCTCCAATTAAAAAAACTGTGTCACATTATCGGATTACAGTGTAATTAGTCGCAAACCTGTGCTCTAATACAAAAGAGGGAAACGACTAATGGAGATGGAATCGAAATGAAAGCGATCCTACATAACCTCATCTCACCTTTCAATGTTAATTAACGAGGATGAATTTCCATCAAACTATCAGCGCAGATACACGCAAAGAAAATACTTGTATAATATACATAGAATGAAGAATATTTATTTCGACGAGACCCAATTACGATATTCAATATCACTCGTTATTTCCTTGTCGTAGACGAAAACTGCAGCATGTTCAGAAATTACACCTGTAAATTTAGATATGAGTGGTAAGATGAAGACTACGTAAATTGAACTTCTGACATCTGAGAAATCTTCTAATGCTTCTCACACGTTTTGAGATAATTATGATGAATGTTCATTTGCTTCAATAATCCTAGTTTCTCACTCGATTAAAGTTCCACATTGCCTCCTTTGAAGTTCGTCGACCTAAGTAATGAGAATTCCAATGAAAATCGCACTTCACCGTCTTCTTAGTCACGAGTGTGAGCGATGCACTGCACTGTGAAGAGATAAAGTATCGAGCGCGTTCAAGACGTACAAGTATTTGCAAGTTGCTTTCAGGGCATCCATGCTGTTGCTTGATAGCAACGATAGAGAACTTCTTAAGCCTTGCCGACTGACGCTGAAGAAACAAGATAGCTAGATAAACTGATTTTCGAAAAGGAACTTAGGAGGCAGGGGACTTGTCCAATTAAATTGAGCATTGAACCAGTAGAACTTTGACTAAGTATGTCTTTCAATCGAAATAACAATCTTTACTGTCTGATACTAGAACTGAACGTAGAATTTCGATCGTATAATTTTGATAGCCAGTTATTTATAATTTCAATCTTGAATTTAAATCTAAATAGATAACAGTATTTAATAATTATATATTTTTTCAAGTTATTCGCGCGACAATCATAAATCGAAATTGGTACGCACAAAGAGACTTTAATAATTTAAAAAACTAAAAATATTCGTGTTGAGGAACGCTCCAGAAAATGAATTATTCTGACACTTCTACATTTCGAGATTTCTATATCCGAGATAGCTACTGAAATTCAATTAACCTTATCTACAATAATTATCTCCAGTAGTTCAGTTAGTTATAAGGTACAAAGTGTAAAGACCGAGCATCTACTACTGTGTTACGCTCCTAAGAAAATTCACCTTGGTTATCACAGGTCAGAAGGGAGGATCAGATAAAGGTTAGTCGTAGCCGAGGTTAAACGGGTAGCTAACGAGGAGGCCAGGTGTGTGGGTCCGCAGAGGTCCGAAACTTTTGGTAATTAAAGCGCGATATGCCTGTACTCCGTGTCGAGTATAATTGCCAGTAGTTAAAGTCGAGGTTCGGTCCGACAACCATAGCCGTGTGGTCGCATTACGGTAAAACCGCAATGGTGAAAAGTAATTTGTACTGGTAGGAAAAGACCGAGATGTTCCACGTTTCCTGCTGATGTAGCCATTCGGTTCAGTTAACTAGGAAACTATGACATCTTCGTCGACTGAAGCAGGAGTATCCACAAGGAAGTGGAACAAGTGTAAAGTCGACCAATGAAATTTACCAGAGACAAATATATTTCCTATATTTGCAAAATTAATTCAGTCAATTGCGATGACCGTCGAAATAATCGAAGGTTTATTTTAGTTTGTTAAATGACTGCTTCACTGATCAAATTAATGGATTTTGAATAAGGGCAACGCGTAACTCTGTTTGCAGAATAATTTTCAGTTAAGAAGATATTTCTGTCTTTAAAGCTCTTTCGAAGAAAATTTTTAAGCGGGTTAGAGGTCGAGCAAAGCTTAGCACAAGGCAACAGGGTTTAACTTGGGCATCAGGTGACAGCTAATAATTGAAGATCGCATCAGGCGTCGGGCGACAAGGTGTTTAGAGGAAGATTAAAGATGGTGTAGGATAGCGAATGATGCGACGTGGTATTGCTAAATTACAGGGCAGGAATATTGCTTCATAGCTATCCAAAGGTAATTGCTGAGAAATTTAAACGTGTACGGAAGAGACATATTGCAGTTCCATGTATTTAATCGATTAAACCTAGTATTATTCTCGGACTGCAGCTGAACTGACACCTCGACTTGTAAATAATCGATAGAAGTGTACCGTCAGCCATGTGACAGGCCTATTGGCAGAAACCAGCTAGGTCGTATAAATTTCTGATTAATAAATATCGAAAGAACACAGAATACACGGGATATTGAACTTCCTGTGCACATAATATCTCTAGGGCCGACCATTCGATCACCTCGATACCGTCTGCGCGTATTTCAAAATATGTTCACAATTACATCCATGAAATATTGTATGCCCGCGAAGCATTGTGCCGCCCAGCCATTCGAAACGCATGGTGAACTATAAATAAAACCTGATATTTAATGATCGAGTGCACGTATTGAGAAGACGGGAAGAAAGACACGAAGAAAGTTGAATGCAGAGTAATAACAGCGGTATGCTACCATTGCATCGTTATCGAGGCAAGAAATAATGACTCATTCATTTATTCATAGAATCGATAGTACAAGTGGAAATCTGGGAAATAAAGCTTTAAAATATGAACTAAAACTTTTCTAAACGTAAATCGACTACGAAAAAATTGAGTTTGAGTTTTATATCGGTATACTCTGTGGTCTGACTGCACACTGACTTTATCTACTGTAAAGGCGTTCCCTTCACCTCGTGTATCTTCAAACACCCCAAAAATTGTATTCCAGAGTAGGAGTATTAGACCAAACTTTAGTTTAAAAATTCCATATTTTTAACATTCTCTTTAAAGTAGAAATGCTACCTTATTACTCGTACCACTCTCTTTGAACTGCATATTTCACTCTTTTCCTATAACCCTGTTTCTACTGCTTTTCCTTTACTACCACGCACTTATTTATAAAAATCCACAGCTCCTTTCGCAAACGCTCGTTAGCGAGCGCGTGCATTAAGTCATTATAGAGCAGCCTAACGCTTAATGGTCAGCCATGCTAGTCATCATCTTCGTTCACCAGCATAATCTATCGCGTGCACGAGATATCTCGGCTCAGAGAGATTAAATCTCGCGCGGATACCCTCTGCATATTACATGTCGCGGACGAAACGATAATCATAACGGGGAACGACCCTATAAATTATTTCTCGTTCGGATTACTGTCACTCTGGGCTGACGTCGCGGAGACCGCTGCGCATTTCTGCTTCGCGTGCGTCACCAGTCTGCGACCCGGAAGAAACAGCGAGTCGTGAGGGGTGATCCTTATCGTGGAGGGCAACGAAGAAGAGGTGGACTGGCTTATCGTTGACTATATAGGACTTGATAATAGTGATCGAAGGTCGGGCAGGACACATTTATGTTGGACTATAAAACACGGAGCGCTCTTTTAGACACGTTTATGAGATACTTGGCTGACTTCTTGTGGCGAAAGAGGATAAAAACGCGATACGAGTTTCGAAAAATTGGTTGTGAAAAGTGAGACGCAACAATTTGGAGAGATTTGGGGTAATTGGACGAGATTGGCTACTCTGATAGTTTGAAGTATTTCAGTGACTTGAATAGACTGTATCTGGTTAATATTAGAGCTTAAAGAAGCACTAATTGTGGAGTTAATTAGTGGTTATTTAATTATGGGATTGTGCTGTTATATTAGTTGAAAGCGATCAGATGTGCTATAATTGAGTGTGTTACAATGAAACTTTGGACAGGTTCGGTATCTTTTCTTCTGACTCCGGGTTTCAAGCTTTAATCGAACCTACTGTAGTTCAATTACTGCCAAGGTTCATTAGGACATAAATCTATTCTGGTTAAGCTGCTATCGCTTCTACATCGATCGCTCAATGAAATTTGAATTAAACGCTCCGAGCCTAAAGGAATTGCATTCATATTCATTAGATAGAGTGCACGGGGTTATGCATAAATTTTGTTTTCGGTATAGGATTCTTGGAACATTTATACATTATATCTAGAACAAGATATGCCCATTAAGGTATGAAAGGATTTTAATTTATGGTCACTTTGTGAGTCTCAAGCAGATATAGGCTTTTGCACAAAAAAATTAAGGCAATTTCGTTAAAATTCAAATTATCCCTCACTCTGTTTCATTTATAAAATGATAATCTACCGTACATGAAATTTAAAACATACAGAAATATTTTGTAATCACTGTGTTGCATTACGTTTCAAGAAAAATTTAACTTCTTTCACAAATTCAAGGTATCTACAATTACTACATTTTTTAGGAATCTTTTGTTATCCTATTACATGGAGGTTCATTTATTTAAGGCATCCATGCTCTACTCACTCGAATGAGAGTAAACGGTGACATGAGAAAAAAGCTACAGCTAACAAAAACTCACGCAAACATCCAGTTTTGTGTGTTTAGCTCGTTCTGCACGTACGTTTAGAACGTGAATGGAAAGTCACCGTTTTGTACAATATTTTTAGAACAAATATTACAATAACGAAATTGATGAATTTTAGCATTTCTTGGAGAAGAAATTTTACTACCTTTGAAAGACATCGATGCTTAAAAACAGTTTTCATACTTAATACAAAAACAGCAATCGCATCTCAAAATACTCCATTATTCTAATGAAGCTACAGGTTCGTTCCAATAGCATTTATATTATTAATAATTTGTAATCTGATTTATAACTAAACCAAGCTGAAAGTACTCGAAAGGAAATCAAATTACACGTTGATGAAGTGTTTTAAAGGTTCATCTCACAGTATCGTCTGTCTTGTATTATTTTAGTCGTAGATCTCTATATTTACCGAGAGGACATCTAAAACTGTAAACAATTGCAGAATCCGATTGAACGCAGCTTCTACAAGGTTCCCTTGCTTAAATTGGCAATTGTTCGGTACGTCGACGTCAGAGCCTGATATAAGTAGAGACGGAGAAGCAATTCCTGGGCAAGATTTGTCGTTACAACCACGACGAAATTCCGAATCGATGAAGTGTCAACAACCGAGGGACAACTTCGAGCGACAGTGGAACTCTTCTGGTACCTATTTTCCCCAAAAAAGAAGTTCGCCAAACCACCCTCGTGACGGGGTTTCGGAACGATTGCCTATTTTCACGAAAGCCCGATGATTAATCGCAATTGTAACCGTAGGTCAAGTGGTTCGATAAACGGTCGAAGGTTTGCTCTGCCAGTGACACTCACCGTTTCTCCGTTTCGATCGTGATGGAAAGAAACGCGATTTCATCGTGTCGACACATGTTAGTGAAAGTAATGATCACAACGCTTGGCAGAAACAAATTGTTACCATTTATCTCGAGGGTTATAAAACTATGGGCACATTAATATCAGCAATCAGTACGTTTGATTACAAGATCATTGTGATAAAAATAACATGTGTCTTTTTTCTATGAAAATGAGACTTTTGAGGGTTAAGAATAAGATGAGAAGTAATTATTACACTTGTAAAATTGCAATATTTTAATAAAACCGAAGTAACTTTCAAAAGATAGATTTTTTTTACTTTTTATAATGTTCGATTCTCTGTAGAATATTCATAGATTTTTTAGTTTATGATTAACTACAGCTTGTGAAAGTAATATCAAAGAGCAAAATACATGATGAAAGAAAATAGTATCGCAGGAACTGCATATGAGTCACTGGAAAGAGTTGTAACTCCTGAAACTTGTGTAGCTTTTAAGGGTGACTATCGTCCAAGCTCGATGATATCTTACACCCGAGGGTTTGAAGCTTCGCATAAACCGAGTGCTTCTCTGGAGAATTCCAGGGAGGAAGCTTAGGGAAATCGCTGAAATTTCAGCAACGCGGGTTGAGTGAAGAGCCACGGTTTATCCACCTGCGCGATACGCGTGAAAACACACACGTATTTCTCCCGTGTGCAAGTATACGTTCACACGAGTTGCAGCACGCCGACGGCATTAAAATCAATAGAAATTTAATGAGAGGAAGGCTGCTCCTTGGCGCATGGTTTTACTTCATCTCTCACGTTTCAAGATGATTATTTGCCATTCTCGTGCAGTACCATAGAGATAAAAACTCGCATGTTTAGGGTACAAATGGCGGAGATCAGGCAGATGAAAATGGACATAGAACATTTCATTTTCATTGAATTTTGACTCAAAGCTCGTGATCGTACAATTAACAAAAACACTCTCCCTTTTTGTAAGAGCACATATTTTATGGAAATTAAAATATTATTACGTTCAAGGAAACCTGTAATAGGTTTCACGAAATTTATTTTCCAGGTAACTCTATTTCTTTTATTAAAACCATACTGTTTATTGAGATAGCATATCAGATCATAGCAGTCAACATATTTCTCATGACATTTTTTATTTCCCCATAAAATATGGACTTGATAACCGGATGGACAGAGAGTCACGTCTAGTCCACAGGAAAAAGTGCTGAAATTTAGAAACTCCCAATATGTAGAAGCAAAATTTGAAGTATCAACCATCACAGCAGAGAGATCTGATCTTCTGCACTCAGCGTCCTAGATTTCAGGAGAAAAACGAACTCGGTAAAGAGTAAAATGTACCTACTGGCGGAGAGCAACGGTATGGGATGAAAGCAGGAGGAACGGGAGAAGAAGTTCGTAAGAAAAGAATCTGCTTAAGTTGTCTCCGAGTAAACGCTAAAAGCTGAACTGTAAGCATAATGACACCAAGTGGCTGGTTGCTATGTGGCAAGTGGGACAAGGAATAAATTATGAAAGATCTACTGACTGTTCCAAGACTAAGAAGTAGCTGGAAATATTTCCAGTTAATTAAATCAGCGATTGAAATTGAAATTTTTCAATGTTATCACTATATTTTTATTTAAAAATTCAGTTTCAAAGAAAAGGAGAAAAAATGCCTTATATTAAATGTGAACCTCTGTCTCAAAGATAAAATTGCAAAAATTAAAATGTAGAAAATTATTACTAATCGCGGAAAAAATGATTTAAATTATAGAAGTGTTCTACTAAACCTATACAGTTAGACTTTCTTATGCGTCATTGTTAATTCATGACTAATGAACAAAGATATTCCTTATTCTTAAGTAAGACAGACATTGTCCAGCTTTTCCAGCCGTCTGGTAACGGGAGTAATCGATGTTCTTGGTTCACTGGTCTCCATGCTGCCGATATTTTCGAAAATCTCTGACGCTTTCGAGCCCATGTAATCCATCATACCGCGGTATTTACGTGCAACCATGCGCTGCTGGATGCAAGCAGAGCTCTCCATGAAAATGCCTTTTCAATCTAATCGCGCTCTTCAGATATTAACACGGAATTCCACAAGCCTTTCCACTAGAAAACCCTACCTTGCTCTCAGCCCTGTGCTTTATAAAACGCATAAAATCCTGCTTGCAGCCGTCGTTACATCAATTCACTCGGTTTTTTCTAAAGACAGCTTGCATTAATTATACTGTTACAACTAGGAGCTAAAAAACTTTTGAATATAATTATAAATATTGTGTTACACTTCATAAAAAGATGTTAATGTAGCCATGATATTTTTTCGACTTACTAAAGGTATGATTATTTAGAAGTTGGAAAGGTTTTAGCTTAAGAAGATTATGTAGTAAGTATGCAGCTGTTGAGTGTACCAAATAACGATGACTTCTGACAGGAAAATTTTTTCAGCGTACACACCGCGTAGTTTTTTTATTTTTTAAGCCGTTTGTATGCTCCCATGTAAAAATACTAGCTACAATGTCGAAATCGAGATAAAAGCTTTAGAGTTTTAACTACCTCGTGCAGAGTGTACTCCGTCGTTGTAGGTGTGAAATCTACGCAAACACTTCAGCGGTTTTACTAGAGAAACGACGCCAGAATCCCTCAAAATTCTATGGAACATCGCGTACTCTTGTAAATTAATTCGTTACAGAAATAAAGAAGATTTATGGGAAAACACGCGCTAATCTGCTTGGTCGAGTGCTTATTTTCGCACTCTATTATTTTCAAAATTGTAGGCACAAATTGACGCAATCAAGCGTGGGAATCAGAAAATTAAAATCATTACATTTAAACGTTTAATTTTGTATTGGAACTTTAGTCAGACGAAATTTAAAACAGTGAAATTAGCGAAGTTTTCATACTACTTTTGAAAGTGTTTTAACACTATGGGCTACAAATTTTAACGATCTCAATTATAACTTATTCACTCGGTGCTAACCTTCATGGACAGGTTACGTGCTCGTTTGCGAAGTTGCAAGTTAAAGAAAGCGAAAATAATGGAATGAATGGCATAAGTTGCGTTATTATAAATTATAGTTCGAGGCTACGTGACACCCACTTTCGCTGGGATTCGAACTTTCCAGGTCCGCGGTCGTTTAAACAAACTTTCAATTGCGAACTGTAAAAACGACACTAGCCGAAGTTGGAGATATGCCAATGGGCCGCAGTGCAACACGTATGCACATGCAGCTGTGTTGCGCCCTCGTCACCGTATAAACCCGACATCATTTCCGATCATTGTTTTCTCTGTTCGCGCTGACGGCGGACAGGATCGCTCGAAATTAAAAACCGACGACAAATCCACCGCTGAAAAATAATTTTAACGCAGACCAGTTTTTTGACGTGCTCTCTATCTTTTTTCGAACGTTTAATATCACGGAGGTAGTTTCATAGGTTTATGAAGAAGCCTTGTAATTAGTATCAATTTGGTTTCAGAGTAAATTTTAAAATATATTCAGATATTCAAATTTTCAAATATTCAAATATTCAAATATTCAAATATTCAAATATTCAAATATTCAAATATTCAAATATTCAAATATTCAAATATTCGAATATTCAAATTTTCGAATATTCAAATTTTCGAATATTCAAATTTTCGAATATTCAAATTTTCGAATATTCAAATTTTCGAATATTCAAATTTTCGAATATTCAAATTTCCAAACATTTAAATATTTCAAATTCACTACTCAGCAAACCGCTAGATTTTCAATTTTCAAAATTTTAAATTCTCAAATTTTCAAATTTCTAATTCTTTAAATCTTCACACTATTAAATTTCTGTATTCCGCAACCATGTATCCTTCAATTCACATGCAATCCCTATAAAATATTTCATTTTTTAATCCCAACGAGGTTAAAACGAGTCAATGCATTTCCCGACTGCCTCATAAAAAAGAATCTCATTACCCCCTGCTTACACATTACCATAACCAGTAGACAAACACGCCCGAGGTATGTCGGCGAAGAAAAATCCGTAAACGACGCAGCATGCCGAGAATATTCATAAGAGCGCAAAGTGTACTGGGTACGAAGCATCGCTGCATTCTAGCAGCACCTTTGGCAACCTCCGTCGATGTGCACCCTTTGATCCCAAGACCCCGTGATATCTTCGGCGCGCCACCAAATGAATTAAAGATCACGGAATTCGCAGTGAATGTTTCGCGATGGTTGGCCGTCGAAGGAGGAACGAATGTCTGAAACCGTATAACGTTCTCCGCCCTCCTGGAAAGAACAACTGGCGAGCTCACCGTGTGCTCCTTTCTGTCAAGGAATTCCGGGCGATCGGAAAACAGGGAAGCAGGGTGGTTACGCTAGATTTTCGGTAGCTGCTGGAGCAACAGCGGAAAGCACTTAAAAGCGTTTGAAACCGGAGTATTTCGTTCGGAAAGCGACGCGAAGGCACGCAGGGAGGCAAGAAAAGAATCGAGCTGGCAGCAACAGAGACAACTTATTGCTCGATGCGATTTATGGGGATGGGGTGGAGAGGGTGAAAGAAAACGGGGACATACTGTCGAAGACGCGTCGTGTGGATAGATGTAACCGTTCTCACGACGTTGTCTTCGTAAAAGCCACCATTCTCGCTTTTATTACTGCCACCCGACCGTTCGGGAACCCGCCGCTTTCGTTCTTCTAGGTCAAGCTTTCTGAACCCCCTATCTCGCTGTGACTTGATACTACGACTATCGTGGAGACTACAGTTTATCTCTGGGAACGAAAATTGGGGTAGCTGTTACGAGAAAGCGACTCTAGATTTCGACGAACGAGAGGGAAATTGAGTTCAGAATTGTCTTGCCTGCTTACTGTTCGTTTGCAAGGGTTCATGGAGGACTGTGCGATAAGCGAGCACGATACTATTGACAGAAAGATTGATATCAGTTGGTGGACTAAAGGAAATGGGGACCTTCATCCTCAACTATTGCATTTACTTTTGTATTTACTTATACATATAGGTATAAGAAGGGTTCTGTTATATTCAAATTCTTCAATTTTTAAATGATTATTGAAGTAGTAAAATACAGTCAACCCTTTTATAATGTGGTTAATTGTGGTTTAATGCCGCGTTATAAGAACCTCAGAATTAGTGTAAATCAGAATAATTAGTACCCTGTTATTTGTAAAAGAGGGGAATTCCCATTAATTTCAACCGTAAAAGTGTACACACTACAGAGACATCGCGCTTTAAGAGCCTCGCAATTTCTGGGAAACCGCGTTATTAGAATACCGCGTTATAGGAGGGCTTACTGTGCTCAAATTTTCGAATTTTCAAACTTCTAAACATTTCAAGAGGATGAAACCCGCAAAGCAAACTTTAACTCGGAAAATCTTCTAAATTATTACTCGCATGCCCCAAAGGAAATATTAGCATATCCTGCTCGTAGAGTTCTCGAAGCGAACAAAGACTAATTAAAAAGCGAGCGTTACACTCAAGAACCTCTCCTTGTCAGTCCGACAAGGAACAATCCCCGTTCCTTGTTTTTCAAGCCCGAGCAGGCCGATTAATTGATCCCGCGTAAGCCAGCACCGTCGTTCGACGTCACGCTGCTGATCTATTAAATTCCGTTCCGTCGACTCTGCTCGCCGCAGCGAATCAGTCCGCGTGAATGCGCCTCGCCACCGAATCTCGGCCAGCATATTGTCCCGTCACTTCGGCTATGAGCAAAGTTCCCAGGACAGAAGTCAATTTTCCGGATCGGACGACGGAAGACTGACATATTGCCGGACACGAGCGGGTGTCTGGCGTACAAGGAAGTTATGAAATCGCGAATGGCCCCATCGACGTTCGATTTTCCGCCAGCGGAGCATCCACGCTTCGAACGTGAGATAACGCAACACTGAGCCTCGTTCTACGCCACGGAAAGGAAAATCGTGATTCGAGGATTCTCTGGAAATCTGCCACGGGCAGCCCTTTCGAGGGCCAATAATTTGGACGTTGCCCTTTCACAGGCTGCAAATCTGATTACACTTGATTGCTCGTCTTTGCCTTGCGTCGAAGAAAGACGGGAGCTTGGGAGCCACTCGAGTCGACTGTGGTCGCTGGGGCTGCCAAACGACGAGTCTGAACGTCTGAATGTAAATTCAGTGCTGCACCGACGGATAGCAATTCCTGGGATTAATGATATGGGGCCGAATGCCTCGGCACCGACAAATTAAAGTTTTAAATTGCTCGGGATTTCAATCTTTTAGCTATTTCTGGATGATAATGGATTGAAATCGAATTTGCAAGTAGTATAAACCAGCGTGCGGAAGTACAGAACGGCGTGTCAGCGAGAACTTTATCTACTCTTTACTTTCGAGCGGATTAAGCAGGAGATTAAAGTGGGATCCGATGGCAAATGCAAAAATGAAGAAGCATAAAGTTCCAGAGCTAACTTTCTCATACAAACGGGAAACTTTGTTCGTTGCATGAATTTGTTTTTGTAATGAATTGTGGCTAGAGAGTTGGTGTTTGATTCTATGTACGTATATTACTACAGCTGGTCTATTTTCAACCGTATCGCGCATCCATTTTTAACGATTCAATTAATCAGGGACGCTTGAGAGGAAGGCACGTATTTCGGGGAAGAAAGATCGGCGCAAAAAAGGGATACGTGAACGCTGAACTTCAAGTTTGAAAGAGGAAATAGCTCTTTCTCGATCTAGTGGCTGTCCGCATAGCGGACAAGGTATCCTTTTGAGATTTGGCACAGTTCCCAGCGTGTCCGACGAACAAACTTTGAATATCAACAGAGCTGGCGAATTTATATACACTTTCGCCAGTACGGCTGCCAGTTTATGGCGAAGTAAAGAGTATGCGAACTGGCTTGATGAATTTTTATGTTCTGCCCTCTGGACATATCAATTAACAAAGCTAGTTTCTATTCATGACACAGAAAGAATTATAATTCATAGTATAATAATTTTTGGTTAAATTCTGAAGTTAATTTAATTCATAGTATTTTCTACTGATACCTCTTATTGAAATTTACTTGAACCATATATTTCATCAAATTTTATGTAGAATTATAAAAACGGAAGTAAGAAAGTTCGCAAGAAAAAAACGCAGCACACGCAGAAGGTTAAGTCTGAAAGTTGTATCAAATTTTACACGAGGGAAGCGGAATAGAATTTGCATATTCTAGATCATCAAGGTTATACCTAGCCCCTATTTCCTAAGAAAAGTGATAACGAAATATCGAAGTAATATTCGTTTCAACTTTTCTGTGGCTGATATCGTGATATGCTCAGAAAGTAGAATTTTTTTCAAATGAAATAAACCAGTGATAAATTGGTTTATTAATAATTACGTGGGGTTAAAGAAAAATGACTGAATAAACCAGCGAAGATATAACTGGCACAGATAGATGTACCAATGGATAGGTACACAGAGAGATAAATAAATGAATACACAGTTTGCCAGATGTAGAAATTATCTAACACACCAATCGCTGCAGAAGTTGCACGTTCGATAATGCGCACCCATATAAAAAACGAAGGGACCAATGTATAAACAGATAACGAAGTAAATAGATGTCAGGGCACGCGAATGAACATATAAATAGCTCAAAGAACGCAGAAATAAATTTATTGCCTGATGAATAAATCAGCAGCCGAGAAACTTGAACTTCAGGGGGCTAGAAACCATTAATTATGCGAACTAAATGCAGGCCGAACGAGCATGTAAGGTCTAGCCCATAAATTTAGCATGATCCCATATATTCTAATGGACGTTCATTCTACTTTTTATAAAGGAAATTATGTAGTAAAAACAGAATAATCTTTTGTTATCGGAACACGAGACAAGGGTCATTCAAACCTATGAAAAACGAATGAATTCGTTTAATAATGAACTTTAATAATGAACAGCGAAAAAAATGAGCTTTTGCAGAGTGCGCACAGAGACTAAAGATAAGCACAAAAATTGAAGAGATTAATGAATCTATTAGTCTACCAATACGACTCATGCATATTCAAAAGCAAAGATAGATTTACCGACTAATCGCGATTAATCACATACTTATGATTTATGGTTAACCCATAGCGTGTCGTTTTAAACTTTACACGCGCATAGATACGGTCGACGATTTATGTGCAACGAAACATACGACGAGTAACAGAAACGTCGTGAAATAAATTTTACGCCTCGACTTTTCGCTCGCCCAAATTTCACCTAGGAAATCTGTTTCCTATTTAAATCACCAACGAGTCTATACTTTTCGTACTCTTTTACAATTGTTTCGTTCGACTGGAGACCAAGGAAGATAAACTGACTGAGTTGAACTGATATAAAATTCACGTATCATAAAGCTCAGTTTAATAAAAAAACCGTATTTATTCACGAATTCTGCATGCAGGGCTCACGAGGCGCAGCGAACGATCATAAAACGTCAGTTCAATTTACGAGCGTGTACTCGATTAAATGAGAACAGGATGGATCGTTCGTGGCAAATGATTTCTATTAGAGAATCTCGATAGCATGCTGTGGCTGGAACAGGGAGCAGTATTTTCTTGATTCGGCCTCGATAACTCGCCGATTTCCCTGGCCGAGCGAATCATTTGCATAAAGTACGAGTCAGCCTAGTTCAAGATAGTGAATACATTATACGGAGCAAGGCATTTCGCTGGACCAGATGCTTGCGAACGGGGCAGATAGTACGGAACGATTCAGACTCCTAAAGTCGATCAACTGGATCGCGAAACTATCTGGCAGCGATCAGCGTTCTCGATTCGCAGCATCTGTATCAAATAAAATTCTGTGCATGGAAATTCATTGATTAAAATATAATCAGAATTTGTTAGTATTTCGTAGAAAAAAGAGGAAACATGTAGCAACTTTTTAATTTTATTTTCGCAATTACCTGACGTGGAATTAATGCTTTAAAGCATCGTGTAACCTGAGAATTATATTCTCGTACGCAATGTGAATTTATTTTCCATCCATGTAGACTAAATATACTTTTTCTCCGAGTTTTATTCATATTCAACGCAAACTACTTCATGAGCTTTCATACCCATCAACAATACGTTTAAAGTATAGAAACTTTGTTCCTGTTTGAAATAAAAGATACCTACGGGAATTGCGAATTCCATTATTAATTTACATCTAGTGAGCAATATTCGCCTTTTGCGTGCTGCAGAATTTTAGTTTCAGAAATTAAAGGAGCATCAAGTTTTACAGAGCGAATCTCAGTTTTCGAATGAAAAATTGCTACCAAATAAGGTGTCAGAGTATATAATCCTATCGGATAATTCTATTGTCAGACAAAAACAGCATCTGTCTTGCCTGTTGGAGCCTTAAGTTGAATCACACACTCGAGGAGATCGCAATCTCCAAAGGCCAGAGCCGAGGACAATGTACCACAAAGAATCAACTTCTTCCCGATCGACCCACTTACTTCAACAGCATTGAAGATAAGTTGCGACAAATCAGGCAGAAAATTGTGCTTCCATAGCAGGCCTGTCCTTTCGTCCACCCTTCATTTTTATATCTGGACCGAGCTAGTGCTTCGGAGTCCATCAAACGTCAACACAGGCGCATTTATTTCCTCTCGCCTCCGTCAATCGAGATTTGATCACGCCGCCTGTAATTGATCGACACGGGTGCTTGGAAATCAGCTCGAATATCGACGATGGAGGACGACCTCTTCTATTAAACTTCCCGTTCATTTTCCATTCGCATAATCGGCGCGAGCCATTATTCTGCCGAAGAGGAGTCGGCACTTCGGTACACCGGCACTTCAATGCTTCGGTGTGTGCTTAGCTCTAGGTACTTCATTGCCACCCATTTCAATTTGAGCGAAGTCAATTGTAGAACGGAGGAAACAGAATAATACATATGCGTTTTTCTCAGGCCTAATTGTTAGCACCGCTGTGAGTGCTGAGCTTGCAGGGGGTAAAAAAGAACTTGGCAAAGTATACAGACTCCGGTCATCGAACTTGGATCTCTCAATATTATCAAGTTAGTAAAATATTCACCTTGATGAAATTAGGTATTTTCATTCCTTTGCCATTCATGATATCGCAGTGTGATTAACCCTTAACTGAGTTAGAGTCACTGTATTTATAATACGACATCACCTTTAATATTTGTTGTGTAAAATACGAGTAAATTAGGTATTTCTAGAGTTGCAGATGGTGATCTGTAAAACTATAAATTCTATATTTTCTATTATTATTCATTTTTAATAATAGATAGTACTGACATCATACCAACTAAGAGTTAGAAAATACAATTTCTGCAGTATCCAACAACTGTAATATCAGCGCCTACTATAAGCGTATTACGATTCTGGTCATAAAGGGCAGAGATCACAAAATGCAAACCACGAAGTCCTGTAGAATGATGAACTGCAGGGGTAGAATTTTCTGAAGTATGAAGATAGTGACCCACATAGACCGATTACACAAAGTAGCTCAGCTGAATCACCCTGAACCCCATACTCAGCCACTCATCTCCCCGATAATAGAAGTAAGTCACAGTTCAAACGAGCCCTTTCGGGCAGCAAACCGAAAACGACGAACCTCCAAAGTGGCGCAGAAATATGCTCAGGTATTCATAACGTCCAAGAGTGGCAAAGGAAGCAGAGAGACTCTCGACCCCCGAAAAAGCAAAGAAAGGCGCATAGGAGTTCTTAGCCCACCGAGTGGCAGAGAAGCCGCGTACGTGTCACGAACCCCATCCATACTCTTGACACTTCCTCGGCGAATCGTTTATTTTCGCGAATCTTTGGCGAGTCGCGGCAGAAGCAGCGGGAAGCGCGGCGATTGTCGTCACGCGCTTTCACGAGCGAGCCCCGAGCCGACGTTTTCGTCGTTTTACATTGCATCCGTGGTTGTCCCCCATTCGTGGAAACCACCGGGAGCGACGTAGACCGATTCTCTGATTGCTGTCGCGTCGACCTGCGCGCCGTCGCGTCGCGTTCCGCGCGTTTCACGAGGCTGCAAAGGCAGGACCGGAATGAACCCCCGAGAAGAAGGGAGAAAAAGGAAAAGTGAGGTCGAGGGATGGTAGCGTATCGTTGACGCTCGACCAGAAAAAAAAGGAGCATCTGCCGGCAGTGAATTGTCGACTGAGCTTTTTCGTCGGAAAATTGGGAAGAGGAATGCTCCACACGGTTGCGCTAAATGCGACCGAAAAACCGGGACACCAGTAATAAAACATTTCTGATAGCGGTGTTAGTAATAACGGGGAGGGAGATAGAGGGATGCCTGCGATTTAACTGGAGCTGATGGCGCTTGTATCGCGACCGGGCGTTGTGCTCGTGAATTGCGACGTTTTTCAACGAAAAATAGCGAATGTTCTTATAGAGGGATTGAACATTGAGAAATGAAAGAAGAAATTTTAAACAAGTGTTTTCAGCACGTTGAGGGAACATTTTAATTCTTTGTTCGTGGAAGGACTTTGTGTTTGAGAGTCTCTCTTTGAAGCATTTTATTCGAGCTTCGACGTCTGACTATATATGGACCTATATTACTGAACCAAATGAGAGATGGAACTGTTGTTTGAAGCACCACGTTGAAGCTAAGCTATTTCAAAATTTCTGATGGTATTACGTCTTTCAACGTTTCATTGCACGTCGATCTATACTACTGAAACGACGTTTCCCTGTAGAACTACAGCGCAATAAACTGGCCAAGATATGATGAATTGATAAACAGTAGAACCTCGGTTAACTGGGATTCAATTATTCGCAGGCTTTTTCCCGAGCTACTGTTAGCTGGTTGTGAAGTATATTGGTAATAAAAATATAATAGAACATTGATTAAGATTTGAACTATGATTTAATAGAGGCCCAGCAAAAATAATAACATCTACCACCAGAAAGATATTTCAGACCTCAGTTATATGTTAATCAGTAATTAATCGAGAGCCTACTGTACGTATTCCTTGAACAGAAAAAGCAGTCACTGCTGGACAATCGCTACAAGAATTCGTTACTTGTGAGGATTCGATAAGTTGTTTCGTATCTCATTGGTGATTCAAGAGAGTGTCGCACGATAGGTCTACCTAGAGTTCGCGTGTCTAATTTACATCGTTGAATGGAACTAGACGTTAGTGTACGGTTGGAAGAGCCGTAATGAAGCCTTGATCAAACTATAGGAGACAAATCGCCAAAGCGGCGTGAGTCGCTCGTTGGTAAATGCAATTACCGATACACGAAACGAGCCACTGATTTCAGGGACGACGTGTACGATGGTAACAGGTGTACTTAGGGCGTGCGTGAACGTGTCACGTGGAAAAAATATGCGTGGGCTAGCTGGGACTGAACGGGATTACAGCTGACCTCCATTCGACGCGTATGTTAGTCGCTTTGGTTCTGTTTGTAAATTGTATGAGCTAAGAGAATTCTGTTCTGTGATTCAAGTGTTGAAAGGAGACACAAGATTCAAAAGTTCGCTGATTAATTACAAATTGATTTTCAAAGTTTTAAATTTTCAAAAATTCAAATTTCAAATTTTCAAAAATTCAAAATTTAAAAATTTTCAAATATTCAAATATTCAAATATTCAAAAATTCAAATTTTCAAATATTTCAAAATTCAAATTTTCAAATGTTCAAAAATTCAAATCTTAAACTGTTTAATTTTTAATATTTTGATAGTCTAAATTACTTCCTCACAAAATTTTGCAGTGAATCAAAAGATGAAATCCCAAACTCCGTGTCAGTATTTCTGGAAGAGTTAATTAGAGGAACAAGTTAAAATGATTCACATTCCGTAAACCTATTACTCGAAAATATTCAAAACACACAACAGATAATAATTGGAGAATATGATCAACCAAATCCAAACATTTGGTCGGATCTACCGAATTCAGTTACAAAATTACGGCGACACTTTATAATGCAGGCAATATTTCATCGAACCGATTAAACGTAATATTAAACGCGATGCAACACAGTATTCGAGGGAAATTATAATATTTATAGATTTTGGATTATTGCCAAATGAGGTATATTAAAGATCCACGCATTTGTATCGTAACTGTCCTGCGTCGACTCGTTCGTTTTTAACTCCCCTGAGTGAAATTACGATGACTTACCGTTAATAAAGAGAAGTTGCTCTGAATTAGTAAACTTCATTACGCACTGGAACCCAGTCGAAATACTCTGAAACTTGCCGTCGCGTTCTTTTGGATGACACATCGTTTTATACTGCTCGAGTCCATTAACGAGCAGTGTGTATTCACGAAACCGCAGGTACCACCGATATTTACACTTTCTCGAGCGCATAATCGTTGCGCTGCACGCCACTAGATCGGAACACCTATGAATTAACGTAATGAATAATGATCGATTGTCTGGCTGTGCCTGGCGATCATCGAAATTGATGCAATTCAACGCGGCCGCGACTCGACCCCGTTACCTGTCAATTTCGAAAATTGCGATAATTCTCGGCGCTGCGAGACAGACATACAGATAAAATGAAACTTCTACTGCTGTCTATACTTTGTATGGTAACACTCGATCATCACGCGAATGAAATCATGGTTCCAAATACAAAGTGTTTGCTAACTTTTTAAGTTAGTGTCTAAGTTTTATGGAAGCGAGCTTTTTAATGCGGAATTATGGATCACAAATTATTCTATAGGGAAAAATCTGGGAAGTAAAATATTTTTACGACTATGATAATAGCTTGTGACTCTATGTGTTGATTTCAATTTGTAACATGATTTGCTAATCCTTGGAGAATCTTCATGAAGTTCTGCAGATTTCTAGATAATAGGAACGATAAAAAGAAGAATATTTAGAGGTCAGTCTACACAGATAAATTTATCTCAAGCTTCTTCGTTGTGACAGTTTCGAGAAGACCTATTTGTCTTGAGCGAGAAAAGTTGTAGTTGAAGGTACCCTGTATCAGGAGACCCTCTTCGAAAAAATTCATAGGAACAGGAGGTGTTCATAAAGTTCCATTTGGATGAAGATGGATTCGAAGCAACCTTATCGAGAGGAGATTGTATTTCGCGATGAAGGTTTCGCAAAATGAAGTTCCGTTCTGCGAACAGAGGAACTCCCTTTCATATCCCAAGAGGGCCTAACGTTCGAGGCAGGCACATTTATCCTTCAACCGTCTCGTACATTTGATATTTCATGTGTCCTCGATAACAGCGGGTTAGATAAAAACGTGATCGCACTTGGCACATCACGTTCCCCTTTATGCTGGATGTTTCATCCGCAAAAAAATATCAGCGTGCTTGCGTGATGATGATCGTTACCTGCGATTCATTCTGCGATATCAAAACGGTGACAGAGTTCAGATAATACTTGTCTAGTGCATACAGCGAGAGATAAAAGAAACAGATGAAAAACACTTGCTGATGAATTCTTCTCTGTCAGGGATGACACGAATAGTTTTGTTACTTATCAAGTTAAAGCATATGAAATTAGTAATTGTAAGTAATAAATGTAAGTTTTTTAGGTAAATAAATAAATGTGTAATATAAACAGACTACTACTAGAAAAAGTTTGTATAAAATGATAATTTTTCAGCTTATGACATTAAATAGCGCAGACTATTACTTAGATACCTCTATACATGTACATCGGCTTAATGGGTAATTAATTTTACCATGAGTGACTACGCGTAATTAGTGGTGTCTACGTAACATGGTTTCGTCAGTCTCTTAGAGCTGTCACCACATAATACCTCTGGAGTTCCTCATATCCTGTCCCTTCACCCCTACCCCATTCTCATACTCCATTGCTAGTTGTATTCCCAACGGGTCGATTTTCTCGTAACCATTAAACCCTCGACCTTAAATTACCTTCTATTAAGTCACCGCTCATGAGCCACCAATTTCGAAATTGGGGAGAGGACGTTTCTCAGAAGTGCATCGCTCAGAAACACTCCTGTTGTGCGCTGGAGCCACTTCTACCCTACCGTAAATTGGGTATTCTATTTAATGAGGAGAAAATAATAACGAGATGCTTTACGTATACATAATAATGTTAGAGATCAATATTAGTATGTACTCGCAGAAGTTGAACATGATTTATATGACTCAAAGTTTTACAATCTGATGACTCCCGCGTTCTACAACTTTATGACAAACTTAGAAAAACATGATCGCAACTTCAACTTTAATTTAAAGTATTTTCAGTTTAAAATTGAACTGTACGAAGTTTACTTTTTGCTAAATTTCTTATCTAATATTAATTCTGAACTTATTCCGAAAATTGTACAGATTTAATACAGCAATTTCCGAACAAGTGATCCCGAGCTGGTAGACGTGTAGCGCATGCAAACTGTGTTCCCAGATAGATTTCTGCTATTACGACCCTTTTTTCCCGCAGCATAAAGTACGGTTTTTACATAAATGTTACATTATTTAGCCTCGTTTTGCGATTCCCTCGGTGTTCGAGGTAATCATGGTACTTCGTAAATCTCAGCAAGTTTATTGAATGCATAGCTTGGGAAATGAACCTGCCGTTTTATTAAAAACCATGTAACGTTTAGAATCTAGTACCTTTTCTGATAAAAAAGATTGAAAGCTGCAGTTGAAAATCTAAAGAAACATTTTTCCATATGAATTTTTTACTAAAATATTATAAGTCCTACTATTAATATAATATAAAAGTAACTAATGTACTGCTTGCAATTTTGCAACTACATTTGAAAAGAAAAAACGAGACGACTTAAGTTCAGAGTCAATTAAAAATTTCCAGGAGCAAGATGAAAGGTCTAAGGTTAAAAACTCTGAAACGTATGAATGTAAAAATACTCTCTAAGTGTAATCGCCAAGAAAGATGATGCCATTTAAAACTAGCTAAGTTCAATAAGTGCAATGTGGCACTCTGATTACCCAGTTTAGGCTGAGAAAGGAAAGGAGGACGGATGAGTCAATTAAGCAGAAATGCAAAGTGACCCGAATGCCATTCGGCGGCGGTGTCCACGAAGAGCGCGTATTTGGTATTCGTATCGAGATGAACCGAGACCACGGTCCTGGATTTCACGGCGATTTAGCGAGGAAAACGCCGCAGAACATCGGCGTAAAATGTAAATCGTGTCATTGGTCGTTTCGATGGTCTAGATTTCCGTTGGTTATCGACCACCTAAAGAGTACTCGATGTTTCAACGTTCCTAAACAGACTGTTACGAACAACTGTGGACTACAACTATCAGCGAGAGTTATACCATGAACATGTATTGACAGCAAGGCACACTTTTCGCGACATTTCGATCGATATTTTATTTTGGTAATAACTAAATCAGTCCTCCTGAAAAGTAGTTATTGACTAATTCTAGAAAATATTGTGAGAAAGATTGTTGTGAAAATACAACAAAAATATAGAATCTCCTAGTAAGCTAAAACTGAAGTAAATAAAGCAATCATCAGAATTGGAAGAAACTTTGCTGTCTAGTATAAAATTAATAAAGATTGACATTGAATCCATACATCTGGCAGTGTATATGTATCACAGATAAATTAGACTAAGATATTTTTGCTTAAATTGCCATTTACTGGAAGAAGATCGCGACAGTTAACGAATCACTCGGAGTAACGAAATTTATCAGTACGAAACAGAACTCACTCGACAGCGTAAAAATATCACTTTGGCGACATCCGTACGTGAGAAGGAATTATTGGATCGCAGCTTGATCTATTTCGCGCTAGGTCTATAAATCTTTCACAATTTTCGATAATTCTAGATCATGATAAACCGTCGAAATTTCCATCTCCGAATGTCGGACGAGGTTCGATAGAAAGGAACGTCTGTGATGAAGTATATTGCACCGCGACTTGCACATATTTAATCATTTTCACATCGACAGCACGTCACACCCCTGGATGTATCTACAGAAGTTGTGCCACTGCGATTCGAAGACGAATGATAACTGTTCTACTTTAAATATAACGTCGCCTGAATGTTTGGTATCAGTCTGTGGGTTAAGAAAAATAAGAAATTACTCGTTAATAAATATTCAAGAAGCAAATCATCTTACATTTTAATGGAACTTTTAAATCTAAATGAATCTATTCTCTAAGGCTTAAGTCTCTAGGAGTCGCTCTGTTATTGCTATTTTTCTTCTGGTACTCTATTACTCAATTTCCTCTTAAAACACAGTGCAGGGTTTCACGAGTGCACGTTGCCAGTGGACGGAGTGAAGCTTTGCTTTAACGATGAAATATTCTCCTCGGGAGAAGAATTGAATAAAATCGACCGTCGAGCATTGTGTCCGGCTTATCACTTTTACGACATCCGGTTACGTCCACGCTTAACGATTTTGCGCGAAAACTTTATCCTCATAGGGCAGTACGTTATCCTCGTCGTATCACGGTTTCAGCCATTTAAGAGTCGGACTATAAACCGACGCTATCGTACACTAGACGTTTATTCAAGATCGTAATAATACGGTTGTCACGCTTGTTCGCTTGCAATCGTAATTAAGGGCAAAGCATCGCGCTAAGATAAGACTCACCTGCGACCAACGATTTCGCGATCCCGATCGATACGATTCTCGTACAGGTAGAAGAAATATAAGTACTCACCTGTAACAGAAAGGAAACATGCAAGATTATGTAAACGAATTCTACTATAAATTTCACTGTAATAATATATAATGTAGATCTATTGTTATGCTGCCCTGATACAAGCTGAATTTATATGCATTTTGGGTTTTATATTATTGATATGAAATTGGATCTGTCTTTCTTGTCTTCACTCTTAAATGTATTGCTATTGGTTGCTGTGAAGTAATCAATTTTATTCTGTTTTAATTCTGAGGAGCCTGTCATCTGTAAAATTATGAGGTGAAATATTACCCAAATTTGCAGCTTTTCAAATTTTCTATTCTTCAAATTTCAGAGATTCTCATTGACAATTAATGATAAAGTTAACATGCACTTCTCGTGTCTTGAGTATATTGGTTCAGGATCAAGTGAATCATCAAATATTTCGCAAATACATATTTTAACAAGAGGATATCAGACAAGATGTAGTTTTACATGAACGAAATTGCAGTAACATGAAGTACAAGATTCGACAATATTTCTGTCGCACGTAATGTATTAAAATTATGATTGATAACTAAATGCAGCCAAATTCGTGCGTTCGCCTTGTCAAATAGGTTCCAACGTGAAGGACGTTTCATTTCAAACTCGGCACACATTCAATTAGTCAAATGTCAGAACCATCTGTAAAGCAGCAGGAAACGAACAGATATTCCAGAAGGATTGATATATACCAATAATTTCGAAGTTATTTGAATTTTCCGTCTACTGCATGCTTTCGTCGCGCAAAACCCATTCTGAAGAAACAATTTGCGCAGACAGCGATGAAATTTGAAAGAACTACAGCGAAGTTACGAAAGAAAGCAAACTCAAGAGATAATTGAAGAAAAATAGAAACACTTAGAAAAATCACTCGAATACAGCGTCTTCGTGTTCGTATCTAGAAAGCAAACTTTCTACGAAGAAAATATTTTCCCTAAATGAACTCTCTGTTCCAGTACGTCTTCATTGTAGGTGAATTAGAAGACAAAGTGGCCGCATAAACGGAAACAAAAATGACATCGACAGGTCTATTATTATATGCAATTAACCGCGTTTAAGCGCGGCGCGGTGAACACAACAAAGCCCGTTTGCAAATACGGACAGCAGAGAGAGGCCGTTTTAATTATTCCGCCGGTAGTCATGAATAAATATGAGCACTGAGTACGAGGGCCGAAAATGTCTCTAGAAACATGTGCTGGGGAATGGCGCATGAATGGGTCGAATAAAACGGACTGAAAAGTAGAATATCCCTTTGGAGTTCGTTTTGCAAACAGACACAACTTGCTGAACACATGATACAGAGAAAGTTATATTTCTTCAAGGTATAGTAAGTTAGAAAATCCAAAGAGTAACTCAACCTGTCACAATCTAAGAACGCAAGTGATAGACTCTCTGTAAAAAGATTTCTAGAATCAATCACTCAGATCTCCAGCATTTGTCACAACAAACGAGCCGAGCTTTTATCTCAACTGCATCTTCTGTGGGACAAATGTGAGTCATCAGCTTGTGAACCGATCCAGAAAACAAGTCCCTCATGTACGATAAGCTCTCCATGAACGCCACATCGTGAGTTTATAATAAGAAACCTAGTAGCAATTTTCTATGCAAATCTCCTACTTAAAGATTATAACAATACTATATCTTAAAGCGGAATTTCCTACACGCGACTGACGTGTCCAGCCACAAGATCCAACACAGACACCATAAAATCAATGAGACCACAATTGGTATCATACATCACACATATATTAAAAACACTTATAAATGTCTAAACCTTGCATTCAACCGCAGCGATAATGACGAATAAGAAATTCCACTTTCAGAACTAACTTCCTACTTTCCTTCTCGATTCCTTTCCCAAGTAAACTGCCTTCGCTTCCTCTGTCAACTTATCATTATGGTAAATCAGCGTTCTGGCCTGTACTCGAACGTGTTGCAGCCCGCTCGACATAGAGCAGGTTTGCATCGAACGGAAGGCGAGATGGATAAAAAGAAAGCAACCGTTCCACGACGCGGAATACGATTTCGTTCACGTCGAATTTAATCAGGGATTTAGATTTGCATCCTTTAACCGGAGATGTCGGAAACGATATCCCCCGATACGATCGCGCGGAGAGATCTCATAGAAGGGTTATCCGCGAGCGAGGTGGATCGGGGAAATATTGTTAGAGCACGAGAGGGAAAGACAGTCGTCTCGTTTGCCTGGCGGGACGGATAAAGAAGAACATTTCTGGGGATCTGGACCAGAATCAATCGGGCCGATTCAACAGATATGAACGCTCTCAAAGGGACAGGGGATCCTCCTTTAATTTCTTTTCCACGGGGGCAATCTCGTCTGTAAATACGAAATCGCGTAGCCTTTGCAAATTGAAAGGAGCCCGTCCAGAACCGCTGTGTTTATTCGATGAGGAAAAAGCCCACCATCGACAAGGGATATTTCTTCTCGTGCTTCGGGAGATCTCGAAGGTGAAATAGGATTGTATCGTACGTTTGCTATTCTTGGTATCTCGTGAGGGATCTAATTGGACAAACATTTGGATAAAGTAGGTTCCTCCAAAATTAAAGCACATGGAAGTAAACGAACTTTTTCCTGCAGTCTTGGATCTCAAATTGAAAATTATAGTTAAAGACTGTTACAGATTTAGTGCCCATTGACCGTGCACTTTCATTCTGGTGCTTGATAGATGTCCCAAGTACCGAGTCGAGTATTTCAATTAGTCTGGGGACTGAACTCAGCTTCGAGTGGAAAATATCTAGCGTTTAATCGATAGAGAGCTCCATTTTAATATTCAGAGTCGACGAGAATAAATAAGTGTAGCAGTAATTGACCCATTTCGAGGAACCCAAGTCCGCTTACGGGTCGTAAAGCTATCAGACAAATAAGCCTTGTGGAAAACGAGGCTTTTCTTCCAACGACCGACTCATTAGTCAGCGTGGCATCTTGTTAACGGCGTAAGTCAATCACGCCTGCGGGAACAACGACCCTGAGGATTACCAGCGCCTTCAAGAGCTGTACAAATCGACTTTAGCTGACCGCAGAATCGGCTAATCGAAGATCGATTGTTTTCACGGTCCTTATCACGTCTGTCTTCTTCCGTCGGCTGCAACGAAGTGGGTACAGCGTTCGATTACGCACTTACTCTTCGATCGAGCTGCAATGTTATGAGTATGTTCACCCATGAAGACATCTTGTCTGTACTCGTGTTCCTCGCTCCTCAAAGGTGGCTCGATTTAATGCGCTACACGGTGTGCTACACTTGAGTACGAAATTGATCGAGACCATCAATGTCATCAAAACATGCATAAAGTGCATCGATACTGTTAGAGAACACCTGCAGTGTTCTTGATAATTTCGACGATGAAATTGGGAACGATTATTATATAGCTATTTCTGTTGTCTTATTTCTCAGAAAATCGAGCTATACTTCTTTTATTTAGATACTAAGAGAGAAAAGAATATTCTAGTAGGGAAAATTATTTAGCAATTTCTTCTCAGAAATAGCAAGTTCTGAAACAGCTCTGCACTAATACTATTCAAGTAAGAGTGACAATAGAAAAATTAGAATTTCAGAGCCAGCTGTCGAAGTTACAAAAATAAGCTAGAATTGTTTTACGACTTTACACTCCTTGCAAATAGGTTTAAGTAGTATAGAAGTACGAAAACCGCGACGACGTCAGTCTCTTAGATTTTTTTTTATTTTTCTTCTAAAAGTGACGGAAGTGCGCAGGTGGCGGGATTGAAGTTTATCACTTGCTAGCTACTTCCTCGCAGCATCTCTACCTCTAGGTGCCTGTTATATCGGTTTCTCCCGGGAAGTCGAGCTGCAAGTACAACATGCAGTCGCTGTGCCATATTGACGACGTATATTTTTGCGGGTTTATCGAAGGAAGAAGATCGAGGTGTCGCTGACGCAACGATAGATTCTTATTCCTTGGGTCCCCTTGTTTCTGCGGAGAAAGGGAAGGTCAAATCGCTGGATTGGGATTCGCGTACATGGCTGTTCGAATAAATCTTTCTTTTTTCGCGCAACTGCTCCCAGCGATTGACTTGTCTACGTCGTCCAAGGGTTCCTATCCCCCTAAATGATAGTCTACTATTGGATTGAACTGACAAATGTAATTGTTCTTGGACAAATACAAGGTACCAAATTCGTGGATTCGGGAGGAAACGTATCATTAGAGAATTATAAAGAGGAAAGATATATCGATCGAAATTATTATAAATTTCAAATTTAAATTCAAAATTAATAATGAATATTAATAAATCCTCCAATAAGAGTTGCTAAGTCAATTATCTATATTAATATTTCAATACGTGCAGTCTGCATTTTATGATGGATTAAAAATGAAATTATGAAACGTAAAATAAGGATTACTAGAAATGTGGATTAAATATCGTGAAATTGCAAGTAGTCATTAACTCTTTCTGTCTCCAGATTCTACAGTCATGTTGTTAGTGATAGAATATAAAGAGAAATATATTTTGGAAATATTGTAACAATAAATTTTTGCCCCGAGCCGCGTGCACGTTCACAAAGGGAGAAACTTTATTCATTAAAGCTACCTTTGTGCCATTCTGAGCAAACATTTTTCCATGGCACAGGCGTTATTCCCATTCCGTGCGTATCACTAGTGCGAACTTCAAAAATTCCCTTTGTGTATAGACTTCTGCAAAGCAAGCGGGAAACAGGAGCAAAAATTAAAAGCTCCAACACAGTTGGTTGGTTTATGGATAGAATAGAGTAGGAAGGACTAAAGAATTTGAGAGAACTGTATGGCTGTACAAAAATATGCAAATTTGGTGCAGTAAACAGATGCTGAAGTGACGAGGAATTTCTTTAGGAAACTTTCCTTAAAAAACTAGAAGAACTTCAACTGCGTCAGACTCTGTTCTTTTCATATGCTATTCAAAATATGCGATTCAAACTTTCCTCCACAGAAAGTTGGCGAATTTAAGGGAAATCAAGGTGAATAATTTTATTTGAATATTTAAATTATATTCACACTAGAAGTACCATATAAGTTATCTACATACTGTAATAGAAGTCCCATAAAATATAATATTACAAGCTTGAGTAATTTCCTATTAAAAGTACTGAAAATACCGCATAGAAAGTTTACGAAGTGTCAGAGATATTTAGTTGAAAATTCTCTTAAAGAGGTGTATAAAAAATTTAATAACATTTAAGTAAAAAGACAGTCTGCCAAAAATATGTACCACGGGATGTCGAACGTTCCAAGAAAGCCATAAAATTTCCAAGAGAAGAACAACAAGACGGAAAAGAAAATTTAAAAGTATGATCTCTCGTGCTTAAAGAGAACAGAGAAGAATTATTTATGAATCACACGCGATTGGCTTCCGAACGGTTCTAAATCCATGACCCCTCACTTCCATTACTTCGAGAAAGGAACAAGAGCTTCGGAATCTTGGTCTCCTGGACGTGCCTTTTCTTTACTCTTTATACAGACTCGTAAATTTGCCTCCCCAGATATGAGATCCATTTACTAACGTAAAGCCACACTTTAGGGAATTCATAAAGAAGACATCAGTTACAGTAAATGTGACGAAATATAAAAAGATATATCTACATTGAAATATCCTGAAAAGTACTCGTTCAATTACTCCCACGATATCAAGCTAACTACTTGCTTCCAGGTTGGAGCAGAACTTTCTTAGAAGATTCATAAACTTAATCTGAAGATGATCTCAGAGCTCAAGAACTTCGCAACTGCTTTGCTTATTTTATTCATTTGACGAGAAGAGTCTTAAATGTGAACATAATTCGTGGGGTAATTCCATTGAATCGGGTAGCAATGTTGGCGAATAAGAGACATCCGAAATAACAGCCGCAGGGATGAGTTGTTGGGAGGAGAATGCAGGCCTCTTGCCGATAAAACGTCCCCTGAAGGGGGAGGGGACAGATGTACCATGAATATTTCAACCCTCGTAAGTGTCTCTCACCCGGAATCTAGAAGCTATTTCAAGTTTAACGAGGAACCTCTAGTTTTAGCTCCTTCTGCCTTTTGTGCCTATAGTCGATAGTCTTTTTTAACGTTCACGTGTATGTACACGTACTTCTCCAAATATCTTATCGATAAGGGAAATGAAAAACGCGGTGGACGAAGGTGGAACTCGAAATGCGAGAAACAACTACATGACGCAATGCTTATTTTATTAAGAGAGCTTGAGGTAAGTTTAGTAGAAGAAGTTTAGTAGATTTAAAGATACAGAATTTGCAGGAAGGGAACAATATAGGGACATATGATCTAGTTGCTAATAATATGGTGTTGATATGACGTTAAATCTTCAAGAAAAAGAATTCTAATATTGAAAATGTCCGAAAACTACCAGTCCCTACATCTTGAAAAAATAATTCTATGCAGTGTAAAGAGTAGAGGTTTATCTAAAAATGCTAGTCACGTGTAACCCAAAATACCAGCTACCTTTTATACTGAATACTACCTGCTCTTCGTCAGAACACTCAGCGCGAAACCCTGAAAAAGCCCACAGTCTTAAGATTTCACTCAAACCACCCCTAGTAAAAGAGTTAATCGTGAACTACTTTCCCAAACAGCCCTAGGTACCTAGGATCACCCTCCTAAATCGAGTTCTCCTTCATTTCTTCTCTCTGTCCCTATGCAAACTTACGAGATCTTGCTTCAGGGTTTTAGGACTGAAGACCATCATCCGCCTCTGCTTCTTGATGAGTTTGCTGAGCCTCTGCGTCCTCTGCGCGCAAGTTAGCGACTTCCCAGGTACGTGACACTCGTCCTGCATCTCGTCTTCAATATCCTCCACGCTTTTTTCAACCGGCGGACTGTGCCTCGGAGTCACTGTACTCAGTGGCACAGCTCTGGCAATCAAACTTTCGCTTCTCACACTCCACGTGGACGCACCGTACTTCTTCATGTTCATCAGGTCACCTATGCTTCCTCTCACGTATAGGTTCCCCAGTTGAAGGTTCGCCCTGGACAAGGCTGGCGAATGAGGGAGAGACTCGGAGCATTTTTCTGTCGATCTGACTACGTCTGGCAGAATCGGCTTGCTTTGCAGCTTGTCTAGGTCTGACAGAGAAGACCCTCGACGGATTCTGGGTTGAAGGAGCTGGTTCTTCTTCGCTATTTTCTCTTTCTCGCGATTCACGCTTTTTGAAGACAACGACGACTTCATCGCGAAGAGGCCTGCCTTCAGGGGGAACAACAGAGCCCATTCGGTGGATTTCTCGCGGATCTCCATCGTGAATTTTAGCCTTTCTATAGACTCTTCGTGTATCAAAAAGTGGCACAGTTGTAAATATTAAAAATGGAGGTACGAAATTTGTAAAACATTAAAACCACAGTCATTTACATTTATAAAACTGTTCACAGTGGATTTAACAAGACACTTTACATGTAAAAAATATTGAGAGTCTATAGTGCTGATGGTAATAGTTTCCGTGATATTCACACTCCACGTTCGTTCTGCTTAGACACGCGATTGCACTAAAGATAGCATTATCCACGCGATACCGCAGCGTCCGGTCTACCATTTAAGCCCTTCCGGTCAGCCGTTATCAAACTTCGGAAGTTACAATTTGCGAGACGTGTTCCTTGTTCCTGTAACGATTAGCGAATAACTCGCCAACAGTCTGCGTCCTCGAACACATAATTTGCCACTTGAACTGTCCTCCTTATCAAAACCTCGCAACTTTAGAAGCACTATCTAGTATGAAAAAAAAAAGAAATTCTCTTCAAGCACATTCATCGTTTATCAACCACTCCATGAACCCCTTCACACATGTCCCAAATGAATTCATTTCCGTTCCGTGTCATTTTTAACGTAGAACCACTATCTGCGGACTGTAGTTGAAGAGAAAGAAGAGCATGCTGCTGCTCGGAGCAGCACGATCAGACTCTCTGACAGATCGTGCGGGAATTAAGGCAAAGGAGGTGGTCAGCCCTCGACGGACCTCTTGGTGATATTTTCACTTAAGTTAACACGACCCCCCGTGCAGATGTACCCTTTGCGAGCTATCGACAACACTTCCGTCTAATAAAAGCCTAATAACGATCGATAGTGTAGCTTTCTCCGCTTTCACCGTATATGTGTGTGCGTGTGAATATGTGGACTCCTTCTCACGGTTCGAAAACCCCCAGGCAGACGGCGAGCCCAGAGAAAAAACACGGTCCCAGTGACAGCTCTCTTTCGAGCCTGAGCGACCACATTGGACTAGTGCGATACTGAAGGATGCCAAGTTCGTTCGTAATGACAAGTGGCAGCGGTGATAACGACATGGCGGGAGGCTAGACCTTGGCTGCGAAGGTGATACCACTAACTCGACGCAGGCAGCCGACATACGGGCTTCCGATTGTGGTTGGGCCGCCTGGCCTACATAGATTGTGGCCCTTCGAGGTCCTACCGAGCAAAAAGAACGCGGGGACGTTTTTCATTGGGCGCAGACACGTGCTGAGCTTTCGAAAGTAGATTGGCTTCAAGGGTTTCCTATTAGTCACTCTGATAGACTATAGATGAAAAATTGTGGGTAGAGAAAAATTGAGAATTCTTCCCTTCGTCCTGTCTTTTTATATGCTCACTTTTTAAGACATAAAGTTGACCTCCTGAAACCTCAAAGTCACGTTTTTAATAGAAGACAATATTTTTCGGAAGACTAATGTTTTCTGTCCCTGCATCCTTATTGTACTTCGTAAAGTTTGCTTATCGTTAGTCCTTTGAGGTATCTCTTAACTTCTATTGTTGTTATATAATGAGAATGGGTTGGTGAAGTGTTGCTGAACTCAAGGCTACTTGAATGGCAAGAAAGAGATTTCAAGGGATAAATCTTGCGAAGTTTGGACCTCTGAAAGTACCTAAATTTTACTCCCTACACTATTCTTCATATCTTGCATAAAACGTTACCTGTTTACTGAGGGCGAGGAAAAAGAGGCACATCTGCCAACCTATTGCCACTTTCAGACACAAAGGAAATAGGGTGCATCGGGTAGGGAGTCTCCCAGTGAGAACTCGAAGGGATTCCAAATAAAGTACGGACCGAGTTCGCTTAGAGGAAAATGTATCCTTATACGAACAATAAAATAGTGAGTCTCAGGAAGTCAAATATGTAGTAATGTCAGGAGACCCGAGGTCTAGATACGATCGAGGACAAAAAGGCATCTACACTCGAAAGCTGTTTTCACGATTCGAACGGAATGGAGTATAAAGGTAACGGCCTCTGACGTCTGTGAAGCTTTTGCAAATCGCTTCACTCTACGGTTACGGATAACAAAAGGGCCCGTCCCGCGCGGAACATTCCAGATAAACGGGTTTCTCGGTTACTCCAACCAACGAGAAAGTACAAAACGAGCGAGAAAAATAAGGTGCGCATTTGTTTCTATGAAATAATCCTGAAAGTGCCTCCGATAGAATGATGTCGATTCGTTGGGATTCTGAGAGATATGGTATCAAAGTACGTTGGCGAAAACTTACTGAAGCACTGTTAAAAATTTAAGATCAGTCTCTTTAGTAATGAATAAATGAATTCCAATTACTTTGTAGTTCAAGAGTAATTAAATCATTTAGTTGTTAAGTGAACTGCCTAGATTTTTCCTCCAATTTTTTGAGAAATGAACTTTTGTATAACACTTTGTAAAAATATTGTTGAAAGATTAAAAGGCAAAGCAATACCTATATTATTTCATAACAATATTTTTAACTCCCTTAAGTAGAATATATTCCATGTCCTAAGAGAACCGATTGCTAAATTAAGTACATTGTACGACATTAAAAAAGAAACAACAATTATCCCCAAGCACGAAATAAACGCAGAAGGTTAATATAATATGCTCTTAAATTCGTCGACCCTCCTTCCACCATCCACCCCCTACATTTCCTCCTCCTTCAATCATAATGCTTCGCGTTTAATGAAACGTCCCTCGTCCCTTTGCACCCTTGACTGCTCCAGCCAGCCCTGTCCGTAACAGTCCACCCGTCGGTCCTAAATTAAGTTACCACGTCCCCGATCATAGAATTAAATCTCCAATTAAACGCAACGGGCAGAGACGGTTTATTAAGAGCAGCATTGGCGTAGGCGTTGCACTTTCCCGATCGACTCGAAGGGAAATGCAAATGATTCGCAGCCATCGACATTCCATTAGAATTTTGCGAGCAAACAGTCGTCGCAGACGGCCAACTTCGTCCCCGCTATTGGCTCCGCGAATTTACATTTTCCATCGGGGAGGGCGAGTTTCTCGGCTGTTAATCGACCTACGACGGCTCCCAGGAGCGCGCCAGGTGCGTACTTAGGGTGCCGCGATCGGGCGACAAGGTTGCGTTAATGGAAGTTTCGTGTCACTCGCTGTTAATCCGCACTCGGCTGACGCTGACGAGCATGGTATATTTTCAAGGTGACGAAGCGACCGATATAGCGGCGCACTTCAACGGGGATTTCTTCCACTGAGAGGCTCCGATTCGAAACTTTTTTTCCCTTTCTTGACACGGTCCGAGACTCGCCGAACGATCGGAATAAATCGTATCGGAACGATTGGATTCCCCTGTGCTCTATTCCTTCATTCTGTGCTCCTTCGCGTGTGTATGTAATCTCGTATTTTTCCCGTAGCCCCGATAAGACTTTAATGAACATTCATTGTAGAGTTTCAACGGCCCATAAAGATAACAATAGAGACTGCTATCCCCGACGTGATATTCTGCGCGTATTGTTCGTAATTTATAGATTCGTGCGTTTTGTTTTTTACCATCGGTGTAAACTTCTATGTTTAACGTTTCTTTTGTTTCTTGATACCGAGTGTGTAAACTAGGTTTACCAAAATCTTTTCTTTCTAACGTTTCAGTTTCTAACTGGATAATTGTAGTATACAGTATCAATATAATTAACTGTTCTCGTATTTCACTAAAAGCATCGCGAACTACGACTTTTATTACTATTTTATCACCTGGTGTTCTATCAATCACCCTCGCGTGACTAAAACATACGTGTAGTTTGCGAAACTAACGTGTAATCTGTCGTTACGCCATGAGCCAGTGATGGGGATCAACGGACCCGTGGCGACCTAGTCAACAATGAGTGACGCGTCGTACAGGTGATAAACCACCGAACCCGTAGATGCGGTCTTCACTGTAACAAGCATACGTGACAGATCGATACGTCGTGAAGGTAATGATTGACAAGGCCAGCATTGTATCTGTGAAGGACTTCGGCAGAAATGCGGGTCGAGGCATCCGAAATTGCCGCATTTTTCGGAAGGTCGCCAATGAGGTCGTTGACTACATCTCGATGAAATGGAAAATTATTCTAAACCTGACTCCTCTCGATGCAAACACTTTCAAATATTTTCCTGACTTATATGAGACCTTATTGCACGCAAACTTTAAACGCCTTATGATATTGTCTTCTTATTCACCTAAACATCTACTTATTTCCCTATAGTGCTTACTCTGATCGTACTACTTATAAATGCATTGCGAGTTTGTGTGTTACTCACCCGCAGCTGAAGGACGATCTGGTTGTACGCCCAATGCCATCGTTGTCTCGCTGTCATCTCCGGTCGTTCTTTTAACTGCGTAGGCACAGGTGCAGCACCAACCATCTCGAGGAGTTCCTCGTCTGGTGGTGGTTCGGGTGGACTCCTTGGTGGGGTGTCCATTTGAACACTTTCTTCCAACGATGCTTGTTTCGTTATACTCCCTGTTTACCAATAATCCAACTTTATCAATTAAGAACTTAGGGATCTATCAATTAAAAACGTGTAAATAATAGCTGTAGCCTTACCACGAGGGCTCTCGGTGTGTGACATTGGCGGTGTGGTCTTGTACGTATCTACTAATGAGCCCTCTCGAGAGCTACGAATCATTGGCTCCTCACCTCGCTCATACCTTTAAAAATAATAGAAGGGAAATGTAATCAATGTACATATGTCAAAGTTTCTCTTCACTTATAAGGTAAATGTCCCCTAGTAGCCAACCAAGTTCCAGTACCTAAACACTAAAGCTAATTTTACTTAACTTTAAGCTGAAATTGTAATTAAAAAATAATACTACTAATAAAAAATAAAACATATCATAATATCCAATTACTGAGTCTCAATTGAAATATCGGGATATGTATTTTTCGATTGTCCACCTACTGGGACATTTGACATCTTAAGTGTCCGCGTATTGGGACATTTTCCTTATTCTAAATGTACTGTAAAGTATTTTTCTAATTACCTTTCAATAGATTCTCCCCTCATCTTGTAGTCATCATTAACCGCGTTGCTCAGAGTTACTTCTGGTTCGTCTATAGACTCCTGATCCTTGAAATACCCACGCTGGTAGCTCTCAGCCCTAGAAATCGGCTGAGGAGCAGTGGCCTCTCGGCCTCGGCCTCTCTTCTGATACGAGTCCGTTCTCGTGAGAGGCGGCTTAAAACCTTCTTGCGTGGTCGAACCGAAGGAGTCTTTTCTTTGCGTCGGTTGCGCATACGAGCCTCTTCTACTATAGGATTCTTCGGGGAAGTGGTCGGAAGCGTAAGAATCCCCTCTGGTGAGCTTCGGTTTCTGAGAGTGCTGACTATGAGAAGAGTGCTGACTGAGTTGACTCTGGTGCGACAGCTGCGAGTCTTTCCTCTGCGGTTCCTTAGGAATAATCTCTGGGTACTCTTCGTCCTCGATTATTTCTTCCTGATAGGACTCAGTCCTCGACAATCGTTTTCCTCCGTTTGCAGTAGTCGTTGTGTGAACCATTGCTGACACTGTCATGCTGGTTGTGACGTGATTGGCTGTTATGTGGTTAACCATCGTGGTAGCAGGCTGAACAGCAGAGACAGGAGGAGTTTCGATGTAAGTAGGTGCAGCAGGGGTAGTGTCGATAACTGTTGAATACTCGCTAACAGCTTTCTTCTGCTGGGTGCTACTAATTGAACTTACGGCAGTATCAATGGACTCCTTCAATTCGTCGTCTCTAGACTCGAGAGAATCTGTGTGCTGCTGAATGAGTGGGCTAGGTCCGTGTTTTTCAAGCTTCCTCCTCCTCGATACGCCAGACGTCGGCACGTCTTGGCTCTCTTGAGAAGTGTAATAGTAATCAGAGTCACCCGATTGATAACCATTCGTTCTTGTCTGACCCTTTGGTGTAGTGATGGACAATTCTGGTACTTCGCTTGCTCTTCTTTCTGTACTGGCAGCTGGACTCTCCTTGAAACTTCGTTCCTCGAAGGATCCTTGATAAGAGTCATGATAGGAATCCTCGTATTGGTCTTGATAGTCTTGATATTGATCCTGATAGTCATTCTTGTACGTCATGCTAATATTTTCTTCCTTACTATACGGAGTTTGATAATCAACATAGTCTTTCTGTTTATTGTACGAATCTTCATAGTTACTTTGCGACGTAACTGGCACCTGATTGTAAGTATCTTGCTGACTGTAAGAATCCTGCTGGTTGTACACGTCCTGTTGGTTATAAGTGTCTTGTTGATTGTAGGTAACCTGTTGATTGTAGGTATCCTGCTGACTATAAGTATCTTGTTGATTATACGTGTCTTGTTGATTGTAAGCATCCTGTTGATTATAAGAATCCTGTTGATTGTAAACATCCTGTCTATTATAAGTGTCCTGCTGTTTGTAAATATCCTGTTGATTATAGACATCTTCTTTGTAAGTATCCTGTTGCTTATAGACATCTTGTTTATAAGTATCCTGCTGCTTATACACATCCTGCTGTTTATAAACATCTTGCTGCTTATAAGAATCCTGTTGCTTGTAGGTATCCTGTTGTTTGTAGGCATCCTGTTGTTTGTAGGCATCCTGTTGTTTGTAGGCATCTTGTTGCTTATAAACATCCTGATGATTATAAGTGTCTTGGTTGTATGTCTCCTGAGCATACGTATCCTGATTATACGTCTCCTGATTGTATGTATCCTGATTATACGCGTCTTGGTTGTAAGTATCCTGAGTGAAAGTGTCTTGGTTGTAAGTATCCTGATCATAAGCGTCTCTATTAAATGTTTCCTGCTGGTACGTATCTGGGTATGTCTTTTGATAACCAGTCGACGTATTTATATTGTACTGAGAATCATATTGCTGCTGTTGATATTGATTGTAAGTATTTGTCACGTTGTTTTGGTCATATACGCTCGATGGCACGGACACACCATAATCGTATTGCTCTTGATACGTGTCGTCATCGTAAGAGTGTTTCTTCTTTCTATCCTGATACTGTACGTTATTCTGCTCGAAACCCATTACCTGATAATTGTCGTCGATTATCATATCTCGTTCAGGTTTTCTGTATTGATCATTCGGTTGGCTAGTGTATTGATCGTTCGGCTGGCTGGCGTTTGGATATGTCATGTCCTGATACGTATCCTGATAAACCTGAGTGTTCTGCTGAACGTAAGGCGTTTGAAACTCGTCCTTGTACGAGTTTTGCACATACGTCTGATCGTACGTATCGTGCGTCGGTGGCTCTTGGTACGAACGACTATATTGGTCGTCGACTGGGGCCGTGTAACTGGACCCGTATTGACTGTCTCCGGCGTACTGAGTCTTGCCAGGAGCGCGCATTTGATCGTAGCTGCTCTGTTCGCTATATATGCTGTCAATGTAGGTATCCTGAGGTAAGTTGTCTTGGCTGCGATAAGCGTAATTATAGTCCTCGTTGTAGTCAGACTTGTAGTAGCTCTCCTCGGAGGGCGTTCTAGTCTTTGGCAGTTGCCTGCTCGGAGTGGCAGGTAAAGAGGCAAGCTTACGATTGATAATAACATTACTTGGTTGTGTTGGCGTCGGAGGTAGTTTCTTCCCCGTCCCCTCTTGTCGAGACGTCGGTCGTTGTTGCGGCTGAAGCGGTTTTCGTCGACGGGTGCTATGATCACTGCAAATATGAAACTTGTTATCAACTCCTATTTCCGCAGATAAGATCTATAATAACAGGTTCTACAGTATACTTTCGAAAATTGATTCTAAGGATTCTTTATTGGGCATACTATTCGTGCATTTTTAGATAAAAGGGGGTTCATGATACGGGTATGTAAATGAAAATATAGCGTGGTACCTGTAATTAAGTTCCTCTGATTCATAACTGCGTTGTCTGGTAACTGTTGGTCTGTAATCGGGTCGATGAATACCGATACTAGACGCAGGCCTCTGTGGAAGCGTTTTCCTATTCCGTTTGTTCTCGTAATAGGTACTAGTCCCCCAATACCATTTCCCTCCACTGTCCCACTGTCTGTCTTCGTCATCTTGACCGTACCTAATGACACGTACGGCATCAAAGTGAGATTGAATAATTAATACATGTCACAGAGATAAGAGCATGAGATTAGTAGATAGAGAAACAGATAACATTCAAACCTACCTTTCATCTTGATATGCATATCCCGTGATACTATCGTAGTATTCATTGTATCTGATATCTGTTTGACATTCTGGATACGTGGCGCTCATTTTCCCTACCCTTCCATCGCTGCTATATCCATCTGTGTAATAAGGGTGTTCGTCGTATAAAGTCATCTGTCTTTCCAACGACGGCCGTCTGTGAGGACCTGTTTATAGATACGTATCAAGTAAATTATTTCTCTTAGTTTTGTGTAAGAATTAAACTTTATGCAGGGTACATAATTTATAAAAAAAAAACAGAATTTTTTAAATGTTTTTGATGTTTTGAAATATTTTATATTTCTAAAGCCAAGTTCGTATAAATTCCTTGCCTCTTCGTCTGGAGGAACTCGTAGTGGTGCTCGGGTAATACTCGGTATCACTGTAGATCCTTGTTTCATCAACTCTCGTGCCATGGTAGTCGTAACCCTCGCTGTACCAGCCGTCTTGGCTGAAATCACGAGACAACGATGAAACAGTGTGACAATAGCCAGGGCATGAGCGATAGAAGCGTAGATGAAATGACCCGAGTTAAAATGACGGTGCTCGCTGAAAGTACGATACGGTTGGTAAAAGGTATTTCCATCGACTTCCTCGAATACCGCAGCGGTACTGCACCATGCAACTACCTGTGGATGTCCAGTGCATTCCCTTTGACCCACTAAACGCGGACTATCATCCTATTCCATGATGCTTCTTTCTATCCAGTTTCTGTAAACCCTATTCTGTGAAGTTTGCTCGAACGTGTGTGTACGTGTGAATGCTTTCATGTTCTGTCGCGAAACAAGTTGCAAGTGTCGTTCTGATAAGTGTTTGCGAAACGAAGCAATAAGAATGCTGCTGTATATCGCGATGAAATGTGTGTCTCGTTCGTGTGCAATGGTTTCATAAGAAATTGCTACGTGGACGGTGCACCAAGACACAGGACCGAGCTAACAGCGTGGCACGCTAATGACGAAAGAGATGCTAGATGAGACGTGTGATCTAACGCTCGAAAATGCGAGATATGCAATGAAAATCGTTGAAACTTTCTCACGAGATTGCTGGGGTACTCAATTCGTACCTGTCCTCGTAATCCCACGTGTGCTTCCGTCGTCTGAATCAGGCAAAAGAAAACAATAAACGATTTTTTCAAGTAAATCGCGATTCACGATCAGGGTCGTGCAGAAAATTCTCAAGTGAAATACTATACACCGTATGCAGGAGACTATATCAAAGTGAACTGGTTCAAAGAAAAGTTGTGCAAAAAATAGTTGAGCAAAGTGCACGACCCTGTTGATCTTCCTTTATTTTTTCAAAGAGAAATTAATAGTTTTGCAATGCAAAGAAAGAGAGGGAGAAGAAGAAGAAAGAAGATATAATTGCTAACTCTGTTAGGGGTTTGTCATTCGCAGTCACATATCACTGCAAGGGGCAGAATTGTTACAATTTGTAACGTGTCAGGTTACTCTACTTCGATCGTGTGTAGCTTGTGTTTTAAGGCTCGTAAATGTCAAATACCTGTATTCCTTATAGTGTCTTGGTCTACTATTGTAGAAGAGTGGCTCGGAAGGTTCTGAAGCGTGCTGAGACTGAGAATACCTTTGCGGAGGACCTTCTTCGGGGTACGGTTCGTCATAACGTGGACTGTGGCTCGATCCACCGTAACTTCCGAAATTACTTGGAGCTAGTCTTCCCCCAACTGTAGGCGGAATCTGGTGGCAGAACAGAAAATTTCTCCATTATTCCCTTTTTAATAGATAATCTCTGCGAAGATGCTAGCGAAAAATTCTACGGGATGAGTTTTCTTCAGAAAATCTTTAATATTCTTTTCCCTTGGGGATCAGAACTCTTTACTTTGTTACACTCAGATATTTTAAAGCTCTTCTCTGCACCGTTGACGGCATATTTTAGCTCCTTATATCCACGAGGCGTTCACAGACTATCGTAAATATTGGATAAAGCAACACCTTCCCAGAAATCCCCAAAGCTTTCTCAAAATTGTTCCTTTATAAAGTAAAGTATATATGTATACTTCGTTGCGAAATTCAAATTTTGTTTCGTTCAAAGTATAACTACTATTTTCTATGAAAACAACAGATTGCTGCAACGCGATCAACAGTAATCTTTTCTAATACTTGACGAACTAAATATTAAAATATCTGTATTGTTAGGTAAACTCCAGAAATACTGGAAATAAAAACTATGGCCCCATTTACAATATTTGTTAATTTATATCCTAGCACTCAGGACGATATTTAACAATAAAAATTTGCAAACATTATCGTACAATCCACTTGATAAAATAACCTATCGATATTCCCTTAAATTGGAGTGTCCATCATTGTGCCTGCAATAAGTAACTTATTTGCTTCGTTTTCATATAAATTGCAAAATTACATATGAAGAACTGCGACATTTTACTCGAGGAAATCAAAGCTATTAATAAGTAGGATAAGTAAAAACAATTGACCTCGTTTCTCAATGTAGATCCCCAGTTAAAGTAGAAACACTTTCGTAACGTAAACAGAAGTCGATGACCCGATAGTATTAGCGAACTCCGAAGTTGAGTAATTAATAAACAGAGGTAGTAAACTATCGATCAATCAATACCTGATGATCGTCCCTCTCGTAGCTATTTTCTCTCGAGGTCTCGAGGGATCTTTGAGGGGTAGCCAATTGGTTGGCAGCGGTACGAAACTGTGAAGCCGAGCTGTTAGCACCTTGCCCGCCCACTGGATAATTCAGGTCTGACGTGTAGTCCGAATCCTCCGAGTAACCCGCTGAAAGTCAATTAAAATTTCGAGTTACGACAGAACAGGACAAATACCCTGAAACAGTCGTCAGGCTCCTATTATTCTCCGAGAGAAGAATCTCGACACGGAGGCTTCATTTGCTAACTCGTGCGAGTGAAATCACATTTCAGTGTTCTACACGTCAACTCAAACGTGTTCGAAGCGAAACAGTTCTCCTCTCACAAATTAAACACACGCGTGATAACAAAGCAATAATTTGTTAAAAATCGTGTTCCTCCAGTGCCATAATACTTCCTATAAAAAAAACGTTCAAACAAACCACGATGACTTCTTATTTCTAAAATTCTTCATAGACTAGAAGGGTATAAAATAAAATAAAATCACGAGTGACCGATCATTCTTGTATGTTATCGTCATCTCATTGAAACATCGCGGCAAAATTTCGAAAGTCTCTCGAAAATAAAATTGGTCGATATTGGACGAATCCGAAAATAGGAACAGTGCAACAGCGGGGCATAAGTAGAAATAGTTAATATTCATGCGAGTTGATGACCAACATTTAGGTGTCTGAGAATTTGCTTTTGGAAAACAATGAGAATCCACAAACGAGGGGAAGTAAGAGTGGGTAGATATATCGATAATTTTGTCTACATAAAAAAAAGAAGAGAAAAGCGTTATGAATGTTTCTGTCATGCCAAGGGTTCGGTGATCAACGATAGGCAGAGATTCTTGAACAGGGGTGGTAGAATTTTTAGGGGTAAGTTACCGACGATTCTCGGTGGTCGATAACTACAATAGCTGCGACGCTTGCTGCAAATATCCACGCGCAGACTCCTTGGATAATGCAATTGCAATTGTATAAAGCGTTCCTATAGTCGCTGATCGCAGATAAAAAAACTAGCATGACGTCGGATCGATTTTTACGCGAAAACCCGGGGAAACGCGGAACCTCTGCTAGCTGTGTGGAAATACCATTCGTACAAATTTGTCGTCGCGTTGGAAATCGTAAATAAAAAGTGCTGCGTAAAAATGGTAATATAATCGATGTAACGCTACGAGTCAACGTTTATTCGGAGCGCAGTCACGATTTTACATAAAATTAACATAAGACGTAATAATGGGTTGCTTACACGCACCAGTAATATTCTTGTGCACGATAACAAAAGATTTCTAATGTGCTTCGTACTAAATTTAACAACGTTTTAATTAGTCTGATAGCCTCTCTTGCATCGCGGATCTGGATAAAAATGTTTGAGAAGTATTTCGTTGCCTGAATAAAAATTGTTGCTTTATTAAGCGTGGATTGTATTACTGATTTCAACTTGAAAGTATCTTATTAAGTATAATAACAAACTTTTACGAAAATGAATAATAAAGTCACGGAAAATTAAAAATATTTCAGTGTAAGTAGTGTACAGGATGTTCTACACAGCTGAGCTTTATTGTAGTCTTAAAGCAATTGAAAGGAGAAAGTACTATACCTAAGATGAAACTGACATTACTTCTGTTCTTCTACACTTGTATGCATTCCCAAGAAAATCTATAGAAACAAAAGTATCTTGGAAACTTTTCTCTTCTCTTTCCAGCCACTTCAGAACTACGTTTCTATCCACTTGGACCCAATAGAACACACTGTACACTCTCCACTGTCCACCTAAGAAAGTGTTATTCAAAATACTTCTCATTATATAATTATCTTACGTCTGCGAGCAACACACCGCGTCAAAGAAGGAAAACAGAAAATGATCGCAAACGACGTGACGATCTTGCGAATAATCGAGTTAAGTGTGGCAACTGATCAGGGACATTCCTCTCCGTATTAGAGAGTAGTCGGATAAAACAGCAGCCACTTAAACTGTGACTTAGCGAGTACTTACAGTGGCCTATATTGTACAATATCTGTCGTCGTGCCTGTTCGACTCGTGCTTCCTGGTCCATCATGTTGTTCAGCATTTCCAGCTTCCTCTGCAGATCGGCCGCCTCCGTGTTCTCGGGGTCTTTCGGAAAGATAGACATCGGTTGGGGATATGGTTAATCGCGAGAGCTCCACGAGATCTATGCTTTCTCTAATCCGCATCGATCACCGTTCACACGTAGCCGATTCAGAACGAGGAAAACCGATGCTTCCTTCATTCGCCCGCGTATCTACTGATTTGTGTCAACGAACTCTCAGCGAAATCAACGGCGACGGAGTTCTCATTTCCTCGGTGGCACGATAATACGCGAGTAATATTCTTAAAAGGAAACTCGTGTTACGCAATGGTTAGACGATAGTAACTCACAATGTACACGTTGCTCGAAAGTTATGACGTATAAAGTGTTCCTTAAATGGCGTTCCATGTTTTAATCGCGGCTTAATGGACGCCATATGATTCTGGATTTCAGCAATAATCGATGAATTAGAGAACGATGGAAGTTGATTGACATAGAATGATAGCTCGAATGAGGTTTATTTTGGGTTAGTTGTAATTTCATATTATTAGTTAATTAAGATAATTAATGAATTATGTTGTAATTTCATATTATTAATTAGTTATATTAATTAATACTAGAATATCATCCTATACTTTTAGAAGCTTTACCTAGGAAATAATTGTTCCCCTGAGTAAAGTCTCTGTGTTTGCCCTACATAAAAATTCGACGAAGGATTGATAAAGTGCAACCGCATTTAATATTTCCCTGAGCATGATATATTACTTTAGCCTCGCGTGACCAGCTCAACGTGTTAATTACTAATCGCGACAGCCTCCCTAAACGAGAGACTTGTTAAGTGCACAAAATGCCCTTAATATATTCAAATCAATTACGCGAGCAGCACGGGGCACTTGCTACGACCAGCATCTAATTAACGCGAAATAAGTGTAGGCCCTTGACATTCTCAAAAGCGCAGCCACGATTATCACGCGTCACTGCTATCTAATTTATCCTGCACCATAATTATATAGCTCGCGGAGGCATTCTAAGCCACGTAAATTGACCTGCGGTCTCGGCTACCCCGCCAGTGTATTAATATCGCAAGTTGAATGAAGTATAGCTCGCGTCGTCCTTTAGAGATTTCCTCATAACTAGGGGCGGGTGGATCTAGCCGTGCCGCGGTGATTCGAGGGCTTAAGAACGATTTATTACGCAACTGGGTGACTTGCGTCGAAACCCTTTGGCTGAAACGAGCTTAAGAAACGAGAGGTTGGGAGCGTTTGTAACATCCACCGACGCAACCCTCTTACACGAGCTGCATCAATTTCCAGGCTCGGTCTTCGCCTTAGCGCTCCTAGGCTAACTTGGCCCAATAGAACTTCGAGCAGCCAACTCTAATTCGATATTCGCGTTCGAGGCGAAAGCAAAACTACCGAAGGCCTAAGTGGGAACTGCCTGCACTACTGATCGTAAGCTGGGAACTAACCCTTGAGTACTTTGCAATTCTAGTCAATTGACCCAAACCGTTCCTCAACGTTAAGTCAGCTAACGAAATTCAATGGGATTCGAGGTTTTTAGCTGATTCTTCTGCGAGTAAATATTTTAATACTGCTGAAAGAAGCTTTAATGTAAAACTGACATTTGACTGACAAATGATATTTTAAGATGTTTGAGACGGTTTGAATGATTGAGAGATATATTCTGATTTTTCCCTAGAAATATATTTTAAGAAAAGAAATGTTGGAGGAATCAGATCAGTGATGGATATATGTATTGGCGATACCTCATTGTGGGTGGTTCCTAAATTGCACAACGCCTACTCATCCTATGACTTTGTTTTCTCACATAGTCTATACAAGACCGTGTTCAAAGTCTCTCATTCAGAAAATTACATAAATTAGGATTATGACTGACCTTTTATTTTTCAAGTGAAGGTATCTGAGCCTTTAAGATAATTCTGTTTCTAAAATACAGGCAAGGTAATAAATATCTCAGAAATGGCAGTTTCTATCGACCATGGCGTAGATTCAAACACCTATATACAATCTTAAACAAGTACTCCTGCCCATAAGGTTAAAAAGCTACTTTATTAAAATAGTTTCATTACTAGAAAATTTAACGCGACTAATATTTAAAACTCACGTGCATCTATTTCCATCTAGTAATCATTCAGTTAATTGTAATAGACATAAGCTACCTATATCTCAGATATTCACTGGGAACATAAAGCTATTATCGAAACACTGTACATTCCCATAAACAGCAATTACTTATAGGCAGCTAGAGCCGAGTGGCAAGTATGTTCGCTTGTTTACTGCGTTTCCAGTTATAATAGCGAAGTAGGTGGTTTGAAACTTATGGTCGGTGAGGTACATATGTGCTAACGTCCATTAATCTTTAGTAGAGCTGACGAAAATTGCGTTCCGAACTTGATAGTTACAAAGATAAACATGTACAAACCACGTCCAATCGCTAGTGCACATAAAGCATTATGTTCGAGGTTGATCATTCTGAACAAAGTGTGTACAGGAAGAAGTTGAGGCGGATTTAAAAATACATAAATATGTAATCTTTTTTTTCCTTATCTTCTTGAATTATAAAGCAGTGGCAAATCTGTTACCTGAGTCGTTCATTAAGTATTTGGATTTCGATTATTTTCGTCGCTGACCTACTTTATTTAGACTATTTCTCCAATTGGAACTCGAGTTCTAAGAAAATGGTATATGCAAAATTTATTTCGACTGTCTGATTCTTCACTGACGGCAGATTATCGATTATATGTACTTCTATCGATTGGATGAAGTACAAATAACCTACACGTTCAGATGAACAAAAGAATTAGAAGACTGAGAAATAAAGTTCCTTTGCACGAAGAAATGTCCCAACAATCCGAATCAAAGTTTCTCAATTTATTAATAACGAACCTGGTAAATTTATCTCCTTCTGGCGAAATACATCATGTGTTTTGTGCCTCCGAATGCGTTCCAGTCACGCGAATATTGCTTTTATTGTCAGGCCTCCTATGTCATCCAGCAAAATCGATAGGCTACTCATTCAAGAAACTTAAGCGTTCAGCAAAGCTGAATGCGTAACAATCATGAAACTGCAGATTTCAGTACCTAATTCCAGTCGCGATCTACGCCGACCGTCCAAACAAAAAGACCTGAAATACTTTGCATTTGAAATACACAAACTTAATTACGCTAAGTAAATTGCGAATAAACTTTAATTAACTCCTACGCCGGCGACAAAAACTTAAAGGACAGGCATTGCTCAGCAACTAAACCCGTTCCTCGGAGAGCGTAATTACACTGAACGCGCTTCTATTACCCGTGCAAAATAATTGCAGCTGCTTAGCCTCGAACACGATTAAGGGAACGAACTGTTAATGAACGTTAAAGATCAAGAGCGAGGGAAGCCCTCCTGGAACCGAAGTGCCCGCGTCTAGAGCTCCTAATCCCCCTTTCCCGACTAAAAATCTCGCGTAATAATATCAGGATCGTAATACTCAGGCACAAGCCCATTAAACTCGGATTTGAAGTAAGAACCGAGAAAGGAAAGTGTAGGAGCGAATGGAGGGACAGAGGGAAAGAGCGAGATAGGTAGAAAAAAAAAAGAAGAAGAAAGGAAACGAACTCGATGTTCTCGAGCTCCACGACCCTGACCCACATATTTTGCATTCCACCCTTTCGTTCCGGCGCTCGAACACCGGAGGAGACACGTACGATCCCGCGGTCTCCACCGACGGTATAATTTCTTTCAGCTTACGCTGGACCAGCCAAACCACCCCTGTCCCCCGCCATTCGCTTATATTCCTTCCTCGTCTTCACTCGAGGAAGGCACCGTTCGCTGTTTCTAACTTTGGTCTGGATGCAATTAAAAAAAGGGTCAAGCCCTGGCAGGAGAGCGTCTCGGCGAGTAGTTCTTTTCTTTGTGACCACCCCTCCCTGTCCCCGTTGGCGAGGGTTTCGACCCCCTGCCCCCCCTGCCCCAGCCTTGCTGCACGCCCCACCGCCGCCAAGTGCATCGAGGTCCTCCACCCTGGCACTGGGACGTCTCTTTAAAGTAACAGAGAAAAAAAAACCCTACCGGCTGCACTTGAAGCATCCCTCTCGCTTCCCTCTATCCTCCCTCCTCTCCTCCCCCGAGAGTGGAGGCAACAAAGTATTTTGCACTTTCACGTCGCGCGTTTCACGCGAGCCAACGATCGATCCCACGGAATGAATGCCGCGTAAGTAGCCGACAGCGGAAATGGTCGAACGGTAACAGCTGGACGTCGATATATTGACAAACTTCGTAAAGGGGAAACTATGGGGAAGAGGAAGAGCCTCTCCAGGCGTCTTCCTCCACTGGAGACGCTTCCCTCTTATCTACGAGCCCCTCTTCCCGTTTTTCTTCTGTCCCGTCGAGCTTGTCAGCGTGGATCGACATCGCGCTAGC